>NC_135804.1:4049506-4381928 GCF_964213995.1 Mustelus asterias | reverse complement strand
CAGTTAGCTCCAGGTTTGCTTGTGTACCGATCAAGTGAAGTGACAGAAATTGGATCTGATCGCTGTTATTTTCTGATTTCATACCCAGACATGTGTGAGCCTCACTGCAAGGCATCAGCCAAAACCTGATGCAATCATTTCATTCACAGAGGATGCTTCTGGGGCCTAGAAGCAATGGGAGGTCCGATCAGCCCGTCAGCTTTCTCCTGCACTCGTACTCAGTGACAGTAATTGAAAGTGTTCGTGTTTGCCAAATGAAATAATTTGTAACTTTCGCCAGTTAGATGTTATTGGTTGCTGACAGTAAAACAAAATATTTATTTAACAGCAACTGACAAGATTGTTCTGTGTCTCAGGCTAAAATGTAACGCAAGTGATGCTTTATTTGGATTCAGTATTATTAGCTCAATTCACGACTATTTCAATTCTCTCCTGGCTGGTCTCCCATCTTCTCCATAAACCTAAACTCATCCAAACCGTGTTACCCCCATCCCTGACTCACACCAAGCAGGATTTACCCAGCACCCCTGTGGTTTGCTGACCGACATTGACTCCTGACCCAGTATCACTGTGAATTTTCAAATTCTCATCCCGATTTGCAAATTTGCCTTGACCATCTCTACTTCTGTAACTTCCTGCAGCCCTAAAAACTTCTGAGATCTCTATTCCCATTGGGATGGCACAGTGGTTAGCACTGATGCCTCACAGTGCCAGGGACCCGGGTTCAATTCCGGCCTTGGGTCACTGTCTGTGTGGAGTCTGCACGTTCGCCCCGTGTCTGTGTGGGTTTCTTCCCACGGTCTAAAGATGTGTGTTTAGGTGGATTGGCCATGCTAAATTGACCTTAGTGTCTGGGGGAATAGCAGGGTAAATACATGGGGTTACGGGAATAGGATGAGGATGGGATTGTAGTCAGTGCAGCCTCAATGGTCCAAATGGCCTCCTTCTGCACTGTGGGGATTCTATAAATCTCTCAGTTCCGGCCTCTTGAGCATCCCCAATTTTAATTATTCCATCATTAGCAGTGGTGCGCCCAGCTGCCTGGGCTCTAAGCTCTGGCATTCCTTCGGGATGTTTCTCAGCTTCTCTGTCTCTCCTTGCCCTTGACAATGTTCCTTGAACCTCCCTATTTGACCAAGCTTTGGGTCAACTGTCCTAACCCATCCTTATGTGGCTCAGTGTTACTCTCCGGTGATGTGTCATGGAATGTTTTACCACATTAATGGTACTATAGTAAATGAAATTTATCATAATATCCTTTAAGGAAGAAAACATGCCATCATTACCTTTGGGTCTTTTATTACTCCAGTCCCACACTGACATAATTAACTCTTAACTTCCCTCTGAAGCAGCTGAGTATAAATTTTAAAGCTTATTTATTAGTGTCACAAGTAGGCTTACATTATCACTGCAATCATAGAATTATAGAATCCCTACAGTGCAGAAGGAGGCCATCCGGCCCATCGAGCCTGCACCAACAACAATCCCACCCAAGTCCTATCACTGTAACCCTACTTTTTACCCTGGTGGCACGGTGGCACAGTGGTTAGCAGTGCTGCCTCACAGCGCCAGGGACCCATGTTCAATTCCCAGCTTTGGTCACTGTCTGTGTGGAGTTTGCACGTTCTCCCCGTGTCTGCGTGGGTTTCCTCCGGGTGCTCCGGTTTCCTCCCAGAGATGTGCGAGTTAGGTCAATTGGCCATGCTAAATTCTCCCTCAGTGTACCCGAACAGGTGCCGAAGTGTGGCGACTAGGAGCTTTTTACAGTACCTTCATTGCAGTGTGAATGTAAGCCTACTCGTGACTAATAAATAAACTTCACTTTACTAATCCCCCTAAACTACACATCTTGGCACACTAACGGGTAATTTAGCACGGAAAATCCACCTAACCCACACATCTTTGGACTGTGTGAGGAAACCGGAGCACCCGGAGGAAATCCATGCAGACACGGGGAGAACCTGCAAACTCCACACAGGCAGTGACGCGAGCCGGGAATCGAACCCGGGTCCCTGGTGCTGTGAGGCAGCAGTGCTAACCATTGTGCCACCATGCCGATGACCCACTGAGCCCACTACAAGGAATGACCACGTGGGCTGCAATAGATCAAACAAAGCCCGCCGCCACTAACGTCTCAAGGAAAATATAGACGGGCAACAAACACCAGATTTGCCGGCAACGTTCACAGCCCAAGAAGGAACAAAAATAAAACCTGCCACTCGCTAGCACCTCCCACTAACATTATGGTGTGCTCCTGACAATTGCAACACTTCAGTGAAGAGTGCTCTCTGACACATGTCCTTGCATGCATCTCACCTTTTGCATTTAGCTGCCACACACGTCTGCAGCCAGACTTCCTTCACAGTCACAGAGTAGTGAAACAGGCACATTTAATAGCGGCACCAACTCACATTTCTACAACACTCCTAACACGGCGAAACATCACAAGGCACTTCACAGGAATGTTCAAATTTAACACTCAGCCACACGAGGAGTTCGGTCGCAAAGCTAGATTTTAATGAGCAATGTAAAGAGGGAGAGAGAGGCAGAGAGGTTTACAGAACGAATTACAGAGCGTAACAGCTCGGCAACTGAAGCCTCCAGTGTGGGGGCAATTCAAATTGAGAATTGCAGGAGCCAGGAGATGTGGAAGGGTAACAGGGTAGGAGGAGATTAGGGAGAAGGAAAGGATTTGAAAACAGGATTAGGATTTCAATAGGCACATGAGAGTGAAAGGAATAGAAGAATGACAGGGTGAGGTGCAGAGAAGTGGGAGGCGGCTCATGTAGAGTACAAAGGCTAGCATAGACTAGTTGGGTCAAATGGCCTGACTCTGTGTTGTTATTCCTATGTGATGCTACGTACGCAAAAAAGGTTTCAATGGATGACACCAGAACCAAGAGGTTATATCTATTGGGAAATTTTGAACATATTACATCGGAATGTTGGAACATAGGAGATAGGAGCAGGAGGAGGCCATTCGGCCCTTCAAGCCTGCTCCACCATTCAGTAAGATCATGGCTGTTCTGGTTGTGGTATCAACTCCATTTTGCCATCTGCCCCCACTCCCTCCCATTGATCTTGACTCCCTTGTCTATCAGAATTCTGACCAACCCTGCCTTGAATAAATTCAATGACCCAGCCTCTGCTGTGTTCTGCGGAGGACAATTCCACAGACTCAAGATCGTTTGAGAGAAAACATTTCTCCTCTTCTGCGTCTTAACCGGCAAACCTCTTGTTCTTAAACTGCGTCCCCTGGTTCGAGTCCCTCCCACTGGTCGGACCATCCTCCCAATCTCCAACCTATCAAATCCCGTATGAAGGTGAGATTCTTTTCTCTTATACTGCGAGAGTCGGGGTTGACCTGATCCAGGTCTTGAAGATTACGAAAGGCTTTGATACCATAAAAACAGAGGGAATATTTTCAGTTGTAGGGAATCCAAAACCAGGGGGTCATAAATATATGTCAGTCACAAATAGTTCCAGGAAAGACTTCAGGAGGATTTTCATTACACAGGGAACGGTTGGGCTTTGGAGCTTGTTACCACAGAGTGGAGGGAAATGGAGGAAAGAAGCTGAGGGATAAAGGAATAAGATGATATGCTGATAGAGTGAGGTGAAGAAGGGTTGGAGATGATTTGTGTGCAGGTACAAAACACCAGCAGATACCAGTTGGGCTGTTTATTTACTGCGCGTTCTATGTAATTGTCATATTACAGGCGACACAGTGGCACAGTGGTTAGCACTGCTGCCTCACAGCACCAGAGATCTGGGTTCGATTCCCAGCTCAGGTCACTGTCTGCGTGGAGTTTGCACGTTCTCCCCGTGTCTGCGTGGGTTTCCTCCGGGTGCTCCGGTTTCCTCCCACAGTCCAAAGATTGGCCATACTAAAATTGCCCCTTAGTGTCCTGGGAGCCAAGGTGAGATTGTAGCCAGTGCAGACTTGATGGGCCGAATGACCTCCTTTGGCACTGTAGTATTCTATGAGATGAGTAAATTCCCCCATTTGGCTCTGCGGCCCAAAATCTCCCTCATGGTACGGCCTGAGCAGCTGGCCGATAAGGTGACTGAGCTGCAGGAAAGAAGCTTCAAGAAAGCATGAAAAGCTGGGCTGCTGTAATGACGATTAATGGTGCGTATAAGCGCAGAGAATCCTCACAATCTGTTCTTGTAAATCACTCCATAATCTGCAAACTGGCATCACTTTGTATCGCATGATCTCGTCAGCTGCCTGCCCTCTTGCGACTTCAGACGAATGAGTCTGATAGAAGGCAGCGATTCCACGGAGAAGGGAACTGGCACTGTTACAGCAAACCGTAACGGGGAATGCTGGAAATGCTCAGCAGGTCAGACAGCATCACTGGAGAGAGAAACAGAGACAACGGCCGGAATTCTGAGATTTTAGCGGGCGGGTTGCGGACAATGTGAAACCCCATTGGCAGTCAGGAGGGAATTTCCGACGTTAAGACCAGCGCGGCTGGAGAATTCCGGCCAACGTCTCAGGAGGATGAGCTTTCATCGGAACTAAATGAAGCAAAGAGATCTAAAATCCCTGAACAAAACCAAGGGAAGTTCGCAGGGAGTGAAGGAAGAGTAAAGGTTGTAATAAGCTGGAACACGGGAATGATTCAATGGTGAAAGTGATGATGGTGCAGAAGCTAATATCACCGTCAGAATTCAGTTGCACTTTTGCTGTGGTATCTCCATCGTGTCCTTCATGACCTCAAGGGTGTCACCAAGCACTTGGTAGCCAATGAAATCTTTCTGGAGTGCAGTCACCACTGAAACTTAGCAAACAAGGCAGTGGATTTTGTGCAGAGCACAGGGACGTCTAGACAAATACATGAATAGGATGGAATTGGAGGAATATGGTCCCGGAAGGGTAGGGGGTTTTAGTTCAGTCGGGCAGCATGGTCGGTGCAGGCTTGGAGGGCCGAAGGGCCTGTTCCTGTGCTGTAATTTTCTTTGTTCTTTGTTCAATATGATAATGGCCAGATACATACAATAGTTATGAATATTTGCGATAAAAGCAAAATATTGCAGATGCCGGAGCCCTGAAATAAAACAGAAAGTGCTGGAAATGCTCAGTTGGTCTGGCAGAATCTGGAGAGAGAAAGAGAGTTAAAGGTTAGAGTCCAATATGAATCTTCTTTGGAGCTGGAATTCTTCAGTTCTGAAGAAGAGTCAGGTTCAACCTGAAGCGTTAACTGTCTTTCTCTCCACAGACTCTGCCAGGGTGTTTCCAGCACTTTCTATAGCTATTTATGGCCAGTCAGAGCCCAGCAGCTTGTCAATGCTGCCATTGCGGTGGGCTCAGGGTTAATGGATGTCAATTGGCTCATTGATGAGTTTAATGACGTCACACTGTCAGCGGCCGGGAATCCCACGTCAACCCCTTCCTCACTCCCGACATTATCCGGGGAGGTTTTGCCTCCACCAGGAAACCAAGGCGGGATCTCTCCTGCAATGGTTCCCACCACAACAATTCGCATAAAATGCAGCCCAGTGTTTTACTGCCAGTTCCAGATGTCACAATTACATAGTGGTGCATATGACAATCTCTGGTGCACATCCTATGTGTCTATTATTAATTGCTATCCCAGACAGAGTAAGCAAGGAAAATCTGCTTCCATTGGCAAGAAGGTGGACATAGATTGGGTGGCACGGTGGCACAGTGGTTAGCGCTGCTGCTTCACAGCTCCAGGGGCCCGGATTCGATTCCAGCCTCGGGTGACTGTCTGTGCGGAGTCTGCACATTCTCTCCAAGAAACACTCAACACATTGAAAAGGTTCCTGGATCTGCATCTGAAATGCTTTAACCTGCAAGGCCACGGACCCAGTGCTGGGAAGTGGAATTAAAATGAACAGCTAGTTTCCTTTTTCTCTTTTTTGGCTAGCGCGGACAGGATGGGCTGAATGGCCTCTTTCGGCACTGTGACTTTTCTATGGTTCTATATGCCGAGCTAATGTTTCTCCCTCAATCAACATCACACACAATAGTGATTACAACAGGCAGCACGGTGGCACAGTGGTTAGCACTGCTGCCTCACAGCGCCAGGGACCTGGGTTCAATTCTAGCCTTGGGTCACTGTCTGTGTGGAGTTTGCACGTTCTCCCCGTGTCTGCATGGGTTTCCTCCGGGTGCTCCGGTTTCCTCCCACTGTCCAAAAATGTGCAGGTGAGGTGGATTGGCCATGCTAAATTTCCCCTCAGTGCCCCAACATGTTTAGGTTAGATGGACTAGCCGTGGTAAATGTGTGAGATTACAGGCTTAGGGTGGGAGAGAGGGCCTGGGTAAGATAGAATCATAGAATCCCCACAGTACAGAAGGAGGCAATTCGGCCCATCGAGTCTGTACCGACTACAATCCCACCCAAGCCCTATCCCCGTAACCCCACGCATTTACCCTGCTAATCCCCCTGACACTAGGGTCAATTTACCATGGCCAATCATAAGAACATAAGAACATAAGAAATAGGAGCAGGAGTAGGCCATCTAGCCCCTCGAGCCTGCCCCGCCATTCAATAAGATCATGGCTGATCTGACGTGGATCAGTACCACTTACCCGCCTGATCCCCATAACCCTTAATTCCCTTACCGATCAGGAATCCATCCATCCGCGCTTTAAACATATTCAGCGAGGTAGCCTCCACCACCTCAGTGGGCAGAGAATTCCAGAGATTCACCACCCTCTGGGAGAAGAAGTTCCTCCTCAACTCTGTCTTAAACCGACCCCCCTTTATTTTGAGGCTGTGTCCTCTAGTTTTAACTTCCTTACTAAGTGGAAAGAATCTCTCCGCCTCCACCCTATCCAGCCCCCGCATTATCTTATAAGTCTCCATAAGATCCCCCCTCATCCTTCTAAACTCCAACGAGTACAAACCCAATCTCCTCAGCCTCTCCTCATAATCCAAACCCCTCATCTCCGGTATCAACCTGGTGAACCTTCTCTGCACTCCCTCCAATGCCAATATATCCCTCTTCATATAAGGGGACCAATACTGCACACAGTATTCCAGCTGCGGCCTCACCAATGCCCTGTACAGGTGCATCAAGACATCCCTGCTTTTATATTCTATCCCCCTCGCGATATAGGCCAACATCCCATTTGCCTTCTTGATCACCTGTTGTACCTGCAGACTGGGCTTTTGCGTCAACCTAACCCGCACATCTTTGGACTGTGGGAGAAAACCAGAGCACCGGGAGGAAACCCACGCAGACGCGGGGAGAAAGTGCAAACTCCACACAGATGGTGACGTCTGACAGAGCCAGTGCTGGCTCGATTTGCCAAATGGCCTCTTTCTGCATTGTAGGGATTCTATGATTCTAGATTCAGTCATAACATTTAGAAAGGAATGGAACGTATCATTGAAAAGGAACGGAAAGTGCAGAATTATGGGGAAGACCATAAGACCATAAGACATAGGAACAGAATTAGGCCACTCGGCACATCGAGTCCGCTCCCCATTCTCCTGCCTTTTCCCCATAACCCCTGATCCTTTTATTAATTAAGGAACGCCAGTGGAGGGGGGCTAATTGATTTGCTCTTTCAAAGAGCCTGCACCAGCCCAATGGGCTGAACGGCCTCCTTCTATGCCATGAGATTCTATGATTCAATATTTTGTGCAACTTTCTAATTATTGAAAATTGACATCCATTAAAGAGCAGAAAAAACACAACACTGGAATTTCCAACAAGAATGTTTCCATTGCTCCCTCTGCTGGCCTGTAACCCATTGTTCCGCATTCAGTTCCTGCACAATCCATCATTGTTCCTGCTCTTCACAGTGTTTACATTGTGTTCAAACCCTGCCTTCCACCCTCTCTCAAAATCTCAGCAATCCACTGCCTTCCTCAAACCGCTCTCCCGCAAACAACTGACAGTCTTTGTAAAAATCAGCATTGTCACCCTGCAACCGACACACTTCCCACAAACTCCTCCTCAAAATTGGAGGTAGTCATAGAGTCCCTACAGTGCAGAAGGAGGCCATTCAGCCCATTGAACCTGCACCAATAACAATCCCACCCACGCCCTATTCCCATGACCCCATGTGTTTACCTGGCTAATTTCCCTGACACTAAGGAACAATTCACCATGGGACGGCGCAGTGGCACAGTGATTAGCACTGCTGCGTTGCAGCGCCTGGGACCCGGGTTCGATCCCCAGCTTGGGTCACTGTCTGTGTGGAGTCTGCACTTTCTCCCCGTGTCTGCGTGGGTTTCCTCAGGATGCTCTGGTTTCATCCCACAGCCCAAAGATGTGCGGGTTAGGTGGATTGGCCATGCTAAATTGTCCCTTTAGTGTCCTGGGATGTGTGGGTTAGAGGGATCAGCAGGGTAAATATGTGGGGTTACAGGGATAGGACCTGGGTAAGATTGTTGTCGGTGCAGACTCAATGGGTCGAATGGCCTCTTTCTGCACTGAAGGGATCTATGCTTCTATGATCAATTCAACCTAATCAGCATGTCTTTTGGACAGTGGGAGGAAACAGGAGCACCCGAAGGAAACCCACGTAGATATGGGGAGAACATGCAGACTCCACAGGCAGTGACCCAAGCCGGGAATCGAACCCAGATCCCTGGCACTCTGAGGCAGCAGCGCTAACCACCGTGCCACCCACCATAATCCGACACAACAGGGCTGATTGATGACCCTTTTCCCCATTCCTCTCGAAAGCCCAGGAACCTAATTAGATTTATTTAATGATTCCTATCATTTTTTCCGTCCGGGGAACGGGTCAAAATAAAACAAAGGCCCTGCCTGAAAACCTGATTGGTCAGAACCACCAATGAATCAGAATGTGATTTACAGCCATAAATCCTCCGGCAGCATTCTGCCATCACTCCGCAACACACGCGTCTGGACAAGTGAGGGGAGCTTCAACAAACTTCACAATTTATCTGGAGACATCAGGGTGAAGGTTGCTCACAGCGCCAGGGACCCGGGTTCGATTCCCAGCTTGGGTCACTGTCTGTGTGGAATCTGCACGTTCTCCCCGTGTCTGTGTGGGTTTTCTCTGGGTGCTCCGGTTTCCTCACACAGTCCAAAAGATGTGCAGGTTAGACAGAAACAGAAAATGCTGGAAAATCAGACCTGAGATTTTCCAGCATTTTCTCCCTCTGGTTCAGATTCGAGCATCGACAGTATTTTGCTTTAATCGATGTGTAGGTTAGGCTGACTGGCTATGGCAAATTGTCCCTTTGTGTCAGGGAGACTGGTCAAGTAATTACGTGGGGTTACTGGGATGGCGCCAGGGTGGGATTGCTGTTGGTGCAGGCTCAATGGGCCAAATGGCCTCCTTCTGCAGTGTAGTGTTTCTATGACTACCTCTAACTTTGAGGAGGAGGTGTGGAAAGTGTGTCAATTGGACAGTGACTTTCACAAAGACTGTCAGTTTTTAGTGGGACAGCGGTTTGAGGAAGGCAGCGGGTTGTTGAGGTCTTGAGAGAGGGTGGAAGGCAGGGTTTGAACACAATTGAGAGGGAACCATGTCCCACTGAAATGACCCAACGTGTCCCCTGTGGGGAGAAGGATCTGTCACCAGAGCTGGAAGAAGTTCAGAGGTTTAGCAGTTTGTCAGCACCCCAGGAGCCAGGGTGCAGGTGCTGGGAGACAGGGAAGAGAAATGGTGAAATAAGTATGAAATTAAAAAAAAGGGATGATGCCACATGGGATGGTACTGGGACAAAGGGAGCCTGACTGGAACAGTGTGGGATGATAATTGGATCTTCAAGCCAGATGGTGAAGTGTGAATTTAGACGCAAATCCTTTTCTTGATAATAGGTTTATTTACAGAACGCAGCGTTAAATGCATCTGCTTCCTACCCACTAGCCCAGTGTCCTAACAGACTCACTTTAGACTCAATTGAGTGCAACAATTAAACAAATGGGCAAACTCACGAATTAACTAAATCGACGCTCACTTAAAGGGGCACTGTCATGAAAGGCAGGGTCAGCACTGCTGCCTCACTGCGCCACGGACCCAGATTTGATTCCCGGCTTGGGTCGCTCTGTGGAGTGCTTACATTCTCCTCGTGTCTGCGGGGGTTTCCTCCGGGTGCTCTGGTTTCCTCCCACAGTCTGAAAGATGTGCTGGTTAGGTGGATTGTCCATGCTAAATTCTCCCTCAGTGTACCCAAACAGGTGCCGGAGTGTGGCGGCTAGGGGAATTTCACAGTAACTTCATTGCAGTGTTGCACAAGCCTACTTGTGACACTAATATTACAACAATTAAGAGCTAAATAAACTTAAAGGAAGCCTTCATAACTAAATTAAATGTTGTTTTTGGGGCTGACGAAACATTCCAAACTGTTACTTCTCCCAAAGAACATAAGAACATAAGAAATAGGAGCAGGAGTAGGCCATCTAGCCCCTCGAGCCTGCCCCGCCATTCAATAAGATCATGGCTGATCTGATGTGGATCAGTACCACTTACCCGCCTGATCCCCATAACCCTTAATTCCCTTACCGATCAGGAATCCATCCATCCGCGCTTTAAACATATTCAGCGAGGTAGCCTCCACCACCTCAGTGGGCAGAGAATTCCAGAGATTCACCACCCTCTGGGAGAAGAAGTTCCTCCTCAACTCTGTGTAATCACAAAGTGTTGTGAATTTGTGGGATTTGCTACCCCAAAGTGCAGTGGATGCTGGGACAGTGAGTAAATTTAAGGAGGAGTTAGGCAGATTTTTAATTGGTAATGGGTTGAAGGGTTATGGGGAGAAGGCAGGAAAATGGGGATGAGGAGCATATCAGCCACGATCGAATGGTGGAACAGACGAGCACAAAAACAGCATTTTAAAGGAACCTCACTGATTTAAACCAAAATGTCATTTCGGAGGCTAATGAAGCACTTCAACCCCGGCACTGCCCACCGAGCATGGAAGGCCTCCCACATGCCAGGGGATGATGCATGCTCCCAAAGGGTTCTGGGTGTACAGGTACACAGGTCACTGAAAGTGGCAATGCAGGTGGAGAAGGTAGTCAAGAAGGCATACGGCATGCTTGCCTTCATCGGCTGGGGTATTGAGTTTAAAAATTGGCAAATCATGTTGCAGCTTTATAGAACCTTAGTTAGGCCGCTCTTGGAATATAGTGTTCAATTCTGGTCGCCACACTACCAGAAGGATGTGGAGGCTTTGGAGAGGGTACAGAAAAGATTTACCAGGATGTTGCCTGGAATGGAGGGCATTAGCTATGAGGAGAGGTTGGAGAAACTTGGTTTGTTCTCACTGGAAGGACGGAGGTTGAGGAGCGACCTGATAGAAGTCTACAAGATTATGAGAGGCATGGACAGAGTGGATAGTCAGGAGCTTTTTCCCAGGATAGAAGAGTCAATTACTAGGGGACACAGGTTTAAGGTGCAAGGGGAAAGGTTTAAAGGAGATGGAGGCAAACTCAATAAGGTCTTTTAAGAGACTGCTGGATGAGTACATGGGACTTAATAGGATGGAGGGTTATAGGTAGGCCTAAAAGGTAGGGACATGTTCGGCACAACTTGTGGGCCGAAGGGCCTGTTTTGTGCTGTAGATTTTCTATGTTTCTATGTTTCTACGAGGCAGATTTTTTACACAGAGAGTAAAGGGTGCCTGGAACTCGTTGCCGGGGGAGGTAGTGGAAGCGGATATGGTAGTGACTTTTAAGGGGCGTCTTGACAAATACATGAATAGGATGGGAATGGAGGGATATGGTCCCCGGAAGGGTAGGGGCGTTTAGTTGAGTCGGGCAGCATGGTCGGTGCAGGCTTGGAGGGCTGGAGGGCCTGTTCCTGTGCTGTAATTTTCTTTGTTCTTTGTTCTTTGAAAACCACGATGAACGTAGCCACAGAAAAAGAGCAGGTAGGCAAGATGGCACCCTCGATTGCCCACTACCTGGACCTGTTAACGGAGACATTGGCCAGGCCCAGGAACAGGCTTACAATGGGGTCCTACCCCATGCTGGCCCCCCTTCCACACTGGGTGGCCAAAAATCAGGAGTGTGGGGCTGAAGCACAGCCAAACTTTCAGGAGCAACACCCTCAGATAATTAAGAAGGGAGTGTAATCACCCATCGCCTGTGCACACATGGAATACAGACTCCTCGAGGTTGCAGAGTACACAAACATGTGAATTTCCCCCCGAGCCTGCTCCCCCATTCAATAAGGTCATGGCTGATCTGATTGTAACATCAACCCCATATTCCCACCTATCCCCTGATAATCTTTCACCCCCATGTTAATCAAGAATCTATCTCACTCTGTCTTAAAAATATCCAGAGATTCTGCTTCCACTGCCTCTTGAGGAAGAGAGTTCCAGAGACTCACCACCCTCTGAGAGAGAACCATTCTCCTCGCCTCCGTCTTAAATGAGCAACACCTTATTTTTAAACAGAGACCCCTGGTTCTAGATTCTCCCACAAGAGGAAACATCCTCTCCACATTCACCCTGTCAATACCCCTCAGGATCTTAAATGTTTTGATCAAGTCGCCTCTTAAAACTCTAGTGGATACAAACTGAACCTCTCCAACCTTTCCTCATAAGGCAACCCACCTATTCCTGGTATCAATCTAGCAAACCTTCTCTGAACTGCTTCTAATGCACTTACATCTTTCCTTAGATGAAGAGCCCAATACTGTACACAATACTCCAGATGTGGTCTCACCAATGTCCTGTACAACTGAAGCATAACCTCCCTACTTCTGCAATCAATTCCCCTCGCAATAAACAATGACAAGCTGTTAGCTTTCCCAATTACTTGCTGTATCTGAATACCAGCCTTTTGTGATTCATGCACTAGGACACCCAGATCCCTCTGCACCTCAGAGCCCTGCAATCTCTCAGCATTTAGATAATTTGCTTAATTTTTATTCTTCCTGCCAAAACGGACAATTTCACATTTGCCCACATTATACTCCATTTGCCAGATTTTTACCCACTCATTTAACCTATCCATGTCTCTTTCAGCCTCCTTACATCCTCTTCACAATTTACTTCCCTCTCTAGTTTTGTGTCATCAGCAAATTTCAAAACCGTTCCTTTGTTCTCTTCATCCAAGTCATTTATATAAATTGTAAAAAGTTGCGGTCCCAGCACTGATCCCAGTGACACACCGCTCATCATATCCTGGCAACCAGAAAAAGACCCATTTAGACTCATAGAGTCATACAAGCCCTCCATATACACAGGATCTGCTCAGATGAGAAGGATCGCCACAGACACCTTCAGACGCTGAAAGAAACAGGATATGGCGCTAGACTCATCGATCAACAGTTCCGACGCGCCACAGCGAAAAACCGCACCGACCTCCTCAGAAGACAAACACGGGACACGATGGACAGAGTACCCTTCGTTGTCCAGTACTTCCCCGGAGCGGAGAAGCTACGGCATCTCCTCCGGAGCCTTCAACATGTCATCGATGAAGACGAACATCTCGCCAAGGCCATCCCCACAGCCCCACTTCTTGCCTTCAAACAACCGCACAACCTCAAACAGACCATTGTCCGCAGCAAACTACCCAACCTTCAGGAGAACAGTGACCACGACACCACACAACCCTGCCACAGCAACCTCTGCAAGACATGCCGGATCATCGACACAGATGCCATCATCTCACGTGAGAACACCATTCACCAGGTACACGGTACATACTCTTGCAACTCGGCCAACGTTGTCTACCTGATACGCTGCAGGAAAGGATGTCCCGAGGCATGGTACATTGGGGAGACCATGCAGACGCTGTGACAACGGATGAATGAACACCGCTTGACAGTCACCAGGCAAGAGTGTTCTCTTCCTGTTGAGGAGCACTTCAGCAGTCACGGGCATTCAGCCTCTGGTCTTCAGGTAAGCGTTCTCCAAGGCGGCCTTCACGACACACGACAACGCAGAATCGCTGAGCAGAGACTGATAGCCAAGTTCCGAACACATGAGGATGGCCTCAACTGGAATCTTGGGTTCATGTCACACAATCTGTGACCCCCACAACTTGCCTGGGCTTGCAAAATCTCACTAACTGTCCTGGCTGGAGACAAAAATACACATCTCTTCAACCTGTGCTTAATCCTCTCTCCACTCACATTGTCTGTACCTTTAAGACTTGATTACCTGTAAAGACTCGCATTCCAACCATTATTTTGTAAATTGAGTTTGTGTCTTTATATGCCCTGTTTGTGAACAGAACTCCCACTCACCTGATGAAGGAGCAGCGCTCTGAAAGCTAGTGGCTTGTGCTACCAAATAAACCTGTTGGACCTTAACCTGGTGTTGAGAGACTTCTTACTGTGCTTACCCCAGTCCAACGCCGGCATCATGATTCTCATCCCCATTCTCCTGCCTTCTCCCCATGACCCTTGATCCCCTTATTGATCAAGAACCCATCTATCTCTGTCTTAAAGACACTCAAGGACCTGGCCTCCAGCCTTCTGTGGCAACAAGTTCCACAGATTCACCACTCTCTGGCTGATGAAATTCCTCCTCCTCTCAGTTTTAAAGGAGCGTCCCTTCACTCTGAGGTTGTGCCCTCGAGTTCTAGTCTCTCCCACTAGTGGAAACATCCTCTCCACGTCCACCCTATCCAGGCCTCCCAGTATTCTGTAAGTTTCAATTAGATCCTCTCTCATCCTTCTGAACTCCATCGAGTATAGGCCCAGACTCCTCAACCGCTCCTTAGATACGGGGCCCAAAACTGCCCACAGTTTTCCAAATGGGGTCTGACCAGAATCTTATAGACCCTCTGCAGTACATCCCTGCTCTTGTATTCTAGCCCTCTGGAAATGAATGCTAACATTGCATTTGCCTCCCTAACTGCCGACTGAACCTGCATGTTAACCTTAATCACGGGAGGTTTGGAGTAGCTAAAAATAACTCAATGTCACTGGGTGGAGAAAATCAAGCTGGGCGTGGCTCTACTTTCTTTTACAGTCATATAATCGTCAAACATTACAGTGCAGAAAGGGACCATTCAGCCCATCATGGCTGTTCTAGTTCAGAATAGTCCAACAAAAATTTTCTCCTTCAAGCTTTGATTCAATTCTCCTTTGGAATTTACAATTGAGTCCACTTCCTCCGCACTTTGAGGCAGCGGGTTCCGGATCGCAACAGCTCGCCGTATAAAAAACGTCTCCTCGTGTCACCTCTGTTTCTTTTGCCAATTAGCCTCGAGCTTTTTTGCTGCTGCTTTCGATCTCCCGCTGTCAAAACCACCCACTGCTATAAAGGAATTAGTTTAATCAGCGGGCGGGAGATGTCGAGAATAGAGTGACTTCTGAAAAAAAAAACAGCAGTGTGTTAGAAACCCCCCAATCGAAAAGCTTTTGGAACAATGCACTCGCATATAAAAAGAGTCCTCATTAATTAGCAGTTGTGAGGATTAGTGGTCAGTTAATATGATAATGGAGAAAGCGGGAGATCGGAACTATAAAAGACTTTTGTGGAAGTTAACAGTGAAGGATGGTCCCTGTATAGTCTTGTGTTAACAACAGGGAATCACAGGCTGAAGATTAATGGTATAAAAATAAATAGGAAAGTTGCAGTAACTTTTTACAAGGGGGTAAGTTTGACTTTGGACACCTGCTATGCATCACCAGGAAATCAAAAGAGATACATGATTCAACATCACCCTGGGGGCTTTGCACACTGGGCTCAGGTTTGAACACGTCTATTGTGGCAAGAATTCTACCTTCCCCCCACTCCCCTCTTCCCACCCTCCCGAAGAGCAAGCTGGAAGGTGGGGAGGGAATAAAATTGGGTGAGATGACAGAGTGGGGGGGGGGGGGGGGGGAGAGCGGGGGGGGCCGGGGGGGCCGGGGGAGCCATGCCCATCTCACCTCTGCTAGAGTGTTACAAATGGTGGTTGGGCACTTCCCCACCTGTGGACGAAGCAACTCCCTGATCGGGCACCCTGTGTAGCCCATGGAAGCCCCACGCCAATGGAAAGGGGCATCAGGGACAATATTCCTACTCTTCTTGTTTCAGCTCCAATTCGATTTTCAAGTTTGCTGATGACATCACCGTAGTGGGTCTGATCTCAAACAATGACGAGACAGAGTACAGGAATCAGATAGAGAATCTGGTGAACTGATACGGCGACAATAATCTCTCCCTCAATGTCAGTAAACGAAGAAGATAGACATCGACTTCAGGAAGCGTAGTGGAGGGCATGCCCCCGTCTACCTCAACAGGAATGAAGTGGAAGTGGTCAAGAGCTTCAAGTTTCTAGGTGTCCAGATTGCCAACACCTTGTCCTGGTCCCTCCACCCCGATTCTATAATTAAGAAAGCCCACCAACGCCTCTACTTTCTCAGGTGGCTAAGGAAAATTTGCCATGCCAGCTATGACCCTCACCAACATTTACAGATGCACCATAGAAAGCATTCTTTCTGGTTGTATCACAGCTTGGTATGGCTCCTGCTCTGCCCAAGACAGCAAGAAACAACAAAGGATCATGAATGAAGTCCAGTCCATCACGCAAACCAACCTCCCATCCATTGACTCTGTCTACACTTCCTGCTCCCTCGGAAAAGCAGCCAGCATAATTAAGGACCTCACGCACCCCGGACATTCTCTCTTCCACCTTCTTCTGTCGGGAAAAAGATACAAAGGTCTGAGGTCACGACTCAAGAACAGTTTCTTCCCTGCTGCCATCAGACTTTTGAATGGACCTGCCTCATATGAAGTTGATCTTTCTCTACACCCTAGCTGTGACTGTAACACTATATTCTGCATCCTCTCTTTCCTTCTCTATGAATGGTATGCTCTGTCTGTATAGCGCGCAAGAAACAATACTTTTCTCTGTATACGAATACATGTTGCAATAATAAATCAAATCAAATCAAATCAAATGAGCTTTAAGAGCAGACTGGCTTCAATTCAACATCTCTTCTGAAATACGGCACCTTAGATGGTGCAGCACCCCCTCAGCACTGCACTGGAAATGTCAACCTAACTGTTCATACTGGGAGGCCTGAGACTTGAAGCCGCAATCTGCTGACTTAACAGATAAGAATGCTACTCAGTGAGTCACAGCTGGTACAACGACTATATGCTATTGACTAAAGTTAAAATGACTCCCCGAGTGTGAGCGATGGCTGCCAAGACAAAACACCCTCAACCACCAACAGAGACAATTCAAGGAATTTAAATGTGACAAGGTCCTTGCTCAGATGAGCAATCCGTCACAGTGTACATAACACCCACTTCCACAAATAAAATAAAAGCCTCTTCCATGGCTTCATACACAAATTACCTCAAGCCAATGAAATTTAAATTGGTGATTATTCCTATAAAGCGAGATTGATCAGCGCATAGAATAATTCAATATTCTAATGAATCGAAAGCATCGCCCACTCGCACTCTCACTATGAGTGCATTCAATGCTGCTTCATTGGAGACCCTCCCCACATCCACCACCAGCCCCCCCTCCCACCACCACCACCCCTCCCCCCACCCCCAGACATCCCCAGAGACAGAAACCCCAGAGACAGAACCCACCCCCCAGCCCCAGAGACAGAAGCCAGATCCATGTCTTCTCTGGACAGACTATGATTAAAAATGTGCGCCAGATATCAGAGAATTAAAGCACAAAACAGATCAGCCATGATCCTACTGCATGGCAAAGTGGGCTTGAGGAGCTGGCTTCAGCTCCTATTTTGTATATTTGCATCCTTTCAACAACTACCCTGTCAAACCCCCCTTCCCCCTCAGAATCTTGCATGTTTGAAAAAGATCACCCCTCATTCTTAACATTGAAACTAGAAGCAGCAGGGATTTCCCAAATATTGATTCCAATCCTGGTCCATTTGAAGACTTGCTTACAGACATCCTTGTATCGCAGACATGGGCGATGTGTTGGCCAATAGCAAGCTCACCATAGAGCGGTTTAGAGGGATATGGGCCAAGTACAGGCAAACAGGACTGGTTCAGTTTAGGAAACCTGGTCAGCATGGTCGAGTTGGGCCGAAGGGCTTGTTTCCATGCTGTATATCTCTATGACCCTAATTTGCCCGTGGTTCGGGTTATAATCCAGAGATTATTACCTTTGTGCTTCTGTTTTTTTTTATTTTGCCCCTAGCTGCCCCTGCAGCAGAACCTTTTTCTCAGTCCTACCTGTGCCAATGGTACCCATGAGCGCCATGACAACTGGATCTTCTCCCTCCCACACCAAGTTCCTCTGCAGCCCAGAGAGAAAGTGTTGTTAGCCCTGGAAGGTTTGTAGGGCTGGAGGAGGTTCTAGAGATACGGAGAAGAAAGGCCAAGGCGGGGAGCGGGGGAGGGGGGGGCGGGGGGGGGTGTTTAAAACAATTTGAAAAGCCTTTAAAACCATGGTATTGTTGGGTTGGGAGTGAAAGTAGGCCAGCGCACACAGAAACAATGAGTGAACATGACATTTGGCATCCCCTTACTCGTTCTCCAAATCCCTTTAAGTCCTTTCTTTTCATAGGAACAGGAGAAGGCCATTCAGCCCTTTGGACCAATTCCCAACATTCAGTTATGATGTGGAGATGCTGTTGTTGGACTGGGGTGGGCACAGTATGAAGTCTCACAACACCAGGTTAAAGTCCAACAGGTTTATTTGGAATCACGAGCTTTCAGAGCGCTGCTTCTTACTCCACTCGCCTGATGAAGGAGCAGCGCTCCGAAAGCTCGTGATTCCAAATAAACCTGTTGAACTTTAACCTGGTGTTGTGAGACTTCTTACAACATTCAGTTAGATTAACCTTGCATCCCAACATTGTAATTTGTCACGTTTGTTATACCTTAATATCCAAACACCCTCCCATAAAAATCTATCTTTCTCATTCCCGAAGCCTCCAACTGACCCGAAATACGCACAGCTTTTTGGGAGAAACAGAATTTGTAAAATCTACAACCTCCTGTGTGAAAAATGACTTCCTGATTTCACTCCTGAATGACCTCACTAAGACGATATATCTTTATCTAGTTCCCTTTTTCAATTGTCATTTTAGTCTCTACCTCAGTGTGAGAACATTTAATCAAACTCTCCCATCCGTCTGCTGGCTGGTGATTCACTATCTCTCTACTCCCTTCTCACTGACTCAACAACCTCTGGGAATAATCTTTTGTTGCTTAAGCTCCCAGAATCTAGAAAACGTCTATTATGTTTCCCTAATTCTAAATGTTTCTTTGATTGCAAAGCGCAGTCTGGCAATTTCTTTAATGGAATTAAAGGATATCATTTATGATGAGAGAACCTGACATTAAAAGTTTCCTTACATGGAGTTGCAAAGGTAAATCTCCACTTAACCTGTCACATTTTAACTTTTCTGAAGTTAATGTAATTAGCATCACTGAAACTGCAGCTGAATCTGAATTCAAAACAGTGGAATAACTGAATGTCTAATGAAAGGTAAAGAATGTGGCAGTGTTGTCTCAGAGTGTACATGTAGTACTGAGTGGTTTAGAACACAATGTCAGACATGATCTGCAGTGATGTGCATTTGCTGAGAACACATTTTAAACTGGGTTCCCTTACTTCAAAGGCTCTGCTGTGGTTCCCAGTTCCTGGTGCAGCGACAATAACCCCTCCCTCAATGTCAACAAAATGAAGGGGATTGTCATCAACTTCAGGAAGCGTAAAGGAGAACATGCCCCTGTGTACATCATGATGTGGAGATGCCGGCGTTGGACTGGGGTGGACACAGTAAGAAGTCTCACAACACCAGGTTAAAGTCCAACAGGTTTATTTGGTAGCAAATACGATAAGCTTTCGGAGCGCTGCTCCTTCGTCAGATGGAGTGGAAATGTGCACATTTCCTGCTCTGCCCAAGACCGCAAGAAACTGCAAAAGGTCGTGAATGTAGCCCAATCCATCACGCAAACACAGCCTCACATCCATTGACTCTGTCTACACTTCCCGCTGCCTCGGCAAAGCAGCCAGCATAATTAAGGACCCCACTCCCCCGGACATTCTCTCTTCAACCTTCTTCTGTCGGGAAAAAGATACAAAAGTTGAGGTCACGTACCAACCAACTCAAGAACAGCTCCTTCCCTGCTGCCATCAGACTTTTGAATGGACCTACCTCGCATTAAGTTGATTTTTCTCTACACCCTAGCTCTGACTGTAACACTACATTCTGCATCCTCTCCTTTCCTTCTCTATGAAAGGTATGCTCTGTCTATATAGTGCACAAGAAACAATAGTTTTCACTGTATGTTAATACATGTGACAATAATAAATCAAATCATATCAGTTTTGTGCTTGGCCTTGCCTGCACCCACACTCAACCCTTTGCAACCCAGAATATCACCGCTTACACACAGTTTGGGAAGACAGAGTTTCGGTTTAACCTCTTGTCCCAAGGATGGCGCCTCTGACAAGTCAGCACGCCCTCAGTACTGCCATCTAGAGTATCAATCTAGAATAGCTCCAATTTCTGGAGTCGCGTGCCCTTCTGACTCAGAGGCCGGAATGTTACGCCGTTCATGCCGGCAGGGTTTTCCTCATCCCACTGCAGTGAACGGAGATTTGGCTGGGCTCCAAACTCTCCAACTTTGCTGCAGCGGAAGCGTAGCGTGACCGAACGGTAAGATCGTGCCCAGAGAGTGCGACCCATTGAGGCAACGCTGCCACTTGACAAGCTGAAGCACTGTTCTCTGGGAATCAAGGGTTATGGGGATAAGGCGGGAGAGAGAAGTTCACCATTATCATATCAGAGCAGTCATGATCTCATTGTATGGCAGAGCTAACTCGATGGGCCGAATGGCCTACTTCAGCTCCTGCATCTTATGGTCTAATAAAGAAACTTCTCCTCATGCTGTGTTTTTTTTGCCAATTATCATTCGGTTGTTCAACAGGACAGCAGTCCCACCTGTGTTGAGTGTTTCTACAATGTATATTCATATACATAGGGTTCTGAAGACTGTGGAGGAACAGAGAGATCTTGGGGTCCATATCCACAGATCTCTAAAGGTTGCCACTCAAGTGGATAGAGCTGTGAAGAAGGCCTATAGTGTGTTAGCTTTTATTAACAGGGGGTTGGAGTTTAAGAGCCGTGGGGTTATGCTGCAACTGTACAGGACCTTGGTGAGACCACATTTGGAATATTGTGTGCAGTTCTGGTCACCTCACTATAAGAAGGATGTGGAAGCGCTGGAAAGAGTGCAGAGGAGATTTACCAGGATGCTGCCTGGTTTGGAGGGTAGGTCATATGAGGAAAGGTTGAGGGAGCTAGGGCTGTTCTCTCTGGAGCGGAGGAGCCTGAGGGGAGACTTAATAGAGGTGTATAAAATGATGAAGGGGATAGATAGAGTGAACGTTCAAAGACTATTTCCTCGGGTGGATGGAGCTATTACAAGGGGGCATAACTATAGGGTTCGTGGTGGGAGATACAGGACGGATATCAGAGGTAGGTTCTTTACGCAGAGAGTGGTTGGGGTGTGGAATGGACTGCCTGCAGTGATAGTGGAGTCAGACACTTTAGAAACATTTAAGCGGTTATTGGATAGGCACATGGAGCACACCAGGATGATAGGGAGTGGGATAGCTTGATCTTGGTTCAGATAAAGCTCGGCACAACATCGTGGGCCGAAGGGCCTGTTCTGTGCTGTACTGTTCTATGTTCTATATTTAAATTGCTATTTCTAACTGTTATATTTGACTGAAACTGCTCACAGCTTGGACTCAAATCAAACTCGCTCGCCTCAAACCAGATCCCTTCCTTCCCCTATGTGTCCTCCCCTACACCTACACCAGCCACACTTCCCTACCCCCTTCCCCTGGCCCCCTCACCCTGCCCTCTTCTCCTGGCCCCCTCACCCTGCTCCCTTCGCCTGGCCCCCTTCCCCTGGTCCCCTTCACCCTGACCCCTTCCCCTGGACCCTTCCCCCTACCCCTCTTCCTGCACCCCCCCCCTCACCCTACCCCCTTCCCCTGGCCCCCTTCACCCTACCCCTGTTCCCACCTCCTCCCCCCCCTCATCCTACACCTTTCCCCGAGCCCCCCTCCCCTCACCCTGCCCCTGCCCTGGGCCACCCTCCTCACCCTGCTTCCTCCCATGGGCCCCCCCCCAAGAAAAAAGGCTCCAGTTTAAACAGCTTAAAGCTCTGAGTTTTCACTAAATTTAAACGGGGTGCTTCATCAATACCACAAAGTTACAAACAGTTCAAGCTCAGAGGAATTCCTGAGTCTCTTCATTTCTGTTCACAGGATGTGGGTTGTCACCGGCTAAGCCAACATTTATTGCCCATCCCTAATTGCCGTTGAGAAAGTGGTGGTGAGCCAAATTCCTGAGCCGCTGCAGAACATGTGGTGTAGGCACACCTCCAGTGCTGTTAGGGAGGGAGCTCCAGGATTGGAGGAATGGCCGATATATTTCCAAGTCAGGATGGTGAGTGGTTTGGAGGGGAACCTCCAGGTGGTGGTGTTCCCACGTAACTGCTGTCCTGATCCTGTGAGATGGTCGAGACCATGGGTTTGGAAGGCGCTGTTGAAGGAGCTTTGATGAGTTCCTGCAGTGAATCTTGTAGATTGTACACACGGCTGCCATTGTGCATCGGTGGTGGAGGGAGTGGATGTTTGTAGATGTGGTGCCAATCAAGTGGGCTGCTTTGTCCTGGATGGTGTCAAGCTTCTTGAGTGTTGTTGGAGCTGCACCCATCCAGGCAAGTGGAGAGTATTCCATTACACTCCTGACTTGTGCCTTGTAGATGGTGGATAGGCTTTGGGGAGTCAGGAGGTGAGTTACTCACTGCAGGATTCTGAGCCTCTCACCTGCTCTTGTCGCCATAGTGTTTATATGGCTGGCCCAGCTCAGTTTCTGGTCAATGGTGACCCTAAGGATGTTGATAGTGGGTGATTCAGCGATGGTGATGCCATTAAATGTCAAGGGACAATGGTTACATTCTCTCTTGTTGGAGATGGTCATTGCCTGGTACTGGTGACACAAATTTTACCTTCCACCTGTCAGCCCAATCCTGGATATTGTCCAGGTCTTGCTGCATTTGGCCATGGTGCTTCAGTATCTGAGGAGTACTGGGCTCCTCCATCATTGAGGATGGGGATATTTGTGGAGCCTCCTCCTCCAGTGAGTTGTTTAATTGTTCACCACCATTCACGACTGGATGTGGCAGGACTGCAGAACTTAGATCTGATCTGTTGGTTATGGAATTTCTTAGCTCTGTCTATCACTTGCTGTTTGGATTGCAAGTAGTTCTGTGTTGTAGCTTCACCCAGTGTTATAGTTCAAGTTAAAGACTCCAAAGTGTTTTATGAAGTCCGCCTGAATCAAAGGTTTTCCATCTTGAATTTGGCTAGGATGAGCTTAACATGTTCCATTTCAGGTGTGATTCAAAAGACCCACTAGGGAGCTTTTACCAAACAAGTTTATTTAAGAATATGGTTAACATGTATGGAAAGAAAATTAGCAATAATTTCTAACAATTAAAAACAAAAACAACACAACCACGATAATATATAACCCTTAAAGAATATATATAAGCTGCCCCAATCAAACCAACCTTCATAAAAACCCTTTAAACAGGTTCAACACAGCATGGACTAAGGCTCACGTGATACTGGGATCGAGGCCATTAGTTGAATTCTGCAGTCAAATGCTCTTCAGATTCAGGACAGTTTGAAAACAAGACAATTTCCCAAAATACCAGAGACTCTGATCCAGCCCCCAACAACAGCAGATTTTCCCCCTTCAGGAAAACAACATTTTGTTTTCAGCTAACCAAGAGAATTTTCAAAACAGCAGGGAGAGAGGGAAAACACTTCTTTTTAGCTTGCTGTCCCTTCTAAAACTAAAAACTCAAACCTGCAGCTCCAAACTGAAACTGAAAATGAACGCCTGTCACCTGACCTGCCCACAGTTTTTCTTCTCCTCCTAACAATGACATCATCTCAAACTGTGAGAATGAATTTTTAAAAACTCTTAAAGGTACACGAACATCACACCAGGTTGACACCTCATTTTTAGGTGTGTCAGCTGTTGCTCCTGGCATGCCCTCCTGCACACTTCATTGAACCAATATGCTAACTGTAGCACTGTTATCCCATTCCTCTGTGGGCTCCTTGAGCTTTGATGCTCACAGTAACACATGTGGGAGTTTGACAGGGAGCATGTTAAAAATAGCAGAGACATTTCAGCATAAAGAAGATTAAACAGCACCCTTGGGTGGTTCCTCTGTCAATACTCCCCATCACACTGAGCAGAGCTGAATTACAGGTAGACCATATTCACTGTCACCATGCACTATGGGTAATTAGCCCTTCCATTGGCAGGACATTGCAGCTGTCAGATAATGGGCCCAATGTCAGGCCCACTTCAAGGGAGGTAGGAACAGATGGAGGCCATTCAGCCCCTCGATGCTGTTCTGCTTTCTATTAGATCATCTCCGATCTGCCCCATCTTGCCTGACAGGTGGGCATTAAAGGTCCCATGGCATTACTTCAAAGAAGACCGAGGAGTTCTCCCTGCTGTCCTGGCCAATATTTATCCCTCAATCAACATCACAAATAATCAGATGACCTCATCAATTATTACATGACTGATTGTCGGAGTTTGCTGTGCACCAATTGGCTGCCAAATCTCCTACACTGCAACAGAGACTGCACTGTAAAGAAAGAACTTCATTGGCTGTAAAGTGCTTTGGGGTGTTGTGTGACTAGGAAAGGCGATACATAAATACAACTCTTCCTTCCTTTGCTTTTTGATTTACCGCTTTGATTCGCTAACTCGTGCCGACCCAAAATCTATTTTTCATTCCTCCACCAACTTCAAAGCTTTTTGGGAGAGAGAATTTCAAATTGGCACTACTCCCTCGCCCGGGAATGGATTTGATCTAACTCGAAGGTTGTGCGCTGTTGTTCCGGACCCTTCCCCAGATGAAATAGTTTCCCTCCATCTGCTTTGATCATCTGAAACACCTCAAATAGATGACCCTTGATATCCAACAATCACCTTGCCAGAAAACTTTCAAAAGAATCTGTGCTTGATCTCTGTGTCCAGCTTGAAGTCCCTTGCACCAGCCTTACACACTCTCCTTCTCGCATCCTCTCCGGAAGTCCGTGATCCATTTTGTCTCTTCAGTTCTTCTCCATAAGAACATTAGATCATAAGCTGGAGCTCAGACAAATGAGTTTATTTATTAGTCACAAGTAAGGCTTACATTAACACTGCAATGAATTTACTGTGAAACTCCCCCAGTTGTCACACTCTGGTGCCTGTTCGGGTCAATGCACCCAAACCAGCACGTCTTTCAGACTGTGGGAGGAAACCGGAGCACCCGGAGGAAACCCACACAGACACGGGGAGAACGTGTAAACTCCGCACAGACAGTGACCCAAACCGGGAATCAAACCCAGGTCCCTGGTGCTGTGAGGCAGCAGTGCTAACCACTGTGCTACCGTGCCGCCCCAAATGAGGGGGGATCTCATAGAGACTTATAAAATTCGAACAGGACAAGACAGGGTGGATGTAGGAAGGATGTTCCCGATGGTGGGGGAGTCCAGAACCAGGGGTCAAGTCTGCGGATTCGGGTAGACCATTTAGGACGGAGGTGAGGAGACATTTCTTCACCCAAAGAGTGGTGAGCCTGTGGAATTCATTACCACAGGAAGCAGTTGATGCCAAAATATTGAATGTATTCAAGAGGTGGCTGGATATAGCACTTGGGGTGAATGGGATCAAGGGTTATGGGGAGAAAGCAGGATTAGGCTATTGAGTTGGATGATCAGCCATGATTGTGATGAATGGCGGAGCAGGCTCGAAGGGCCGAATGGCCTCCTCCTGCTCCTAACGTCGATGTTTCTATAAGGAATAGGAGCAGCAGTAAGTTATTTGACTCCTCCAGCCTGTCCTCCCAGTCAGTGAGATTATCTGATCATTATCTGGTCACCTCATTGCAGGAAAGATGTTGAAGCCATTGAAAGGGTGCAGAGGAGATTTACAAGGATGTTGCCTGGATTGGGGGGCATGCCTTATGAGGATAGGTTGAGGGAGCTTGGTCTCTTCTCCCTGGAGAGACGAAGGATGAGAGGTGACCTGATAGAGGTTTACAAGATGTTGAGAGGTCTGGATAGGGTAGACTCTCAGAGGCTATTTCCAAGGGCTGAAATGGTTGCTACGAGAGGACACAGGTTTAAGGTGCTGGGGGGTAGGTACAGAGGAGATGTCAGGGGTAAGTTTTTCACTCAGAGGGTGGTGAGTGAGTGGAATCGGCTGACGTCGGTGGTGGTGGAGGCAAACTCGTTGGGGTCTTTTAAGAGACTTCTGGATGAGTACATGGGATTTAATGGGATTGAGGGCTATAGATAGGCCTAGAGGTAGGGATATGATCAGCGCAACCTGTGGGCCGAAGGGCCTGTTTGTGCTGTGGCTTTCTATGTTCTATGTTCTATGTTCTTACCTGCACTTTCCTACCTGCTCCACCAGAACCCTTGACTCCCTTATCAACCAAAAATCTGTTTAACTCAGCATTATTGGCCGGAATTCTCAAGCCTTTCATGCCGGCAGGATTCTCTGGTCTTGACAGTGGCACACCTCCTGCTGCGGGTTTCCCAGCGGTTTGGAGTGGTTTCACTCAGAATTCCCATTGACAGTGGCTGGATCAGACGTTCCCAGCGCCAGAGAATGTCATGCCACCTCCCAGCACGGAGAAACAGGCTGAGGGGAAACCAGAGAATCTCACCCAAAATGCTCAATAACCCAATCCCCACTGCTCCGCGGGGAAGAGAATTCCAAACACCAGCTACCCTCTGAGAGAAGAAATCTGTCCTTGCTGCCTTAAACGGAAGACCATTTATTTTTTAAATTGTGCCTCCTCCCTCTTGATTCCCTCACAAGAGGAAACATCCTTTCACCCTGACAAGCAGCCTCAGAATCTTGCATGTTTCAGGAAGATCACCTCTTGCACTTCAATGGGCCCGACCAGCTCAGCAGAGGACTACGTTATCCTCCTGGCAATCAGCTGATTGAACCTTCTCTGAACTGCCTCCAAGGCACACCTTCTCTACTTGGCAGGCCAGCAGTAACTGTTCCTGTTCACTGGTGTTGGGGGCAAGATAGATAGAGTCATAAAGATTTACAGCATGGAAACAGGCACTTACACCCAACTTGTCCATGCCACCCTTCGTTTTTAAACCCCTAAGCTAGTCCCAATTGCCTGCATTTGGCCCATATCCCTCGATACCCACCGTACCCATGAAACTGTCTAAATGCTTTTTAAAAGACAAAATTGTAACCGCCTCTATTACTACCTCTGGCAGCTTGTTCCAGACACTCACCACCTTCTGTGTGAAAAAACTGCCCCTCTGGACACTTTTGTATCTCTCCCCTCTCACCTTAAAACTATGCCCTCTAGTTTTAGACTCCCCTACCTCTGGGAAAAGATGTTGACTGTCTAGCTGATCCATGCCACTCATTATTTTACAGAGATGGGCGAGGGGGTGGCAGGGGTGGGGCGACGGGGGGGCACTAACAACATGAGCAGTTTGGGCCCAGTTCATACCCCACCCACTATTTACTCGCCAGAGCTGAAGATCTGGAAATCCTACCATGCAACGTCCCAGTGTTTATGGTGAGAGGGAGGTGAAATCCAACACAGGGGATACGAGATGGAAAGGAGAAGTCTCGCCACCTGCCTGAATCTTAATGTGATACCCTGGGATACTTTGTGATGGTATCTGGCCCCCTCAGGAGATGATGCCCAGGATGAACATCACTTCCGTGTTCAACATTGTCCGTTGGGGCTGCAGAGGTCGATGGCGAATGGCAGTTCCTTCCGCGACTGGCACAGATGGAGACCATTGGCCTGGGTTCGACCAGTGTTTTGTTCCTCTGTCTGGTCATTTCTTTTGCCCTCTCCTTTTCCATATGTTCCCTGTCCAGTTTGTATGGGAACTCGGTCAGTAGCAGGGGCTAGCATTGACTCTGATTCTGGTCAACCTGAAGACCCACTCACAGATGTCCTTATATCACAGACATGGGCGATTGTGGAAATTAAATTGTAATTCCAGCTATGGCCAAATATTTAATTAACTTTGTTCTGCAAGATTAAAGATGCTCACTTCAAATAAAACACCGTGGGATTGTTGGAACTTGTGAAACTATAGTTAAAAGCGGTTAAAAACTGCAGATACTGGTGGGAAAAATGAAGTTGCAACAATTGGGAAAATTAAGTTGTGACAAACAACTCTGTCAAGTAATGGAAAATACTTATTAGCAAACAAGGCCTTCAGTGAGGCCAACACTTGCACACTCAGGATAACAGACTAATCTAACCTTGCATCAGTTTCGTAAACACTGCTTTCCAGGCCTTGGCCACAGGGTGAAACAAAGATAAGTTACCATGACAAACACCAAAAAAACAAAATATGTTAACATATTACGCTAATGAAGGAGACGGTTTTCTATTGGATAAGAAAGAGCAAAAAGCTATGCTATGATTGGTGGATCATGTATGCAAATGAAGGATGAGAAAGTTGCTGGTTTCTCATTCGCTGGAATTAACTGTAATTAACCGGGAGAACACTGTGGTGAAAGTCACTGTGTCTGTTCTCCTTGCCAGCAGGTAATTAAAGCTTATAAGATTTGAGTACTCACCGTGCATTACTTGGGTGAATCCTCAACACAATGTGTTGGCCTCATGTTAATAACAAGCTCACCATAGAGCATGCATCTTGGGAGACAGTGACCATCCATTCATCTTACATGACCCAGCCCGAGTCACCAAGTCTGACTCTGCCAGAACCTTCACCAGCTAACACAGGGACAAATGGGAGAGGACAGAACAAGACCAAGATTAAAATTACCCCTTAATGGCTTGGTACCCAACTGTCAGTGAGGTGCAAGTGAGCGTGCTGGACTGGAATGGCAGTGGCAACTTCCTCACATGTTTTTATTCCTTTCATTCTTTCAGAAGATGTGAGCATCGCTGGTTAGGCCAGCATTTATTGTCTATCCCTAATTGGCTTTGAGAAGGTGGTGGTGAGCTGCCTTTTTGAACCACTGACACAGGGAGAATGTGTAACCTTCATCATCATTCAATTAAAATCTTGGAACTCCCTCCGTA
The DNA here is from genome assembly GCF_964213995.1 of Mustelus asterias. Lineage (NCBI taxonomy): Eukaryota > Metazoa > Chordata > Chondrichthyes > Carcharhiniformes > Triakidae > Mustelus > Mustelus asterias. Next base: position 4,352,919 of record NC_135804.1, on the reverse strand, counting down.
TCAGCGCTGTGGATGCACCTACACCACATGGATTGCAGTGGTTCAGGAGGGCAGCTTGCCACTACCTACTCAAGAGCAATTGGGGATGGGCAATAAAAACGCCTGCCTCTCTAGCGACTCCCACATCCCGAGAATGAATATGAAGCCTTTGCCAAACAAAAAATGATTGTATTTGATTTATTATTGTCACATCTATTGGTATACATTAGTATACATTGAAAAGTATTATTTTTTTGCACGTTATGCAGACAAAACATACCATTCATAGAGTACATAGCGGAGAGAGTGCAGAATGTAGTGTTACAGTCATAGCTAAGGTGTAGAGAAAGATCAACTTAATGCAAGGTAGGTCCATTCAAAAGTCTGACGGCAGCAGGGAAGAAGCTGTTCTTGAGTCGGTTGGTACATGTCCTCAGACTTTTGTATCTTTTTCCCAAACAAAGAACAAAGAACAGTACAGCACAGGAAACAGGCCCTTCGGCCCTCCAAGCCTGTGCCGCTCATTGGTCCAACTAGACCATTCGTTTGTATCCCTCCATTCCCAGACTGCTCATGTGACTATCCAGGTAAGTCTTAAACAATGCCAGCATGTCTGCCTCCACCAACCTACTTGGCAGCGCATTCCAGGCCCCCACCACCCTCTGTGTAAAAAACATCCCTCTGATATCTGAGTTATACCTCGCCCCTCTCACCTTGAGCCCGTGACCCCTCGTGATCGTCACTTCCGACCTGGGAAAAAGCTTCCCACTGTTCACCCTATCTATGCCTTTCATAATTTTGTACACCTCTATTAGGTCTCCCCTCATTCTCCGTCTTTCCAGGAAGAACAAGCCCAGTTTACCCAATCTCTCCTCATAGCTAAGACCCTCCATATCAGGCAACATCCTGGTAAACCTTCTCTGCACTCTCTCTAAAGCCTCCACGTCCTTCTGGTAGTGCGGCGACCAGAACTGGACGCAGTACTCCAAATGTGGCCTAACCAGCGTTCTATACAGCTGCAACATCAGACTCCAGCTTTTAGACTCTATACCCCATCCTATAAAAGCAAGCATACCATATGCCTTCTTCACCACCTTCTCCACCTGTGCTGCCACCTTCAAGGATTTGTGGGCTTGCACACCTAGGTCCCTCAATGTTTCTATACTCTTGATGGCTCTGCCATTTATTGTATAACTCCCCCCTACATTAGTTCTTCCAAAATGCATCACTTCGCATTTATCTGGATTAAATTCCTTCTGCCATTTCTCTGCCCAATTTTCCAGCCTATCTATATCCTGCTGTATTGTCCGACAATGTTCATCGCTATCTGCAAGTCCAGCCATCTTCATGTCATCCGCAAACTTGCTTATAACACCAGTTACACCTTCTTCCAAATCATTTATATATATCACAAATAGCAGAGGTCCCAGTACAGAGCCCTGCGGAACACCACTGGTCACAGACCTCCAGCTGGAAAAAGACCCTTCGACTGCTACCCTCTGTTTCCTGTGGCCAAGCCAGTTCTCAACCCATCTAGCCACCTCTCCTTGTATCCCATGAGCCTTAACCTTCTTAACCAACCTGCCATGAGGGACTTTGTCAAATGCCTTACTGAAATCCATATAGACGACATCCATGGCCCTTCCTTCGTCAACGTTTTTGTCACTTTCTCAAAAAACTCCACCAAATTTGTAAGGCACAACCTCCCTCTTACAAAACCATGCTGTCTGTCACTAATGAGATTGTTCCATTCTAAATGCACATACATCCTGTCTCTAAGAATCCTCTCCAACAACTTCCCTACCATGGACGTCAAGCTCACTGGCCTATAATTACCCGGGTTATCCCTGCTACCCTTCTTAAATAACGGTACCACATTCGCTATCCTCCAATCCTCAGGGACCTCACCTGTGTCCAATGAAGAGACAAAGATTTCCGTCAGAGGCCCAGCAATTACATCTCTTGTCTCCCTGAGCAGTCTAGGATAGATGCCATCAGGCCCTGGGGATTTGTCAGTTTTAATGTAACCTAAAAAACCTAACACTTCCTCCCTTGTAATGGAGATTCTCTCTAACGGGTCAACACCTCCCTCTGAGACACTCCCAGTCAACAAGTCCCTCTCCTTTGTGAATACCGATGCAAAGTATTCATTTAGGATCTCCCCTATTCCCTTGGGTTCTAAGCATAATTCCCCTCCTTTGTCCCTGAGAGATCCGACTTTTTCCCTGACAACTCTTTTGTTCCTAACATATGAATAAAATGCCTTAGGATTCTCCTTAATCCTGTCTGCCAAGAACATTTCGTGACCTCTTTTTGCCCTTCGAACTCTTTCAGTTGCGTGGACCTAAAGTACGCCTCTCTTTTCTTTTTGATCAGATCCTCAATTTCCCTGGTCATCCACGGCTCTCGAATCCTACCTTTCCTATCCTTCCTTTTTACAGGCACATGCCTGTCCTGCAGCCTTATCAACTGTTCCTTAAAAGACTCCCACATGCCAGACATGGACTTACCCCCGAACATCCTCTCCCAATCAACGGCCACCAATTCCTGCCTAATCCGGCTATAGTTAGCCTTCCCCCAATTTAGCACCCTGCCCATAGGACAGCACTCATCCTTGTCCATTACTATCCTAAAGTTAACAGATCTCCCAATCAACGGCCACCAATTCCTGCCTAATCCGGCTATAGTTAGCCTTCCCCCAATTTAGCACCCTGCCCATAGGACAGCACTCATCCTTGTCCATTACTATCCTAAAGTTAACAGAGTTGTGGTCACTATTTGCCACATGTTCCCCTACCGAAACTTTGACGACCTGACCGGGCTCATTTCCCAGAATTAGATCCAGTATAGCCCCCTCTCCAGTTGGGCTATCTACATACTGTTCCAAAGAACCTTCCAGTATGCATTTTACAAATTCCTCCCCGTCCAGACCCCCAGCCCTAAGCGCTTTCCAGTCTGTGCCAGGGAAATTGAAGTCTCCCACTACAACAACCCTATTTTTTCTGCACATATCCAGAATCTCCTGACATATCCGTTCCTCCACTTCCCGTGGGCTGTTGGGTGGCCTGTAGTACACCCCCAGCATAGTGATTGCACCTTTCCTGTTTCTGAGCTCCACCCACAGCGACTCATTACATGACCCCTCTAAATTGTCCACTCTCTGCACCGCTGTAATATGCTCCCTAACTAATACCGTTACTCCCCCACCTTTTTTAGCCCCTCCTCTGTCTTGCCTAAAACACTTTTACCCCGGAATATTCAGCTGCCAGTCCTGTCCTTCTTTTAACCATGTCTCCATCACCGCAACCACATCCAAATTCCTCGTGAGCATTAAGGCCCTAAGTTCGTCTGTCTTACCCATTACGCTCCTCGCATTGAAGCAGATGGACTCCAGACCTCCAGGCCCACTCAGGTCATCCTGCTCCAGAATGCTCTTCTTCTTAGCTAGTCTTGCCCTGGCCCCCAGTTCGACCCCAGCCTCAGTACTTACTGACCTACTGTTTTGATCCCCACCCCCCTGCCACACTAGTTTAAACCCTGCTGAAACACTCTAGCAAAACTCCCAGCCAGGATATTTGTGCCCTTCCAGTTAAGGTGTAACCCATCCTTTCCATACAGGTGCCATCCTCTCTTGAAGACTTCCCAATGATCTATGAATTTGAAACCCTCCCTCTTGCACCAATCCTTTAGCCACGTGTTCAATTGTAGAATCTCCCTGTTCCTGGCCTCACTTGCACTAGGCACTGGGAACAGTCCAGAGATTGCTACCCTAGAGGCCTTATTTTTTAGCCTGGCACCCATCTCCCTGAATTTCTCTCGTATGACCCCCCTGCTCTTTCTAACTACGTCATTTTCACCAATGTGTACAATTACATCTGTTTGATTACCTTCCCTTTTTAATATGCTTCCTACCCTCTCGGAGACATCCAGTACCCCGGCACCAGGGAGGCAGACTACCATCCTGGAGTCTCGTTCGCGCCCGCAGAACCGCCTGTCCGTGCCTCTAACCATCGCATCCCCCACCACTATTTCTCTCCTAATCCCCTTCTTTCCCTTCTGGGCCTCTGAGCCTGTCTCTGTGCAGGCAATCTGGTCCTCGTGGCTTACCCCTGGAGGGTCATCCCCCTCCACAGAATCCAAAACAATATACCTATTTTGGAGGGCAACCACGGGGGATCCCTCCACTGACTGCTCGCTCCCTTCCCCTCTCCCATCTGTTGCCCAGCCTTTACTATTATGGGAGACTGCCACTGGGGTACTTTCTGGTATGTCACCCTTATGACATTTACCCTTCCTAACTGTGACCCACTTGTCTTCCTTCTGAGGCCCCGGTGTGACTACCTGCTTATAACTTCTATCTATTATTTTCTCATTTTCCCTGGCTACACTGAGGTCATCGAGCCGCAGCTCCAGCTCCCTTACACGGTCCCTCAGGAGTTGCAGTTCCATGTATCTGGCACAGATATGGACCTCCGGGAGGCAAGTCGTCTCCAGGAACTCCCACATCCCACACCAAACGCAGCAAACTGGCCTCGCACTCATACCTGCCATTTCCTTTATAGTTTTGGAGAAAAAAACAACATCTTCCTTGCCTCTGCCTGTTTTCGCCGAAGCCCTGTGAGCCAAAGCCCTTATAGCTCTCACTCTGCTCCCTGCTTGCTCCGCTGCCCGCTCCCGACGCTGCCCACTCAAAAGTGCGGCCTGCTTTTAAACCCACCAAAAACCTTCCCAGGCCTCTCCTGGGCCTACTTCCGGTTTCGGAAAAAAACCTCCGATTTTAAGCACAAAAAATCACCTCAGCCTGCTCCTGTGGAACAAAGAGGGAAGAAGGTGGAAGAGAGAATGTCCGGGGTGCGTGGGGTCCTTGATTAATGTTCCACATTGTGGGCCAAGATGGGACAGGTATGTCCAGGAGCGCGGACCAAGTCGCACGATGGTACCCCCTTGTGCAGCCTCCATTCCTGGCTTAGGTGCAACCAGATATTCATGAGCGCAGCGAGAGTTTCTTATATTGCCAGAGTCAATTGGACCAAATGACAGAAACACAAGTTAATCAATTAAGCAGAAGGGCTGCATTAGCGGAGATGTGTAAATGGGATATCCAGGAGCTAGGAACTCACTCCTTCCCATTGTCTGTCTCATGTTTCCACATGAGATACTGCCCAAAGTATTGTTAATGTCTGGGTAATGTTACAGGCTGAGAGAATCACATTCTCTCCACCGTGACTGGGAATAGGCTGACACGGATTTTCAAAGCACTTTACTGCCTAATTAGGATCTTGTTGTTCCCTCTATCGCAGCAAGGAACCTGCCCAGTTGGCTTCACGTCAACATGCGCTGGGTTCTAATTTTGTCCAACAAGCAACTCTGACCCTAATCCTACCCCGGCCTGTGCTCCACATCTTGAACAGATTTCAACCACCAGTCCCCCTCTGCTCCGAACCCCCAGAAGGTGCAACATTCAAACCACAGTTTTTTCGGAACAATAGGACACTGCGGACCAGATTGGAACCACATCCTCCCGCCTCCCACACCACCCCCATAAAGAAAGATTTACATTTATATCACACTTTTTATGGTCACTGGCTGCCTCACAGTGCTTCACAGCCAATGACGTACCTTTAGAAATGTAGCCACTGTTGTAATGTAGTAAACATGACAGCCAGTTTGTGCACAGCAAGATCCCACAAACAATGATGATATCATAAGACCATAAGACCATAAGATATAGGAGCAGAATTAGGCCATTCGGCCCACCAAGTCTGCTCCGCCATTCAATCATGGCTGATATTTTTCTCATCCCCATTCTCCTGCCTTTTCCCCATAACCCCCGATCCCCTTATTAATCAAGAACCTATCTATCTCTGTCTTAAAGACACTCAATGATCTGGCCTCCACAGCCTTCTGCGGCAAAGAGTTCCACAGATTCACCACTCTCTGGCTGAAGAAATTCTTCCAAGACGCCCCTATGAAGTCACCATTGTATCCTTCAGCACTGTGGGGATTCTATGATTCTATGATTCTGAAGTGAGACAAGGAGAAGTTATTTCGCACAGAGAGGGGTAGCAGATTCAACAGGAACTTCAAAAAGAGGGAATTGGATAAATACCGCAAGGAGAAACATTTTCAGGGCTATTGGGAAAGAGCAGGAAAGCTTGATTAATTGGATACCTATAAGACCATAAGACATAGGAGCAGAATTAGGCCACTCGGCCCATCGAATCTGCTCCACCATTCAATCATGGCTGATTTTTTTCTCATCCCCATTCTCCTGACTTTTCCCCATAATCCCTGATCCCCTTATTAATCAAGAACCTACCTACCTCTGTCTTAAAGACACTCAGTGACCTGACCTCCACAGCCTTCTGCGGCAAAGAGTTCCACAGATTCACCACTCTCTGGCTGAAGAAATTCCTCCTCAGCTCTCTGAAAGGACTGGCACAGAGACTGAGGGCCAAATGGCCTCCTTCCGAGATACATCCGCTTTGATTAGAATCATAGAATCACAGAATTCCTACAATGCAGGAGGAGGGCATTGAGCCCATCGAGTCTGCACCGACCACAATCCCACCCAGGCCTTATTCCCGTATCCCCACATATTTAACCTGCTAATCCCCCTGACACTAGGGGGCAATTTAAGCAGCATGGTGGCACAGTGGTTAGCACTGCTGCTTCACAACTCCAGGGTGCCAGGTTCGATTCCCGGCTCGGGTCACTGTCTGTGTGGAGTTTGCACATTCTCCCCGTGTCTGCGTGGGTTTCCTCCGGGTGCTCCGGTTTCCTCCCACAGTCCAAAGATGTGTGGGTTAGGTTGATTGGCCAGGTTAAAAATTGGCCCTTAGAATCCTAAAATGCGTAGGTTAGAGGGATTAGCGGGTAAATATGTGGGGGTAGGGCCTGGGTGGGATTGTGGTCGGTGCAGACTCGATGGGCCGAATGGCCTCCTTCTGCACTGTAGGGTTTCTATGATCTCTGATTAATTTAGCGTGGCCAATCCACCTAACGCGCACATCTTTGTAGTGTGGGAGGAAACCGGATTCTTGTATCTGCCTTCTTTCAATTAAAATACCAGGCTGAAATCAAACCCTGTCCTCTCTCTCTCTCTCTCTGTCTCTCTCCGTCTCTGGTGAAGCAGAGGCAGTGATAGACAGATCCATATACAACAATCTATCCTGTCACATTAAAAAACATTAGCTTAAATCCCAGCGACAGATTACAATTTCTCCGAACTCGTCCTCCTTCAGTCTGTCTGAGCCACAGGAGAGCCGGTGGATAAAAGAATGTCTCTCCACCGCCCCCCCACAACTGAAAAAAAACACCACTAAAATAAATGGTTACTGGCAAATCCAATTGACAGGTTATGAATTGGGATTTAATGCGCTGTTTTTTTTTGGAGGTGGGGTACTGAATTGTGGTCAAAGCACTGAACAGAAATCTCGCAAATGATTTTTTAAAATATTTTATTTTAAGTGATGGATGGTGGCAGCGTGACAGAGTCGTAAGTTTCGCCGGCAGTGATGGTATTTTGGCGATCGTTTACAAAACCTATGGCTTCATTCGTGAGGGGGAGGGCTTCAGGGGAAACGTGTGGTAACGTGGGGGAGTACTGCCCTCTGCTGGTGCTTCAGGCTAAACACAGTAAGAAATCGAACAACACCTGGTTAAAGTCCAACAGGTTTATTTGGTAGCAAACGCCACTGGCTTTCGGAGTGTTGCTCCTTCGTCAGGTGGAGTGGGAGATCTGCGCACAAACAGCGCACACAGAGACACAAACTCAATTTACAGAGTAATGATTGGAATGCGAATCTTTACACCTAATCAAGTCTTAAAGATACAGACAATGTGAGTGGAGGGAGCATTAAGCACAGGTTAAAGAGATGTGTATTGTCTCCAGACAGGACAGTTCGTGAGATTTTGCAAGTCCAGGCAAGTTGTGGGGGTTACAGATAGTGTGACATGAACCCAAGATCCCGGTTGAAGCCGTCCTCATGTGTGCGGAACTTGGCTATTAGTCTCTGCTCAGCGACTCTGCGCTGTCGTGTGTCGTGAAGGCCGCCTTGGAGAACGCTTACCCGAAGATCAGAGGCCGAATGCCCATAACCGTTGAAGTGTTCCCCAACAGGAAGAGAACAGTCTTGCCTGGTGATTGTCAAGCGGTGTTCATTCATCCGTTGTCGTAGCGTCTGCATGGTTTCCCCAATGTACCATGCCTCGGGACATCCTTTCCTGCAGCGTATCTGATACCAAATAAACCTGTTGGACTTTAACCTGGTGTTGTGAGACTTCTTACTGTGTTTACCCCAGTCCAACGCCGGAATCTCCACATCTGTGCTTCAGACCGCATCATCCCAGCCCCCCTGCTTTTAGAAACCAAACACACTCCAGTTTCGGAAACCCAAAGAGAAAATGCTGGAAAATCTCAGCAGGTCTGGCAGCATCTGTGATGCACTATCAATCAAGCAAAGACTAGCTTGTATGCAAGAACAAATAGGCTTTTATTCGCAAAAGACTTGGAGCACACCCATGCTGATGAACTGGTCCAGAGACTGAGGCAGGGGGGTGGGGAGCAGTCACCTTTATGCCTGGACCAGGGGGGAGGAGTCTCAGGCAGGACCGGCAGAGGCATGTCACACACACACAGGCAATAAGCTTAACAGTGGTTTACCACAATCTGTAAGGAGAGAAAAGAGCTGACGTTTCGATTCCAGATGACCCTTTGTCAAAGCTCAAGTTCACTCCAGTTTCAGCATTTCTCTCGCACCTATCCTGACCTCAGGTCGCCCCAGAGCGCTCTACAGCCAATGAAGTCATTTTTGAAGTGCAGGCATTGTTGTAAGGCAGGAAACACCGTCACCATATTTGCGCACAGCAAGCTCCCACAAACAGTAACATGATAATGGCCAGATAGTCTGCATTTCATAGAATCCCTACAGTACAGGAGGCTATTCAGCCCCTCGAGCCTGCACTGACAACAATCCCACCCAGGCCCTATCCCCATAACCCCACATATTTACCTCACTAATCCCCTGACACTAAGGTGCAACTTAGCAATGGCAAATACACTCAACCCACAGAGAGAGAGAGAGTGCAGAGAAGGTTTACCAGGATGTTGCCTGGTATGGAGGGTCTTAGCTATGAGGAGAGATTGGGTAAACTGGGGTTGTTCTCCCTGGAAAGACGGAGAATGAGGGGAGATCTAATAGAGGTGTACAAGATTATGAAGGGGATAGGTAGGGTGAACGGTGGGAAGCTTTTTCCCAGATCAGAAGTGACGTTCACGAGGGGTCACGGGCTCAAGGTGAGAGGGGCGAAGGATAACTCAGATATTAGAGGGACATTTTTTACACAGAGGGTGGTGGGGGCCTGGAATGCGCTGCCAAGTAGGGTGGTGGAGGCAGGCACGCTGACATCGTTTAAGACTTACCTGGATAGTCACATGAGCAGCCTGGGAATGGAGGGATACAAACGATTGGTCTAGTTGGACCAAGGAGCGGCACAGGCTTGGAGGGCCGAAGGGCCTGTTTCCTGTGCTGTACTGTTCTTTGTTCTTTGTTCTTTGTATCTCTGGATGCGATTGGCCCACACATTTTATTGACATTGGTTGAGGGGTCAATATTGACCTGGCAGGGAATGGGGGGAGGTGGGGGGGAATCTCCCTTACTTTTCTTCGAAGTAGAGCCTTGGGATTTACCACGTCCACCGGAGAGCGAGGCTGAGGCCTCGGCTTGACTTCTCATTCAAAAGACAGAACAATCAACCGTGTGTACAGCACTCCCTCAGTACTGCACCGGGGCTGTCAGCCTGGGCTTTGTGCTCAGGTTTCTGGACTTGAACCTGTGACCTTTGAAAGACCTGTGGAGGTCGAAAGATCCCATGAAACTCTTTGAAAGATGGGTGGGAGGTTTGCCTCAAGTACCTTGGCCATTATTCATCCTTCAATTGGCATCAGAAAAACAAATCACCAACTCCCCAAGGCTCCTTAGGCAGCAACTTGCAAACCAACAACTCCTGCCACCTAGGATGGCAGCAGATACCTGGGAACACTACCATCTGGAGGTTCCCCTCCAAGTCACTCACCATCCTGACTGGGAAATATATCACCATTCCCTCACTGTCACTGGGTCAAAGTCCTGACACTCTCTCCCTAATAGCACTGTGGGTGTACCTACACCTCAGGGACTTGCAGCGATTCAAGAAGGCAGCTCACCACCACCTTCTCAAGGGCAACTAGGGATGGGCAATAAACACTGGCCAGCCAGTGATACCCACATCCCGTAAATAAGAATTCCAATCATCTCCTCCAGCTCTCCAGCTGTTTCCTGACTCCTGAGAGACGTGCCAAACCACCACTGAGAGGACGGATCCAGCATTCAGACTCCAGCTTTAAGAGTGCATGACTCACTCCTGTCAGATCTTAGCTGTGGTCATCACTGTTCTGCTCATTCTGTCAACTTAAAGTCCAGCTAGAAAATACAGTGATGAGAGTCGAGGCTAGCCGCTGCCTACACCATGTAAGGATGTAAACACTGCCGTGAAGGACATGTAGGGCTTTCATCCTGAACTACATGTCTTGGTTTGGGATCACATGTCAGTTTGAGAGCCCAGATACACAGGGAGTCACATTGCCGATAAGCCTTCCTCAGCTTTGGTTTCCCTTTAGGACTAATGATTGAGACTTCACCAATTAATTTCTTCAGCTGGAGAGTGGTGAATCTGTGGAACTCTTTGCCGCTGTGGAGGCCGGGTCATTGAGTGTCTTTAAGACAGAGATAGATAGGTTCTTGATTAATAAGGGGATCAGGGATATGGGGGAAAGGCAGGAGAATGGGGGATGAGAAAAATATCAGCCATGATTTTTTGAGGAGGTAACTAAGTGTGTTGATGAAGGTAGGGCAGTTGATGTCATATACATGGATTTTAGTAAGGCGTTTGATAAGGTCCCCCATGGTCGGCTTATGATGAAAGTGAGGAGGTGTGGGATAGAGGGAAAGTTGGCCGATTGGATAGGTAACTGGCTGTCTGATCGAAGACAGAGGGTGGTGGTGGATGGAAAATTTTCGGATTGGAGGCAGGTTGCTAGCGGAGTGCCGCAGGGATCAGTGCTTGGTCCTCTGCTCTTTGTGATTTTTATTAATGACTTAGAGGAGGGGGCTGAAGGGTGGATCAGTAAATTTGCTGATGACACCAAGATTGGTGGAGTAGTGGATGAGGTGGAAGGTTGTTGTAGGCTGCAAAGAGACATAGATAGGATGCAAAGCTGGGCTGAAAAATGGCAAATGGAGTTTAACCCTGATAAATGTGAGGTGATTCATTTTGGTAGGACTAATTTAAATGTGGATTACAGGGTCAAAGGTAGGGTTCTGAAGACTGTGGAGGAACAGAGAGATCTTGGGGTCCATATCCACAGATCTCTAAAGGTTGCCACTCAAGTGGATAGAGCTGTGAAGAAGGCCTATAGTGTGTTAGCTTTTATTAACAGGGGGTTGGAGTTTAAGAGCCGTGGGGTTATGCTGCAACTGTACAGGACCTTGGTGAGACCACATTTGGAGTATTGTGTGCAGTTCTGGTCACCTCACTATAAGAAGGATGTGGAAGCGCTGGAAAGAGTGCAGAGGAGATTTACCAGGATGCTGCCTGGTTTGGAGGGTAGGTCTTACATAAGAACATAAGAACATAAGAAATAGGAGCAGGAGTAGGCCATCTAGCCCCTCGAGCCTGCCCCGCCATTCAATAAGATCATGGCTGATCTGACGTGGATCAGTACCACTTACCCGCCTGATCCCCATAACCCTTAATTCCCTTACCGATCAGGAATCCATCCATCCGCGCTTTAAACATATTCAGCGAGGTAGCCTCCACCACCTCAGTGGGCAGAGAATTCCAGAGATTCACCACCCTCTGGGAGAAGAAGTTCCTCCTCAATTCTGTCTTAAACCGACCCCCCTTTATTTTGAGGCTGTGTCCTCTAGTTTTAACTTCCTTACTAAGTGGAAAGAATCTCTCCGCCTCCACCCTATCCAGCCCCCGCATTATCTTATAAGTCTCCATAAGATCCCCCCTCATCCTTCTAAACTCCAACGAGTACAAACCCAATCTCCTCAGCCTCTCCTCATAATCCAAACCCCTCATCTCCGGTATCAACCTGGTGAACCTTCTCTGCACTCCCTCCAATGCCAATATATCCTTCCTCATATAAGGGGACCAATACTGCACACAGTATTCCAGCTGCGGCCTCACCAATGCCCTGTACAGGTGCATCAAGACATCCCTGCTTTTATATTCTATCCCCCTCGCAATATAGGCCAACATCCCATTTGCCTTCTTGATCACCTGTTGTACCTGCAGACTGGGCTTTTGCGTCTCATGCACAAGGACCCCCAGGTCCCTTTGCACGGTAGCATGTTTTAATTTGTTTCCATTGAGATAGTAATCCCATTTGTTATTATTTCCTCCAAAGTGTATAACCTCGCATTTATCAACGTTATACTCCATTTGCCATATCCTCGCCCACTCACTCAGCCTGTCCAAATCTCTCTGCAGATCTTCTCCGTCCTCCACACGATTCACTTTTCCACTTATCTTTGTGTCGTCTGCAAACTTCGTTACCCTACACTCCGTCCCCTCCTCCAGATCATCTATATAAATGGTAAACAGTTGTGGCCCGAGTACCGATCCCTGCGGCACGCCACTAGTTACCTTCCTCCAACCGGAAAAACACCCATTTATTCCGACTCTTTGCTTCCTGTCGGATAGCCAGTCCCCAATCCACTTTAACACACTACCCCCAACTCCGTGTGCCCTAATCTTCTTCAGCAGCCTTTTATGGGGCACCTTATCAAACGCCTTTTGGAAATCCAAAAACACCGCATCCACCGGTTCTCCTCCATCAACCGCCCTAGTCACATCTTCATAAAAATCCAACATGTTCGTCAAGCACGACTTTCCCCTCATGAATCCATGCTGCGTCTGATTGATCGAACCATTTCTATCCAGATGCCCTGCTATCTCCTCCTTAATAATGGATTCCAGCATTTTCCCTACTACAGACGTTAAGCTGACCGGCCTATAGTTACCCGCCTTTTGTCTCCTTCCTTTTTTAAACAGCGGCGTAACATTAGCCGTTTTCCAATCAACCGGCACTACCCCAGAATGCAACGAGTTTTGATAAATAATCACTAACGCATCCACTATTACCTCTGACATTTCTTTCAATACCCTGGGATGCATTCCATCCGGACCCGGGGACTTGTCCACCTTCAGTCCCATTAGTCTACCCAGCACTGCCTCTCTGGTAACATTAATCGTATTAAGTATTTCTCCTGCTGCCAACCCTCTATCGTTAATATTTGGCAAACTATTTGTGTCCTCCACCGTGAAGACCGACACAAAAAACTTATTTAAAGACTCAGCCATATCCTCATTTCCCACTATTAACTCCCCCCTCTCGTCCTCCAAGGGTCCAACATTCACTCTAGCCACTCTATTCCTTTTTATATCTTTATAAAAACTTTTACTATCATTTTTTATATTAATTGCTAGCCTAGGTCTTATGAGGAAAGGTTGAGGGAGCGAGGGCTGTTCTCTCTGGAGCGGAGGAGGCTGAGGGGAGACTTAATAGAGGTTTATAAAATGATGAAGGGGATAGATAGAGTGAACGTTCAAAGACTCTTTCCACGGGTGGATGGAGCTATTACAAGGGGGCATAACTATAGGGTTCGTGGTGGGAGATATAGGAAGGATATCAGAGGTAGGTTCTTTACGCAGAGAGTGGTTGGGGTGTGGAATGGACTGCCTGCAGTGATAGTGGAGTCAGACACTTTAGGAACATTTAAGTGGTTATTGGATAGGCACATGGAGCACACCAGGATGATAGGGAGTGGGATAGCTTGATCTTGGTTTCAGATAAAGCTCGGCACAACATCGTGGGCCGAAGGGCCTGTTCTGTGCTGTACTGTTCTATGTTCTATGTTCTATGATTGAATGGCGGAGCAGACTCGATGGGCCGAGTGGCCTAATTCTGCTCCTCTACTTTCTCAGAAAACGAAGGAAATTTGGCATGTCAGCTACAACTCTCACCAACTTTTACTGATGCACCATAGAAAGCATTCTTTCTGGTTGTATCACAGCTTGGTATGGCTCCTGCTCTGCCCAAGGCTACAAGGAAATACAAAAGGTCGTGAATGTAGCCCAATCCATCACGTAAACCAGCCTCCTATCCATTGACTCTGCCTACACTTGCCGCTGCGTCGGCAAAGCAGCCAGCATAATTAAGGACCCCACACACCCCAGACATTCTCTTTTCCACCTTCTTCTGTCGGGAAAATGATACAAAAGTCTGAGGTCACGTACCAACCGACTCAAGAACAGCTTCTTTCCTGCTGCTGTCAGACTTTTGAATGGACTTACCTTGCATTAAGTTGATTTTTCTCTACACCCTAGCTATGACTGTAACACTACATTCTGCACTCTCTCATTTCCTTCTCTATGAACGGTATGCTTTGTCTGTATGGTGCGCAAGAAACAATGCTTTTCGCTGTATGTTAATACATGTGACAATAATAAATCAAATCAAATCGAACAATAAGGGGCAATTTAGCATGGCCAATCCACCCAACCCGCACATCTTTGGAGTATGGCGAGAAACCGGAGCACCCGGAGGAAACCCACGCAGACACGGGGAGAATGTGCAAACTCCACACAGACAGTGACCCAAGCCGGGAATCAAACCCGGGTCCCTGGCGCTGTGAGGCAGCAGTGCTAACCACTGTGTCACCCTAATAGCTACATTAACAACCAATTTCAGACAATCAGTTGTGCCTGTAACATGATACATTTACGTTTGCGAGTAGCGATCTACATTCCTACACAGGGACGAGATCTCTGCAGACAAAACAAGCATGTTCAAGCCTTTTATTTAATTAACTGGGAGCTTCGGGAGCCTATAGTTCCCCATTGCTTTTGCAGAAGAAACGTCTTGGCCAATCAGAGTCGACTTGCTAACCAATCAGAACCCTTTTCTCTGCAGTAGAAATTGTTGTGAGTGTTTGAAATTTGACATTCTTGTATTTGTCCTGAAGCGAGAAGAAACGTTTGGGCAGTACGTCCCTCTTTTGGAATGTAGGAATGTCAAGGGGGCCTGGGAGACTGGCCAGTGTGGCAGGGAGGTGCTGGACAGGGCGGGGTTGAGATTGGGGTGGGGGATTGCAGACAAATCCCCGTTGTTGGGGTTCGGAGGTGCAATGCCGCAGGTCCCGACACCCTCCCCCCCTCACCCTCCCCCCGCGCCAGGAAGAATCTTCAGCTGGAGCAACAAACAGTAACAGTACGAGTGAGTACGGGGCAGGGCAGGCACCACACATGATCCTCTTTATCTGGCAGTCAGTGCTATACAGGAACAGGATATTAAATGGACTGACCACCCGATTCAGGGAGGAAGGGGATTGGAGGTGCTTTCGACCACTGAATGGGAAGCACAAGGGTGGGACTGCCTTGGCCACCAGTGAGAACATAGGATCCTACAGTGTAGAAGGAGGCCATTCGGCCCATCGTGCCTGCACTGACAACAATCCCACCCAAGCCCCGTTCCCATAACCCATGCATTTACCCTTCTAATTCCCTGACACTAAGGGGCAATCGAGCATATCCAATCCAACTAACCCGCACATCTTTGGAGTGTGGGGGGAAACTGGAGCACCCGGAGGAAACCCACACGGACACTGGGAGAACGTGCAAACTCCACACACACAGTGACCCAAGGCCAAAAATCGAACCCGGGTCCCTGGCACTGTGAGGCAGCAGTGCTAACCACTGTGCCGCCGTGTTGCAGGAGGTGATTAGTCCGTTCCTGAACACTATCGCTCCTTCCAAATAAATCTCCAACTGTAATAGGCACAATGCCACCACCAGAGGGACATCTCTCCCTTCGTAGTTCACAGGATGCAGATCAGGAAACCAGGACAGGGAGAGACGTTTAGTACTTATCAAGCATTTCTCCTGGGCCCAGGGCATCCTAATGTTAACCAAGACCCGCGCTCCAGTTAAAAGTTATAAACGTTATCTTTAAATCAAATTGGAGCAGCACGGTGACACAGTGGTTAACACTGCTGCCTCACAGCGCCAGGGACCCGGGTTCGATTCCCAGCTTGGGTCACTGTCTGTGCGGAGTCTGCACGTTCTCCCCGTGTCTGCGTGGGTTTCCTCCGGGTGACCAAGTTTCCTCTCACAGTCGGAAAGACGTGCTGGTTAGGGTGTATTGGCCATGCTAAATTCTCCCTCAGTGAAAACCGAACAGGCGCTCGAGTGTGGCGACTAGGGATTTTCACAATAACTTCATTGTACTGTTAATGTAAGCCTACTTGTGACACTAATAAATAAACTTTTTTAAAAAGCGTCTTTATTTGGAAAATGTAAAAAAAATGAAAATTCTTATGATTGCTACAAGACTGACTCTCTGACACTGTATCACAATTAAATGCTTCTATTCCCCTCGAAATCTACTATAATAAGTGTACAAACATAGATTTTAACTACTTGTACTTATCTGATGGCCCTGTCGGGGTGTCTCTATCCACTCCAGCTGGACAGGCATGGAGAGGGTTCCGACCTCATCAACGGTAAAGGTTGAGGTTCCTTTCTTCTTCTTCTGTTCTCTGATTCTGTTCCTCAAAACCTCAATATTTATTCTTTTGAGACCGGCTGGAACACATGCATTTCTGCACTGACCATGGGTATATCATTCAATTGGTTATTCCAGACTGACCTTACGGCAGTGACCTCAGTGATCTCAACAGCAGTCTTCTGTCTCTGTTTGTATCAGCCTCCTGTCCATTTGATCGATTGGAATGACTTTATCGCCCATCGTAAAAACAAAGACATTTGCCGCAATTAAACAGAACTGTCCACACTCCCAGCCTGGAGTTAGAACCTTCTGTCCTGAGGTTAGCCACATTTCCCATCAGGCCACTGTCGTATCCCTTCTTTGCTTGGCCATTTTGTGTTAGACGCGTCAGCTACACCAGAGAACTTTACAGCCAATGAAAGAGCTTTTGGAAGGGTAGTCACTGTTGTGATGAAGGACAGATGCCGAAGGGGACAGAAGGAGGCTACAAGATGACATGGATACGTGAAATGAGTGAGTGGGAAAAGGCCTGGCAGATGGAGTATAATGTGGGGAAGTGTGATATTGTCCATTTTAACAGGAAGAATAAAAAAGAAGCATCTTATCTAAGTGGTGGGAAACTGTAGAGCTCTGAGCTGCAGAGGGATCTGGGTGTCTTGGGGAATGGATCACAAAAGGTTAGTGTTCAGGTACACCAAGTAATTCAGAAAACTAATAAAATGTTATCATTTATTGAGAGGAAATTAAAATAAGCCAAGGGAGGCTTCGTTTCTGTTTACAGGACTCTGATGAGACCACATCTGGAGTACGGTGTACAGTGTTGGTCTCCATATTTAAGGAAGGATGTAAATGCATTGGAAGCGGTTCGGAGCAGGTTTACTCAACTAATACCAGGAATGGGTGGGTTGTCCAATGAGGAGAGGTTGGAGAGGCTAGGCTTTTATCCACTGGAGTTTAGAAGAATAAGAGGCGACTTGATTGAAACCTGTGAGATCCTGAGGGATGGATGAGGAGAGGATGTTGCCCCTTGTGGGAGAATCTAGAACTAGGGGTCACTGTTTAAAAATGAGGGGGTCGCACATTTAAGACAGATGAGAAGGGATTGTTTTTCTCTGAGGGTTGTGATTCTTTGGAATTCTCTTCCTCCAAAGGCAGTGGAAGCAGAATCTTTGAATGTTTTCAAGGCAGAGCTGCATAGAGTCTTGATGAACCGGGGGTGAAGAAACATCAGGGGTGTGCGGGAGGCCACAGTCAGTACAGCCATGGTCTTAATGAATGACAGGACAGACTCGAAGGGCCGAGTGGCCTACTCCTAATTTGTACGTTCATATGAAGGTGCTGGCTGACTCGGTTACGGGTGCCATGGTTACCAGCTGCCCTCAGTGCCCTTATCTCAGTGAGCATCGTTCTTGTAAACGTCAGGGAGAGTGTTGGAAACGAGGTGGTTAAAATTGCTGAGTTTGACACTGGCTTCATGTTGCAGCTGTAAACACTGCAGCTTCTCACCGATACGGCTGGATAGTGATGGGGTGGAAATGAAATTGAATTTAAAGTTTAAAGTTTATTTATTAGTCACAAATAAGACTTGCATTAACACTGCAATGAAGTTACTGTGAAATTCCCCTAGTCGCCACAGTCCGGCGCCTGTTTGGGTCAATGCATCTAACCAGCACGTCTTTCAGAATGTGGGAGGAAACCGGAGCACCCGGAGGAAACCCACGCAGACACAGGGAGAACGTGCAAACTCCACACAGACAGTGACCCAAGCCAGGAATCGAACCCCAGGTCCCTGGCGCTGTGGAGCAGCAGTGCGAACCATTGTGCCACCGTGCCGCCTGTTTCCATCCTCTCTCCAGTAATGTAGGGGCAGGAGGAGGCCTTTTAACTCTTTGAACCTGCTCCGCCGTTCAGTAAGATCATGGCTGATCTGATTGAGGTCTCGACTCCACTTTCCTGCCAGCCCTAGGCACGGCCCAGTTATCATTCCCCAATTATCCCACACTGAGATCAGTGTGCAGATGGTAGTGAAATGGTTCTGGTTCTGAACTGGTATTACCATCGGCCCGTTCTCTGATCAGTCTTTCAGTTAACCTCATCGCGGAGTGTTCATCGCGGAGTGTTCATCTGAAAAAGACAAGAGAATATTTATCAAACACACACCATCCAAGAACTTGGAAGTCAAGGTAAAGATGAAATTGCAGCGTTTCCAGGGAAGTACATGGTCTTACTCCAGACTATTGGTCAGTTAATGTGCAAGTTAAATGCCTCGACACCACCTTGAAAATGGAAACTGGAGCTGGCATTAATGTCCCAGCAGATGATGTCGACTGGCTTCAGCCAATACCCCTTCATTCATCAGTTATTAAACTGTAAGATCCGGGTGGCACAAATCTCCCACTCAAAAACACAATAATGGCTAGTCTTCATTACAAGGGGCAATAGATCATTGAGTCTCTCCGTAGAACCATAGAATCCGCACATTGCAGGAGGAGGCCATTCAGCGCATTGAGTCTGCACCGACTCTCCAAAAGAACATCTTACCAAGACATGGAGTGGAACCCAGGTCCCTGGCATGGTGAGGTACCAGTGCTAACCATTGTATCACCATGCCACTCTATGTTGTTCACAGTCACCACACGTTGTTATTGAGTGGAGATGTTGGGGGTGTGATGGCCTAGTGGTATTATCACTAGACTATTAATCCAGAAGCTCAGCTAATGTTCTAGGTTCGAATCCCACCACGGCAGATGGTGGAATTTGAACTCAATAAAAAACGTCTGGAATTAAGAATCTGCTGATGACCATGAAGCCATTGTCGATTGTCGGAAAAACCCATCTGGTTCACTAACGTCCTTTAGGGAAGTAAATCTGCCGTCCTTACCCGGTCTGGCCTACATGTGACTCCAGAGCCACAGCAAAGTGGTTGACTCTCAACTGTCCTCTGAACAAGGGCAACTAGGGATGGGCAATAAATGCTGGCCAGCCAGTGACGCCCCATGTCCCACAACTGAATAAAAATAAATACGACCAGGAATTCTGGAAGAAACAGGTAATATCCCGCATGGGACAACCTTCACAGTTGTATATAGAACCAGTGGAACTCCAACCTACATGAGCTGAGGATCTTTATTTGATCAGCAGTGAGTTCCTCTCCATACAGAGACGCTGTCCACTGGACTCCCAGGTGGATGCTGAGGTTGTGGATTTCTAAGTTCTTCAAAAAGCTAGATTAGGGGTGTGGGTTGCAGAAAGGCAATCATCACATTTGTTCTCATGGGAAGGCCAATGATGGGAGCATGTGATCTGTACAGATTTCACATTATTGTCAGGTTTTTACATTGGATGTCTCTTTCCCACTTCCGCATTCTTTTCCTTGTTTGAAATCCTACAACGCCAGGTTAAAGTCCAACAGGTTTATTTGAAATCATGGGATTTCGGAGCACGGCTCCTTCATCACCTGCTGAAGGGGCAGCGCTCCAAAAGCTCGTGATTCCAAATAAACCTGTTGGACTTTAACCTGGTGTTGTGAGACTTCTTACTGTGCCCACCCCAGTCCAACGCCAGCATCTCCACCTCTTGTTTGCGATCCTATCAATGTCACATTGATCAAGTAACTGAGAGCTCAAAACCCCATTATTGTTCAATCCGCTTTATTGAATCCCAAAGGATAAAACCCCTTCCCAATGAATCCTATTGGATGGAATCCCAATGAAGCAAATCCCTTTCCTCTCACTCCCATTGTGCAAGATCCTAAAGAATCAAACTGGCTTCAATTAAATTAACAACTTTCCATAACTTCCCTTGTAGAGGATTCCATCCGCCCAAGAGCACAAGAAACTACAAAAGGTCGTGAATGTAGCCCAATCCATCACGCAAACCAGTCTCCCATCCATTGATTCTGTCTACACTTCCTGCTGCCTCGGCAAAGCAGCCAGCATAATTAAGGACCCCCACGTACCCCAGACATACTCTCTTGGGGCGGCACGGTGGCACAGTGGTTAGCACTGCTGCCTCACAGCGCCAGGGACCTGGGTTCAATTCCCGTCTTGGGTCACCGTCTGTGTGGAGTCTGCACGTTCTCCCCGTGTCTGCGCGTGTTTCCTCCGGGTGCACCAGCTTCCTCCCACAGTCCGAAATACATGCTGGTTAGGTCATGCTAAATTGGCCATGCTAAATTCTCCCTCAGTGTACCCGAACCGGCACCAGAGTGTGGCAACTAGGTGATTTTCACAGTAACTTCATTACGGTGTTAATGTAAGCCGACTTGTGACACAAATAAATAAACTTTACTTTTCCACCTTCTTCCTTCGGGAAAAAGATACAACAGTCTGAGGTCACGTACCAACCGACTCAAGAACAGCTTCTTCCCTGCTGCCGTCAGACTTTTGAATGGACCTACCTCGCACTAAGTTGATCTTTCTCTACACCCTAGCTATGACTGTAACACTACATTCTGCACTCTCTCGTTTCCTTCTCTATGAACGGTATGTTTTGTCTGTATAGCGCGCAAGAAACAATACTTTTCACCATATGTTAATACATGTGACAATAATAAATCAAATCAAATCAGAATCACTCATGTGGTACAAAATCATTCTGTGATGTAATTCAGGGCAGTCCAAGACTGGAACGGTTATTCAGAAAAGCAGTTATACTGAGTGGTGACAGGCAGGGGGCAGCACTGTGAAAGGTGTACTACAATATCCTGTCTGGATTCCTGCAGCATTCCCTGTTTCCTGCCCCCAGCGCTCGAGATTTGTTTTCCCAGGGATATCCTGTGGACGTGATTGTAATCTGGACAGAGAGAATAATGACTTGTCTCAGTTCCTTTACTGTTTAACTAATTTAAATAGGAAACAGAGTTAGGGGAAAACAGTAAGAGAGTTACTCAGTGTAATATTAGTGAATGGTTAGAGTTAGTAAGAGGGTTAGCCAGTATAATATTGGCGATTTGTTACTGTGTGTCTTAGTAATTGGGTTACCTGCATTACTGTTAGTCTGAGAATTACTCAATGAGAGATTTTCCAAGTGCAATGTTAGTTAAAGGGTCACTCGGTCTACCACTCGTGAGAGAGGTTTAAAAGTTTATTTATCAGTGTCACAAGTAGGCTTACATTAACACTGCAATGAAGTTACTGTGAAATTCCCCTAGTCGCCACACTCCGGTGCCTGTTCGGGTACACTGAGGGAGAATTTAGCATGGCCAATGCATCGAACCAGCACGTCTTTCGGACTGTGGGAAGGTTGGCTAAGGCTACTGGAGAGACTTTAAACTAGAAAGGTTGGGGGGAGGGAATCGAAATGAGGGGACTGAGAGCGAGGAGGTTAGCTCGCAAATAGATAAGGAATGTAGACAGGGTAAGAGGGAGGTTAGACGAGTGATGGAGAAGGGAAGTCTCAGGCTGAAGGTCTGAGATGTGTCTATTTTAATGCCAGGAGTGTAGTGAATAAAGTGGATGAGCTTAGAGCGTGGATTGCTGCTTCGAATTGTGATGTGGTGGCCATTACGGAGACTTGGATGTCTCAGGGACAGGACTGGGTGCTTCAGGTGCCGGGTTTTAGATGTTTCAGGAAGGACAGGGAGGGAGGCAAGAGAGGGGGGGGAGTGGCACTGTTGATCAGGGATAGTGTCACGGCTGTAGAGAAGGTGGACGCCGTGGAGGGATTGACTACGGAGTCTCTGTGGGTGGAGGTTAGGAACAGGAAGGGGTCGGTAACTTTGCTGGGTGTTTTCTATAGGCCGCCCAATAGTAACAGAGATGTTGAGGAGCAGATGGGGAAACAGATCCTGGAGAGATGTAGGAATAACAGAGTTGTCGTGATGGGAGATTTTAATTTCCCAAACATAGATTGGAATATCCCTAGGGCTAGGGGTTTGGATGGAGAGGAGTTTGTTAGGTGTGTCCAGGAGAGTTTCCTGACACAGTATGTGGATAAGCCTACTAGAGGAGAGGCTGTACTTGATCTGGTGCTGGCTAATGAACCTGGACAGGTGGAGGATCTCTCGGTGGGTGAGCATCTTGGGGATAGCGATCATAATTCTATCTCCTTCACGATAGCATTGGAAAGAGATAGGATCAGGCAGGCTAGGAAAGTGTTTCTCTGGAGTAAAGGGAAATACAGTGTCATCAGGGAGGAAATTAGACGGGTAAATTGGAAGGAGGCATTCTTGGGGAAAAGTACCGAAGGAAAGTGGAGGATTTTCAAGGAATGTTTGTCTGGAGCTCTGCATGACAACGTTCCGATCAGACAGGGGGGTGTTGGTAGGGTACGGGAACCGTGGTGCACGAAGGTTGTGATGAACCTGGTGAATAAGAAAAGAGAGGCGTACAGAAGGTTCAGAGAGCTAGAAGGTGTTAAGGATTTAGAGGAGTATACGGGATGTAGGAAGGAGCTTAAGAAGGAAATTAGGAGAGCGAGAAGGGGTCATGAGAAGACCTTGGCGGGTAAGATTAAGGAGAATCCCAAGGCTTTCTACAAATATGTCAAGAGTAAAAGGATGAGATGTGAAGGCATAGGACCCTTAAAAGGTGAAGGGGGAAATGTTTGTGCGGAACCGTTAGAAATGGCGGAGGTGCTTAATGAATACTTTACCTTGGTATTCACGGTGGAAAGGGATCTGGGTGGTTGTACTGCTGGTTTGCGGTGGACAGAAAGGATCGAGAATGTGGACATAAAGAAAGAGGATGTGTTGGAACTATTGAATGGCATCAAGGTTGGTAAGTCGCCGGGACCGGATGGGATGTACCCCAGGTTACTGTGGGAGGCGAGGGAGGAGATTGCGGAGCCTTTGGCGATGATCTTTGCATCGTCGATGGAGACGGGAGAGGTTCCGGAGGATTGGAGGATTGCAGATGTGGTCCCTATATTCAAGAAAGGGAACAGGGACAGCCCGGGAAATTACCGACCGGTGAGTCTAACCTCAGTGGTTGGTAAGTTGATAGAGAGGATCCTGAGAGACAGGATTTGTGATCATCTAGAGAAGTTTAGTATGATCAAAAGTAGTCAGCACGGCTTTGTCAAGGGCAGGTCGTGCCTTACGAGCCTGGTTGAGTTCTTTGAAAATGTGACCAAACACATTGACGAAGGAAGAGCGGTGGATGTGGTCTATATGGACTTCAGCAAGGCGTTCGATAAGGTCCCCCATGCAAGACTTCTTGAGAAAGTGAGAGGGCATGGGATCCAAGGGGCTGTTGCCTTGTGGATCCAGAACTGGCTTGCCTGCAGAAGGCAGAGAGTGGCTGTGGAGGGGTCTTTCTCTGCATGGAGGTCAGTGACCAGTGGAGTGCCCCAGGGATCTGTTCTGGGACCCTTGCTGTTTGTCATTTTCATAAATGACCTGGATGAGGAAGTGGAGGGATGGGTTGGTAAGTTTGCTGACGACACCAAGGTAGGTGGTGTTGTGGATAGTTTGGAGGGATGTCAGAAGTTGCAGCGAGACATAGATAGAATGCAAGACTGGGCGGAGAAGTGGCAGATGGACTTCAACCCGGATAAGTGTGTAGTGATCCATTTTGGCAGATCCAATGGGATGAAGCAGCAGTATAATATGAAGGGTACCATTCTTAGCAGTGTAGAGGATCAGAAGGACCTTGGGGTCCGGGTCCATAGGACTCTTAAATCGGCCTCGCAGGTGGAGGATGCGGTCAAGAAGGCGTACGGCGTACTAGCCTTCATTAATCGAGGGATTGAGTTTAGGAGTCGGGAGATAATGCTGCAGCTTTATAGGACCCTGGTTAGACCCCACTTGGAGTACTGCGCGCAGTTCTGGTCACCTCATTACAGGAAAGATGTTGAAGCCATTGAAAGGGTGCAGAGGAGATTTACAAGGATGTTGCCTGGATTGGGGGGCATGCCTTATGAGGATAGGTTGAGGGAGCTTGGTCTCTTCTCCCTGGAGAGACGAAGGATGAGAGGTGACCTGATAGAGGTTTACAAGATGTTGAGAGGTCTGGATAGGGTAGACTCTCAGAGGCTATTTCCAAGGGCTGAAATGGTTGCTACGAGAGGACACAGGTTTAAGGTGCTGGGGGGTAGGTACAGAGGAGATGTCAGGGGTAAGTTTTTCACTCAGAGGGTGGTGGGTGAGTGGAATCGGCTGACGTCGGTGGTGGTGGAGGCAAACTCGTTGGGGTCTTTTAAGAGACTTCTGGATGAGTACATGGGATTTAATGGGATTGAGGGCTATAGATAGGCCTAGAGGTAGGGATATGATCAGCGCAACTTGTGGGCCGAAGGGCCTGTTTGTGCTGTGGCTTTCTATGTTCTATGTTCTATGAAACCGGAGCACCCGGAGGAAACCCACGCAGACACGGGGAGAACGTGCAGTCTCCACACAGACGGTGACCCAAGCTGGGAATCGAACCCAGGTTCCTGGCACTGTGAAGCAGCAGTGCTAACCACTATGCCACTGTGCCACCTAATATAAAGGTTGCTTCTTCTATCGGCAGTTTAATGACCGAATGTGTAACTCAGTGGGGAGTCCAAAGCAAGGTCAAGGACAGACTACAGAACAAAGTGTATCAAAGCAGGAAAAGCAAAGCTTAATTCACCATTTTGAACGGTAAAATTAAACTTCTCCAACTCATTTGCTCACCGCTAGTCCCCCTCTCTCCCTCCACCCAGGGCACCACTCCCCTCCTTCTCAAACACCCCAATCACACCCAACAGAGAAAGCCACTTTCCATTCACTCCCAATGTGTATAAACATATTCATCACCCAGACCTTGGTGTACAGGACACAATTTCAAAATTTGCGGGCGATACAAAAGTTGGAAGCATTGTGAACTGCAAGGAGGCTCGCATTAGAGGGGACATTGAGACGTTGGTGGAATGGGCAGACAGGTGGCAACTAAAATTCAATGCAGAGAAATGTGGAGAGTCAAACATGGAGAATCAAAATAAAATTGGGGTACAGCTCGGAAGGGGGCGCAAGAGCAGAGGCTCCTGGATGTAGATAAGCATGGGTCATTGAAGGTGGTAGGAAAGTTAAAAATTTACCAATCAGTTTACAAAGCCAGTTTCCAATTGGCTGTGAAGGCAGTGGACTATGGGTAGGATGGACAGCCAATGGCAGCAATGTGGGGGCAGGACAGTCAGAGGCAGAAGGTCATGTAATTTGGCAATCTTAGACCCTTAGGTCAGCCATTTTATGTGGTGTTGATGGTAACAAATAAAACTGAATAATCAAACGAGAATAAACCAAATCTGGGAAATTGAAAACTAGAGGGCGTAGGTTTAAGATGAGAGGGAAAGATTTAAAAGGGACCCGAGGGACAACTTCTTCACACAGAGGGTGGTGTGTATGTGGAATGAGCTGCCAGAGAAAGTGGGTGAGGCGGGTTCAATAGCAACATTTAAAAATCTTTTGGACAAGTGCACGGATGGGAAAGGATTAGAAGGATATGGGCCAAAAGCGGGACCATCTGGGAGGGCACCATGGTCGACATGGACGAGTTGGGCTGAAGGGCCTGTTTCCATGCTGTATTGTTTTACGACTCTATGACAAGTTGAGGGAGCAGTTAATAAAGTATATAGCGTCCTGGGCTTTATGAATAGGGGCGGAGAGTATAAGAGTAAAGGGATTTTATTGAACTTGTGTAAGTCACTAGTTGGGCCTCAGCTGGAGTATTGGGTCCAGTTCTGGGCACCAACACTTTAGGAAGGATGTGAAGGCATTGGGGAGAGTGCAGAGCAGATTCACGAGAATGGTTGCAGAGATGACTTTGACCAGTGAATCCCACCGATGGGTGGGATTAGAAGATCTCGCTGACTGTGTTTGTGATTCTCTAGGTGTAAACTTCTTCCTGAGTTCCTTATAAAATTTATGAATGAATGGCTTATACTGTGGGGACTGTGGTGGGGGAGTGGGGGCGCGGCAGGGGGAGCAGCTCAAATTATGTGGATCAAATTAACTGTGCCGGGTTCAATCTCTGCTCCAGCAGAGTTAGATACGGAGCCTCCTCCCTCTCATCATCCATAGTAAATAAAATCCAATACTTTGTTTTGGTTTGGCAAATGATTGCCAAGGGTCTTCCTTGAGGTAGGGAATGGAAGATGATCTTAAGGCCTCTACAAGTGGAAATATGAATACTGCTGAGAAGAGAGCCAGGCTGCTGAAGTTTTTTATTCTGCACTCACCAGGACAAATGCAAGAGTGCCAATTTTTTTTATTCATTCGTGGGTCATGGGCGCCACTGGCTGGCCAGCATTTGTTGTCCATCCCCAGTTGCCCTTGAACTGAGTGGCTTGCTAAACCACTTCAGAGGAAAGTTGAGAGTCAGCCACATTGCTGTGTCTCTGGAGTCACATGTCGGCCAGACCAGGTAAGGATGGCAGATTTCCCTCCCTAAAGGACATTAATAAACGAGATGAGATTTTCTGACAATCGACAATGGTTTCGTGCTCATCAGTAGATTCTTAATTCCAGATATTTTTAATTGAATTCAAATTCCACCATCTGCTGTGGCGCGATTCGAACCCGGGTCCCCAGAACATTAGTTGAGTTTCTGGATTAATAGTCTAGTGTTTATACAACTAGACCATCACCTCAAAGTAGAAATGTTTTCTCTACATGATCAAATCCTTTTATAATCTTAAAAGCCTGCTGGAGTCTCTATTTCTCTTTCCTGCATGTGTGTCAGTATTATCCAATTCCTGCATTCAGGCTTTAGCAGTTCCATTCACCCATCGCCCTCTGTACTCAATGCTCTAAATTGGCTTTCTTCTGGAAACATGCCAATTTTAAAATTCTCATCTTTGTTTCCAAATTTCTCCATCGCCTCATCCCACCCCCTCTCTCTCTCTTTAAGTTCCTTCAGCCTTACAACACTTCCCGATCTCTGCCTCGCCCAATTCTTGCCTCTCGAGTATCGCTGCTTTTAAATCACCCCACCACTCGCCTGCCTGGGCCCCAAGCTCTGGAATTCCCCCCCCTAAACATCTCCAGCTCTTTCTCTCTCCTCCTTCTTAAAAGCTTTTGGCAGCCTGTCAGAATCGACCCTCGTGTCTCTGTGTCACACTGTCTTTGATAATGTCCCAGTGGAACAGCTTCCAATGTTTCATTACATTAAAGGCACTACATAAATGAAAATCGATGGAGATATTTGCCGGGCTTTCAGAGAAGAGCAGGATAAGTGGGACTAATTAGATAGCCCTGTCGAAGAGCCAGCACAGGTAGGTTTTTTCTTTATTCATTTGTGGGGCATGGGTGTCGCTGGCTGGGCAGCACTTATTACCCATCCTTAGTTGCTCTTGAAGGGCAGTTAAGAGTCAACCACATTGCTGTGGCTCTGGAGTCACATGTAGGCCAGACCAGGTAAGGACGGCAGATTTCCTTCCCTAAAGGACATTACAGAACCAGATGGGTTTTTCCAGCAATGGTTTCATGGTCATTGGTAGATTCTTAATTCCTGATATTTTTTCTTGAATTCAAATTCCACCATCTGCCATGGGGGGGATTTGAACCCGGATCCCCAGAACATTAGCTGAGTTTCTGGATTAATAGTCGAGCGATAACACCACGAGGCCATGGCCTCCCCAAGTGACGTCATACCGTGATGTATAATTCTATATTTCGATGTAGAGGAATGCTGCAGTATCACTGATATTCTGCTGTAAAGTTACTACCAAGTTCAACCTTCAAGAGGCCAAGTTGGACAAATTATATTCCAAGGTTTGAAGTAGACAAAACAGCGCAGTCTGCACAAATTTGCTGCATTGTTTCAGGAGGCACAAGGAAGTGAAGGAAGTGAGTCACAGGCACATTGTTCCAGACTTAAAACTCTCAGTGCAAGAGAGGAAGGAAGGGAGCGGATCGGAAATGAGTCTCCAGCTGCCGGGATCGATGGAATGCGCTCTCCTTAGACAATGCTGTTTTTGAGTAGAGGTTTGTGTTTGCCTCCTGAAGTAAAACACCCCATTGGAGTTGAGAAGTTTGTGTCTGATCAGGAGGAGACTTGAAACTAGAACTAGGGGGCATGGCCTCAAAATAAGGGGGAGCAGATTTGGGACTGAGTTGAGGAGGAACCTCTTCACACAAAGGGTTGTGAATCTGTGGAATTCCCTGCCCAGTGAAGCAGTTGAGACTACCTCATTGAATGTTTTTAAGGCAAGGATAGATAAACTTCTGAACAGTAAAGGAATTAAGGGTTATGGTGAGTGGGCGGGTAAGAGGAGCTGAGTCCACGAAAAGATCAGCCATGATCTTATTGAATGGCGGAGCAGGCTCAAGGGGCCAGATGGCCTACTCCTGCTCCTAGTTCTTATGTTCTTATGATTCCTCTGTCAAAACCTTGTTCTGGGAATTTCCACTTTGTAATCAGGGTGTCTCTCTCACTAACACTTCCTGCCAGAGCTGTCCGTGTCCATCATGCTACTTGCTGGGTATCAACTGATGCATTGTGACCATCTGTTCTGCGGTTTACATTACTTTCAACAACAACAACAACTTGCATTTATATAGTACCTTTGATGCAGCAAAATGTACCAAGGCGTTTTCCAGCAATGTTGTCAGACATAATTTGACACTGAGTGGCATCTGGAGATATTAGGAAAGATGACCAAAGGCTGACCTTCAGGAATAGAACATAGAACATAGAAAAACTACAGCACAAACAGGCCCTTCGGCCCACAAGTTGCGCCGGTCATGTCCCTACCAAACTGGTTGCCCCTGGTTACCACACCCCTTTCAAAAAGTCCAGATGGTCTCTACAACACAAGATTGTCCAGCTTCTGAGGCTTATGTCCTTAAATTGAGGGAGAGGTAGAGGTGGAGAGATTTAGGGAGGGAACTCAGATGATTGGCATCCATGAAGTCATGGTCGCCGGTGGCAACACAATGGAAATGAGGACTGCGTAAAAGACCAAACGTGGACAAAGGCAGAGGTGTTGGAAGGTTGTAGGGCTGGAGGCAGTTAGAGAGCTAGGGGAGGGGCGGAGATTATAGAGGGATGAGTATTTAGAAGATAAAGACAATGATTTCTTGTAAATGTCCAATTGCTTTTCAGGGATTTGGGATCTGCGAGCTTGACCTGCTCAGGCCTACGTTGTGACTCTCATCCCACAATATTTTATTATCTTAACAGGTCAAATTTCAGATGAGAGGTATCAGGGGTGGCACAGTGGGTTAGCACTGCTGCCTCACAGCGCCAGGGACCCACGTTCAATTCCAACCTCGGGTCACTGTCTGTGTGGAGTTTGCACATTCTCCTCGTGTCTGTGTGGGTTTCCTCCGGGTGCTCCGGTTTCCTCCCACAGTCCAAAGATGCGCGGGTTAGGTTGATTGGCCATGCTAAATTGACACTCGTGTCAAGGGGATTAGCAAGGTAAATATGTGGGGTTACGAGAATAGGGCCTGTGTGGGATTGTGGTCAGTAGTGACTCATTGGGCTGAATGGCCTCCTTCTGTACTGTAGGAATTCTATGATACGATTCTCCAGCCTCCCGCGGTGGGAAGTAACGTGTTGTTTGCGAGCGGCGGGATTCTCTGGTCCCGTCGCTGCCAATGAGAATTCTTATTGATGTCACCCCCACACCAACAGGAAACCCGCAGGGCCGGAGAATCCCGCAGGAATGAATGGCCGGAGAATTCCGGCTGAGATCTTTAACCAAGTCTCTATCTGCCCCCCTGTATGGATATAGAGGATTTGCAGATGAGCAGAGTAATTGTCCTCTTTGCCTTGGCCAACATTCATCCCATGACCAACATCACTCAAATAGATTCTCTGTTTATTTATCACATTTTTGGGTCTTGCTGTGCACACAATAGCCATGTGCTTTCCTACATTTTCAAGGATTTAGGGGTGCTAAATAAGAAGATACTGGGCGGGATTTTTCGGTCACGTGTGCACCCCAAGACCAAAAATTCCCACTCGAGCTCAATGGACCTTTACGTGGTCTGCCAAATTTTTTGTCTTGCCTGCGATTCCCGCGGCATCATGATTCCATGTCAGGCCACCACCAAAACCCACCAACACCTATAAGACCATAAGACCATAAGACATAGGAGCGGAAGTAAGGCCATTCGGCCCATCGAGTCCACTCCACCATTCAATCATGGTTGATTTCAACTCCATTTACCCGCTCTCTCCCCATAGCCCTTAATTCCTCGAGAAATCAAGAATTTATCAATTTCTGTCTTGAAGACGCTCAACGTCTCGGCCTCCACAGCCCTCTGTGGCAATGAATTCCACAGACCCACCACTCTCTGGCTGAAGAAATTTCTCCTCATCTCTGTTCTAAAGTGACTCCCTTTTATTCTAAGGCTGTGCCCCCGCGTCCTAGTCTCCCCTGTTAATGGAAACAACTTCCCTACGTCCATCCTATCTAAGCCGTTCATTATCTTGTAAGTTTCTATCAGATCTCCCCTCAACCTCCTAAACTCCAATGAATATAATCCCACGATCCTCAGACGTTCATCGTATGTCAGGCCTACCATTCCTGGGATCATCCGTGTGAATCTCCGCTGGACCCGCTCCAGTGCCAGTATGTCCTTCCTGAGGTGTGGGGCCCAAAATTGCTCACAGTACTCCAAATGGGGCCTAACCAGTGCTTTATAAAGCCTCAGAAGTACATCCCTGCTTTTGTATTCCAAGCCTCTTGAGATAAATGACAACATTACATTTGCTTTCTTAATTACGGACTCAACCTGCAAGTTTACCTTTAGAGAATCCTGGACTAGGACTCCCAAGTCCCTTTGCACTTTAGCATTATGAATTTTGTCACCGTTTAGAAAATAGTCCATGCCTCTATTCTTTTTTCCAAAGTGTACAACCTCGCACTTGCCCACGTTGAATTTCATCAGCCACTTCTTGGACCACTCTCCTAAACTGTCTAAATCTTTCTGCAGCCTCCCCACCTCCTCAATACTACCTGCCCCTCCACCTATCTTTGTATCATCGGCAAACTTGGCCAGAATGCTCCCAGTCCCGTCATCTAGATCGTTAATATATAAAGAGAACAGCTGTGGCCCCAACACTGAACCCTGCGGGACACCACTTGTCACCTCTACTTTCTCAGAAGACTAAGGAAATTTGGCATGTCCACTGTGACTCTCACCAACTTTTACGGATGCACCATAGAAAGCATCCTTTCTGGTTGCATGACAGCTTGGTATGGCTCCTGCTCTGTCCAAGACCGCAAGAAACTACAAAGGGTTGTGAATGTAGCCCATCACACAAACCAGCCTCTCATCCACTGTCTACACTTTCCGCTGCCTCGGAAAAGCAGCCAGCAT
The DNA here is from genome assembly GCF_964213995.1 of Mustelus asterias. Taxonomy (NCBI): domain Eukaryota; kingdom Metazoa; phylum Chordata; class Chondrichthyes; order Carcharhiniformes; family Triakidae; genus Mustelus; species Mustelus asterias. Next base: position 4,321,087 of record NC_135804.1, on the reverse strand, counting down.
AATTAAGGACCCCACGCACCCCAGACATTCTCTCTTCCACCTTCTTCCGTTGGGAAAAAGATACAAAAGTCTGAGGTCACGCACCAACTGACTCAAAACAGCTTCTTCCCTGCTGCTGTCAGACTTTTGAATGGACCACCTCGCATTAATTTGATTTTTCTCTACACCCTAGCTATGACTGTAACACTATATTCTGCACTCTCTCCTTTCCTTCTCTGTGAACGGTATGCTTTGTCTGTATAGGCTGCAAGAAACAATGCTTTTCAATGTATGCTAGTACATGTGACAATAATAAATCAAATCAAATCAAAGGACTTCATTGTCCATGAAGAGATCTGGGTGTCTTGAGGTCATGAAAGCGTTTATATAATGCAAATTTGTTCTTCGCGACTGACTATTCTTCATCAGTCACCGCTTGTTTTGAGTTTGTGTGATGTTAGAAGGACTGAACAAAAACAAAACTCGAGGCTCTTGAGCCAATATTTATCCCTCAGCCACCACATCAAACAACTGATCCGGAAATGATCAGATTTCTGATTCTGGGAGCTTACCGTGATAGATTGCAGTTTTTGCATATCCTAGGTTACAACAAGAGCATATCTTCAAATGCAGTTGATTGGCTGTGAAGCACTTCAGGGCATCTCGAGGTCATGAACGAGCTGATAGCAAAGCAAGTTCTTTCTTTCTTTCCTAATGTGATGTGTCTGCTCCCAGTGAGCTGCGCACATTGAAGCATAATTAACGGGAGCTGGAGATTGTGCTCGGCTTTGTTTTGACAGGAGGAAGCCTCGAGTGTGATCTATCGGCTGACCCTGTGTTACAGAGCAACAGAGAGTGGGAGACACAGGGCCCAGTGCAAAACAAAACAGGCGCAATAGCCTCTTTATTTAAGCAGCAGGTTCAAGGAGGTTGAAAAACAAGCAGACCATTGTTGGAGCTGGAATATCAAACACCACTTCATCAACTCAGGGTGTTAAAAAATATTTTCATTGTCAGATTTTTATGTTTTTTTTATTCATTCATGGGACATGGGCGTCGCTGGCTAGACCAGCATTTATGTCCATCACTGCTCCTCCACTGTAATTGGGTCAAAACCCTGGAACTCCCTCACTAACTGCACTGTGGATGTACCTACACTACGTGGACTAAGCGGTTCAAGAAGGCAGCTCACCACCACCTTCTCAAGGGCAATTCGGCATGGACAATAAATTCTGGGTGGCACGGTGGCACAGTGGTTAGCACTGCTGCCTCACAACGCCAGGGACCCGGGTTTGCTTCCTGGCTTGGCTCACTATCTGTGTGGAGTTTGCACGTTCTCCCCATGTCTGCGTGGATTTCCTCCGAGTGCTCCAGTTTCCTCCCACAGTCTAGAAGGCATGCTGGTTAAGTGCATTGGCCGTGCTAAGTGTACCTGAACAGGGGTCTGAGTGTGGATTTTCACAGTAACTTAATTGCGGTGTTAACGCAAGCTTACTTGTGACACTGATAAATAAACTAATGAACATCCCATGAAGACAACTACACGCTGTTAGCCTTAGGTTAGTATTGGGAAAAATGGTGGAGTCTATTATAAAGGATGTGATAAATGGACACTTGGATAATCATGATCTGATTGGGTACAGTCAGCATGGATTTACGAATAGGAAATCGTGTTTGTCAAATTTGCTGTGGTTTTGAAGATGTTACTAACAAAATTGAGAAAGGAGAGTTGATAGGCGTGGTATATTTGGATTTTCCGAAAGTTTTTGATAAAGTCTCCCACAGAAGGTTGATCAGCAAAATCAAAGCACAGGGGATAGGAGGCAATATACTGGCATGGACGGAGGATTGGCTAACCGGCAGAATAAGAAGTCTCACAACTGTGCTTACTGTGCTTACCCCAGTCCAACGCCGGCATCTCCACATCATAACCGGCAGAAAACAGAGAGTAAGAATAAAAAGATCATTCTCATATTGGCAGGCTGTGAAGAGTGGGGCTCTGCAGGGATCAGTACTTGGGCCCCAGCTATTCACAATCTGTATCAATGATTTGGATGTGTGGACCAAATATAATGCTTCCAATTGATACAAAGCTAGGCATGAATGTGTGATGTGAGGAAGATGTAAAGCGGCTTCAGGTGGATTTGGACAGACTTAGTGAGTGGGCAAGAACATGGCAGATGGAATATAATGTGGAAAAATGTGAGATATTAGCCTTTATCATGAGGGTTTGAGTACAGGAGAGGTCTTTCTTCAGTTGTATAGGAGCTTGGTTAGACCGCACCTAGAGTATTGTGTGCAGTTTTGGTCCCCTTACCTCAAAAAAGATATTGGCCGGAATCCTCCGGCCATTCACGTCCTGTTGGCGCTGCGAGTGAGGACGGAGAACTTGGCGCTCAGCCAAATCTCCGCTCACTGCAGCGGGACCAGAGAATCCCGCCAGCGTGAACAGCCGGAGAATTCCAGCCCTAATATCCAAAGGATATCGGTACAGACTCTCATGTTCCTGATGGGGGAAAGCTCATTCAGAAGGCAGCGGGATTAGAGATTGGGTCGACAACATTGTGGGTTCAATTCTCTGACCCTCTTGTCCTCTCTGATGTCAGTTTCCCATTGGGAAGTCTAGATTATAGAACTGGTCCATATATCCAATTGCAGGATTCGGAATCTTATTCTCCTTTCGGACAAGGGTATTGACAATGGAAGGAAAATCCACCCATTCCCTTTATGGGCAATCAGTTCTTCACATCTCTTCATTTTCTTCACTTTCTGCTCTATTTGCATCTTTGCATCGCAGACAAAAATCTACCCCACCAACACTACTTTAACAAGGGTTTCTGGCCAAGAATCCCACCTGCTGCATGCATCTTCAAAGAATCGTACAGCACAGAGGGAGGCTATTCAGCCCATCGTGCCTCTGCCAGCTCTTTGAAGAAGGGCCAATTAGCCTTAGTCCCCTGCTCTTTCCCCAGTGCCCTGTGAAATTTTGATCCAATTTACTTTTGAAAGTTACTGTTGAATTTGGCCTTCATAGTAAGAAGATTCAAGTACAGGAGCAGAGATGGCTTGCCGCAAGTGTACAGGGCCTTGGTGAGGCCATACCTGGAGTATTATGTGCAGCTTTGGTCTCCTTATCTGAAGAAGGATGTTCTTGCTCTCGAGGGAGTGCAGTGAAGGTTTACCAGACTGATTCCTGGGATGCCAGGACTGGCTTATGAAGAAGATTGTGTCAGTTAGAAATAGATTCGCTGGAGTTTAGAAGAATGAAAGGGGATCACATAGAAACCTATAAAAATTCGAACAGGAGTAAACAGGCGAGATGCAGAAAAGGTGTTCCCGATGGTGGGAGAGTCTAGAACCAGAGGTTATAGTCTAAGATACAGGGTAAACCTTTTCAGACAGAGATGAGAAATTTCTTCACCCAGAGAGTGGTCAGCCTGTGGAATTCGCTGCCATAGAAAGCAGTTGAGGCCAAAACATGAATGTTTTCAAGAAGAAATTAGATATAGCTCTTGGTGCAAAGGGATATGGGGGCAAGGGGAGGATCAGGCTATTGAGTTGGATGTTCCGCCATGATCATAAAAAATGGTGGAAGAGGATCGAAGGGCTGAATGGCCTATTCACGATGTCTTTATGTTAGCCCACTTACAGGAAGCGAATTCCATACCATAAAATCTCGCTGTATTAAATATAAATGTTGACCCCAGTCCAACGCCGGCATCTCCTCATCTTAAATATAAATGTCCAGATCTCCCGATCTGGTTCCATTGCCAATTACCTTAGACCTGTGTTGTCTTGGTTACTGATTTTCCTGCCATTTGGGAACACTTTCCCCTCCTTTGAAACCCCTTCTTAATTTTGAATAACTTCATTACATTTCCCCTTAAATTTCTCTACTCTTGAGGAGAATGATTTCAGCTTCTCCAGACATGTCCGTTCATCCTTTTTGACGCTATCTTCTGTCTCTGACACCACCGTAGTGGGTTGAATCTCAAACAATGACGAGGCAGAGTACGGGAATGAGATCGAGAATCTGATGAACTGATGCGGGAACAATAATCTCTCCCTCAATGTCAGCAAAATGAAGGAGATTGTCATTGACTTCAGGAAGCGTAAAGGAGAATATATCCCTGTCTATATCAATGGGGATGAAGTAGAAAGGGTCGAGAGCTTCAGGTTTTTAGGTGTCCAGATCACCAACAACCTGTCCTGGTCCCCCCATGCTGACACTATAGTTAAGAAAGCCCATCAATGCCTCTACTTTCTCAGGAGACTAAGGAAATTTGCCATGTCAGCTACGACTTTCACTAGCTTTTGCAGATGCACCATAGAAACCATTCTTTCTGGTTGTATCACAGCTTGGTATGGGCTCCTGCCCTGCCTTAGACCGCAAGGAACTATAAAAGGTTGTGAATGTAGCCCAATCCATCACACAAACCAGCCCCCCCCCATCCATTGACTCTGTCTACACTTCCCGCTGTCTCGGCAAAGCAGCCAGCATAATTAAGGACCCCACGCAGCCCAGACATTCTCTCTTCCACCTTCTTCCTTCGGGAAAAAGATACAAAAGTCTGAGGTCACATACCAACTGACTCAAGAACAGCTTCTTCCCCGCGAATGGACTTACCTTGCATGACGTTGATCTTTCTCTACACCCTAGCTATGACTGTAACACTACATTCTGCACTCTCTCGTTTCCTTCTCTATGAATGGTGTGCTTTGTCTGTATAGCACGCAAGAAACAATACTTTTCACTGTATGTTAATACATGTGATAATAATAAATCAAATCAAATCAAGTCAAATCAAAGTCTCTGCTCACACATTACAGCCTCAAAAGTCTTCTGTTGGGTCACCTTCAAGTCTGCTCAGTAGTAGTCCTCACTTTTTAACAAGGGCTGCTAATTCCTGAGGGAATTCCACTCCAGTTACATCCCTTTTCCTGCCTCTTCCTGTCGTAGTGTGATCTTGTTCTAAAATGCAAGCGCTGGTTCGTTCCCATGGTTTCTCAAGTTTGTCCAGGGAATCTCCATCGGGGCAGCAAGCTGCTAGAATTAGAAACAGAATAAATCCTCTGCAATATAACAAATGAGTGTTCAAAGATCAAGGTTAGAAATAAGAAAGATATTAAGCTGCAATCATCAGCCAATCACTCACAGCCTTCAGTCAACGTGAGGCCATTGTCAACAAGCCGAGTCTCAAGAGGGTTTGATCCAAATTGGTAGCAGTGCCATTAGCTCTCTGTAATGAAGAACATAGCCAGGACTGCAACGGTTAGATTATGAAGAGAGATTACATAAAGTCCTTTTTTTATTCTTTGAAATATTGAAGGCTAAGGGATGGCTATCATTGAAGTTTTCAGTAGAAATGATGGGGTAAATACAAAGAAATGTTTTTGAAGCATCCAGGACAAGAAAACTTAAAATCAGAACCAGGTGCCCCAGGAAAAAGGTTGGGAAAAACTTCCTCACACAGAGGTAAAAGTGTCGGACTCTCCCCCACAATATGCCGCGAGCTCAAGTAGCCATTTTCAATCAGAGACTGATAGGTTTTTGATCAATAAGTGTACCGTGCCTGTTCCAGTGGCCCAGTGGTTAGCACTGCTGCCTCACAAGCACCAGAGATCTGTGTTCGATTCCTGGCTTGGGTCACTGTCTGTGCGGAGTCTGCACATTCTGCCCATGTCTGTGTGGGTTTCCTGCCAAGTGCTCCAGTTTCCTCCCACACTCCGAGAGACATGCTGGTTAGGTGCATTGGCCATGCTAAATTCTCCCTCAGTGTACCCGAACAGGCGCCGGAGTGTGGCAACTAGGGGATTTTCACAGTAACTTCATTGCAGTGTTAATGTAAGCCTACTTGTGACACTAATAAATAAACTTTGCTTTAAAAAACTTTATAAATGGAAATGAGGCCAAGGCAGGTGAGTGAAGACAAGATATCGTTCAGCCATGATCTCAGTGAAGGGAGGAACAAGCTCGATGGGATGAATGGCCTTCTCCTGTTCCTATTTCTATTTATTTTATTATTCATTCGTGGGACATGGGCGTCGCTGGCTGGGCCAGCATTTATTGCCCAGCCCCAGTTGCCCTTGAAGGGCAGTTGAGAGTCAACCACATTGCTGTGGCTCTGGAGTCAGATTAAGCCAGACCGGGTAAGGACGGCAGATTTCCTTCCCTAAAGGACATTAGTGAACAAGATGGATTTTTCCGACAATGATTCCATGGTCATCAGTGGATTCTGTAATAAGTCTTCGGAGGCAGAAGTCCCTTCCCCAAAATCCCTTTATTTACAAACTCTGACATCAGGTCACAGAGTGCAGTCAGTCAGCAGCCTACCTCTGGGGGTGCCAGAGGAATTGACACTCTCGGTTAAATACAAGGCAAAGACTTCCTGATTGGCCCATCAATTGGATCCTCAATCAGGGAGTTCATACTTCAATAGGCCAACCTCAATGTCCTGATCAAAGTCATTACATATTCTTAATTCCAGATATTTTTTATTGAATTCAAATTCCACCATCTGCCATGGTGGGGTTCAAACCCGGGTCCCCAGAACATTAGTTGAGTTCCTGGATGAATAGTCGAGTGATAATACCACTAGGCCATCGCCTCCCCTTTCTATGGCCAATTGTCAAGCTTACATCTGTTATGTTGAGCTTTCCAACTTTTGAAATGACTTTGATGTATTGGCAAAAAACTAATGAGGATGATTCAGGGTTGGAACTCCCAACAACGCTCGTTGAACATCGACCTCGGTGCAGATCGGGCGCATCTGTGCCCAGTCTCTTTGTGACCTCTGCTTAGCATCTTTCATCAATGGCTTCCTGTTGGGGGTTGCTGCTGGCAACAGATTTCCACAGCTGCTTCCTCTGACTGCTGATTCAACAACAACTTGCATTTATATAGTGCCTTTCACATTGTTATACCTACGGGAGAAGGGGTAAAATGACTGCCCTGTTCTCCCACTCCAGGTCTGGCCCCCATAACAGGGGTTTTGTTTGTGAATTTAAAGTGGACACTGCCAACAATAGAACCATAGAACCATAGAAAATTACAGCTCAGAAACAGGCCTTTTGGCCCTTCTTGTCTGTGCCGAACCATTTTATGCCTAGTCCCACTGACCTGCACTTGGACCATATCTCTCCACACCCCTCTCATCCATGAACCCGTCCAAGTTTTTCTTAAATGTTAAAAGCATTTACCACTTTATCCGGCAGCTCATTCCACACTCCCACCACTCTCTGCGTGAAGAAGCCCCCCCTAATATTCCCTTTAAACTTTTCTCCTTTCACCCTTAACCCATGCCCTCTGGTTTTTTTCTCCCCTAGCCTCAGCGGAAAAAGCCTGCTTGCATTCACTCTATCTATACCCATCAAAATCTTATACACCTCTATCAAATCTCCCCTCAATCTTCTACGCTCCAGGGAATAAAGTCCCAACCTATTCAATCTCTCCCTGTAACTCAGCTTCTCAAGTCCCGGCAACATCCTTGTGCACCTTCTCTGCACTCTTTCAATCTTATGTCGGAGTTTCACTGTTTACACTTTCAGATTGTAAAGAATTAGACAGGTCTTTTTAAGTTAAACAAAGAACAAGGTAAGTTCATTGAAACTACTTCGATTTGATTTGATTTATTATTGTTCCATGTATTAGTATACAATGAAAAGTATTGTTTTTTGTGCGCTATGCAGACAAAGCATACCATTCATGGAGAAGGAAATGAGAGGGTGCAGAATGTAGTGTTACAGTCATAACTAGGGTGTAGAGAAAGATCAACTTAATGCAAGGTAAGTCCATTCAAAAGTCTGACAGCAGCAGGGAAGAAGCTGTTCTTGAGTCGGTTGGTATATGACCTCAGACTTTTGTAATTTTTTCCTGATGGAAAAAGATGGAAGAGAGAATGTCCGGGGTCCTTAATTATGCTGGCTGCTTTTCCGAGGCAGCGGGAAGTGTAGACAGAGTCAGTGGATTGGAGGCTGGCTTGGGTGATGGACTGGGCTACATTTACAACCCTTTGCACAGACACAGAAAAAAAGTGAGAAATCTCACAACACCAGGTTAAAGTCCAACAGGTTTATTTGGTATCACGAGCTTTTGGAACGATGCTCCTTCATCAGGCAAGTGACCACTCACCTGATGAAGGAGCGACACTCCGAAAGCTTGTGATATCAAATAAACCTGTTGGACTTTAACCTGGTGTTATGAGACTTCTCACTGTGCCCACCCCAGTCCAATGCTGGCTTCTCCACATCAGAATAAGAGGATAGACTTGAAGATTTTTTACAGTTCATGAAGAAGGAAAAGCAGAGGAGTAACCACTTAGCTGTTCACCAACTGGTCCTGATGCGATAATTCCACATTGCAGATGTTTTGTTCAGTTGTCTTTCTGGGTGTAGTTTTATGGAGTAGATTTTCATGTTTTATTCTCAGTTTGCAGTAGATTTCTCTTGTCAGGATGGTTACTTTGAAAATCTGGGCACACTACATCTGAGAGAGAGTGAAAACAAAGCGTCAGGCCCTATTTCAATGCAGCATAGATTTGACCTCTTCCTGCTTAGTAAACAGTCCCTTTAAGTGCTCTGCTGGCTGTATATTCCAAAGGCATTCTCTTCATCCATGTCTGCTACAGTCATTGTTTTATAACAGGTGATTGCATTTTGATATCTTGGGGCAAATTTTACCATCCTGCCCACCATGGGAATGGAAGTGGGCGAGGGATGGACCATAGAAATGTCCATTGACCTCGGGTGGAATTTTCCAGTTTGGGGGTGAGTGCGGCCGGAAAATCACGTTCCTAATTTCAGAAGCATCTGAAAAGTTTCCGGAGATGGAGTCTTTCACTTCCTGGAGGGATGAGTGTCTGTTTTTCCCATCCCACTTGGTAGAATGCGAGTTGTACATTGCAGCCATCTGACAGTCTCTGGAGGGTTTCACTTTTCAGATGGTGCTTGGGGAGCTGCAGAGAGACTTATCTTTTCCTGTCTCTGATGCCTGAAGACTGGAAACTGCCAGAAACTCAGTTTACTTCTTGATTTGCTGCCTTGAGGACATATCCTTCTCTGAAAACTGTTGTTTAGATTCCTGTCTATAGGTGTTAAAAGCTGTAAATCCAGCATCATGTGAGTATACTTGGTTAAATGCGAACTAATTCTGAAGAATGGTGTATGTCTATGGGCTATTGCTTTTAAATTGGAACAACAGAGAGAGCCAGCTGTTGAGAAATATACTGTGTCATGTTTAAATCTTGTAATTTGAAAAAGTTATGCTAATTCTTTTGTTATATTCTAACTGTGCTTTTAAATAAACTTCGTTTAGCTTTCAACACCAGCGGCAATGGATGCCACTCCAAATCCTCCAAATCCCCGTGACAGCAACTCCTGCCATCAGCTTCCTTGACAAGTGAAGTCTTTACCCACACAGGTTCTCACTCAGCTGCAGAAAGGTCACACACTGTCTGTACATCCTGGGTCACGCAAGCCGCCTCCGAGTGACTACTCTCGGAGGTTCCATCCTGTGCCAGTGGGGCAGGCCTTGCCACTTCTTCCTCCTAAGAGATTTCCTCATGAATCTGGAGAGCCAGGTGCCTCCACGGACATTCTCTCTCCTCTCGATGCAGCAGAAGAACATTAGCCAGCTCCACAGCTCCACAGGCTCCATCACTCCCTCACATTAATCGCTGCAAAGGCACGGAGAGAGTTGACGGTTAGCTTTGGCGTAATTCACGGTCCCCAAGGGTTCACCCTTTGTCCATTCACCCTCAGTCGCTCCTTCTCAATAGTTAGTCACTTGAATAAAGTATTGTTTGTTATTATTTCTTTGCTGCCAGTCTTTGGGAACCCAACACTTCTACAGCCCCCGTCCCTCCAGCCTTCAGGCCCAGTGGATTGGCCCCTTTAGGGGCTACTACCCCCTTCACCCTCACAGCAACTCTTTCCTCGCCCTTACCAGCAACTCCCTCACCCTCACTGGCACACTTCCTCACCCTTGGCAGCACCCTCCAAGACCTTGCCAGTACCATCCCTCACCTTTGCCAGTCCTCCCCCCCCCCTCTCCCCACCCCACCCCACCCACCCAAGACCTCTGCTGGTACCCCCTCACCTTGGCCGGTGTCCTCTCTCCCCTCTGAGAAAGTGTCCACTCTCACTTCCAAGCTCCCCTCAGAGGCGAGCTCGCCAGGTTCCCGTCTTTTGAAAGCAGTTGTGAGTCACGCCGTTGTGATGTCGTGCAGCGGTGGACGGACTTTTGAACTTGGGGTTGGGGGGGGTGGGGGGGGGCGGGGTTGGTGGCGGTGGGTGGGATGGGAGGGCGATTGCTGCGGGAAGGCCCGAGAATGAGATGCAAAAGAATGGAAATTAGGTTCTCGACGTTGTATGGTGGGAAACCCGTGACATCACTGGAAAGGGGCTGGACCATCGTGACGAGACTTGGCGCCAATGTAAAACGCGATGTGGACCTCTTGAGGACATTTTTTGCTCCATCACCAAACTCACCCAAAAGAAACAGAATGGAATATCCCCACCATTGCAAAACATCCCAAAATACTTCAGAGTTGGGTAAAACAAACAAACATTTGGCACTGTACTAGTCTGGCCTTTTATCCTGCCATTGGTGTATTCCAGATTTTAGGGGGAAGGGGTGGAGTAGTGTGGCTATTTAGGGGGGTTTTTCCCAAGATATGATCAACGAGTACCCTATGGATCATCCCGGCAGGACGTTGAGCCAGTCGACAGGATGGGGTGGACTACGGGTTGAGGAGGGACTGGTAGTTGGAGTCAGGAAGTCAAACAGAGTAATCTAGTCTGACCTTGTTGCAAACATTATTCTTCTCTTGACAGTAAAATCTCTTCTTGTTTAAAGTCACATTGAGTCGTCCTCGATCTAATACAGACACCAAACCACATTGGGAGATATTAGGGCAATTCAAGGGGGTGACAGGATGTGAGAGGCAGAGATGTTTTGGGGAAAAATTCCAAAGTTTCGGACCTGGACACTCCTGCCGATAGTGGAGGAATGAAAATTGGCAAAATGCTAGAATTGGAAGAATGTAGAGATCTCAGAGTGTTACAGAGCCACAGGAATTTACAGAGATATAGGGTGATTATTACCGTCCCGCCCGACACGGGAATCCGAGCGAGCGAGGGGCAGACCACAGAAAGGTCCGTTGACCTCGGGCGGGATTTTCCGGGTTCAGGTCAAGCAAGGCCGGAGGGACCCACCCAGAGGGTTAGACCCAATCACTAATCATCCTCTCACACTGGATCAACTCCACCTGGAAGCTTTCTAACGATGGACTTTTCATCGCCCAGTGGATGTCACAGTAACTAATTAACTCACTCCTTTCTTTCCATAGCTCATTGCAACAAACATCCATCAACACGGACAACTCTTCCACCTGCGTACCTTAGCCTCCAAACACAGCTCATCTCCGCAACTCTTCAATGATTGAGACTCCCTGCCAACTCCTTGCAACATCGGAGGTGTTCCCCTGACTCGGGTCTGGCACTCGGGGTTGCCAGCTCTGCTGGATTGGCCCAGTGATTCCTGTTAATGTTGAGGTTGTACTGCAATCGAATACATACTTTAAGTTTAATCACAGCTGCGCCCAATTGGGGAAGGAGTAGATAATCATAGCAAGAGGATATAACCAGTTCACTCTGGGAGAGCCGGGAGAGTCAGTGACATTGCCATCCTGGAAATAAACTTGTTTTAAGACAAGGCTAACCTCAGACTCATTCTTCCTCAACACAAGGCCGGAATTTTACCGGCACGTCCGCCGGAGGTTCATACAATCCCGCCCGAGGCCAACGGAGAATGCTGTTTTCCAAGCCTTGCCCGCCCCCGGAATCGTGGCAGGCATGCCGGTAAAATTCCGGCCACAATTATTGGAATTAATAGCTCCAGATGATGCATTGCTGTGAGCATTCATGGGGAGTGCGATGATAGAGATATTCTGTTTATTTATATAAAACATTTTGCTTTTGGTTTTAAAAATATTGGATTGGAGGCAAATGTCTGGAATTGCACCTGATGAAGGGGCAGCACTCCGAAAACTCGTGCTACCAAATAAACCTGTTGGACTTTAACCTGGTGTTGTGCGACTTCTTCCTGTTCATTCACAAAGACCATCTGGGAAGTCTCTAACTTTAAAACCCCAGCAGGCTCTTGAACACGATTGGGATCGAGCAATGAGCGGCAATTTCATGAGTTGACTCTCCTCCTCATTTTACTCTGTGCCTGTTGACTTACGCTGGTCTTTACTCAACAGGGTTTACAAATCTCATCCATGTTCATCCATGTTCTCAAACCCTGCATGACCCTCACACCCTCGGGAGTGGGGAAAATGCTAGAATTCATCATCAAAGGTTTTATAGCAGAGCACTTGGAAAACAATGGCAGGATCTGACAGAGTCATCATGGATTTACAAAAGGGAAATCATGCTTGACAAATTTACTGGAATTCTTTGAGGATGTAACAAGTAGAGTGGATTAGTGATGCCAGTGGATGTGGTTTATTTGGACTTTCAGAAGGCTTTCAACAAAGTCCCACATCAGAGATAAGCGTGTAAAATTAAAGCACGTGGGATTGGGGTAGTGTATTGTGTTGGGTAGAAAACTGGTTGGCAGACAGGAAACAAAAAGTCATTTTCCAAATTGCAGGCAGTGATTAGTGGGGTACCGCAGGGATCAGTGCTGGGACCCCAGCTTTCACAATATATATTAATGATTTAATTAAGGGAACTAACTGTAATATTTCCAAATTTGCAGATGGCACAAAGTTGGGTGGGAGGGTGAGCTGTGAGGAGGATGCAGAGATACTTCAGCATGATTTGGGCAAGCTGAGTGAAATGGCAAATAGATGGCAGATGCAGTATAATGTGGATAAATACGAGGTTATCCACTTTGGTAGCAAAAACGGGAAGGCAGATTATTATCTGAATGGCTTGTGTGGTGAACCATAGATGGTTACCACTATGGGTACTTGTATATATGTTACTCTCGTTGCTGTTGGGGTTAGGGTTGTTGGGTGTTCCACCTGTTATTACTGGTAAGTGGTACACTCCGTTCGGCTCCGCCCAGGACTCCGCCTTCTTACAGGAATATAAAGGTCACTGCTACTTCCTAGTCGTCTTTAGTCTGGGATAATATTGTTGAGTAGTGTGCTCCTATTTGTAGTGAATAAAAGCCTTTATTCCCGGGTACGTTCTAGCCTCCCGTGTGAATCAATCGCGCATCAGCTTGTATATAGATTGAGAGAACGGAATGTGCAACGAGACCTGGGTGTCCTTGTGTACCAATCACTAAGTAAGCACGCAGGTGCAGCAGGTGGTAAAGAAGACAAGTGAGTGGATTTGAGTACAGGTGCCAGGATGTCTTGATACAAATATACAGGGCCTTGGTGAGGCCACACCTGGAATATTGTGTGCAGTTTTGATCTCCTTATCTGAGGAAGGATGTTCTTGCTATCGAGAGAGTGCAGCGAAGGTTTACCAGACTGATTCCAGATTATTGGACCTCAGCAGGAGTCACAACAGGGTCTCGAAGAGTAGTGAAGACTCCACAGAAAGTTAGCCTCTAACTGGGGATTCTGGTGGGGGCAGGGGATGGGGGGAGGAGGTTCCAGAACCAATATAATGTAAACTGTTTAAAATAATACAATGTAAATAATTTAGATAGAGTTAAAACTGTGATTAAGAGAGTAGGTAGTATACTTGGGGGAAAGTATAGTGTAATGGGTTAATAGAATACATATGTCACTGAGTGATGGCACAGTGGTTAGCACTGCTGCCTCACAGCACCAGGGACCCGGGTTCAATTCCCGGCTTTGGTCACTGTCTGTGCGGAGTCTGCACATTCTCCCCGTGTCTCCAGGTGCTCCGATTTCCTGCCACAGTCCGAAAGACGTGCTGGTTAGGTGCATTGGCCATTCTACATTCTCCCTCAGTGCACCCAAACAGGTGCAGGAATGTGGCAACGAGGGATTTTCACAGTATCTTCATTGCAGTGTCAATATAAGCCTTACTCGTGGCATCAATAAATAAACTTAAACTTATGATGTTGCTGTGTCAGCGACACAGAGACTCTGTACAGCAGACAGGCAGCAATCAGGGGAGATGCACTTATTCAATAATCCGCCTTGTATATATTGTTCACAGTGTAAATAAACTAGTTCTGAGTAACTGGCTGAGTTGGGCTACACTCCCTCTTCATAAGGTACATAACCTAGCAGGTCCACCAAGCATTGAGCACCCACTGATCACTCTATCATTGATGACCGGACCTTCAACTGTCCAGATCCTAATCTCTAAAATTCTATCTCTGAATCTCTCCGCCTTTCTGCCTTCCCTCTTTTAAGCTTCTCTTAATTCTTAGCAGGGAGACCTCTCTTACTTTAAACTTCAAAATAGTGCAATGGGAACTTTCCGAGAGGACCTCAGATCAAGAGTCTCACCTGGGAGATAACTCAGTCGCTGCAATCACAATTTCATATCTCTTGCTACAAATTCCTTTTGTTGCCAAGGTGTTCTTCTCAACGAGTTAAGCATTTTGAGTTCGTTGGCATTGGTTCTCACAACAGTGACAATCACAAAATACTACCTTTCGCTCAAATTTCCTTTTGTTGACAAGTTGTGGCCAATTAAGTCTACATCCTATATTTCTGTCGTCTTGTTTTTTTAATTCATTTGTGGGTTGATTCCGGAGTTGAGAGGTTTGGCTTATGAGGAGAGATTGAGTAGACTGGGGTATACTCATTGGAATTCAGAAGCATGAAGAGAGATCTGACAGAAACATATAAGATTATGAAGGGAATAGTTAAGATAGAAGCAGGGAAGTTGTTTCCACTGGCAGGTGAAATTAGAACTAGGGGGCATAGCCTCAAAATAAGGGTAAGCAGATTTAGGACTGAGTTGAGGAGGAACTTCTTCACGCAAAAGGTTGTGAATCTGTGGAATTCCCTGCCCAGTGAAGCAGTTGAGGCTACCTCATTGAATGTTTTTAAGGCAAGGATAGATACATTTTTGAACAGTAAAGGAATTAAGGGTTATGGTGAGCGGGCAGGTAAGTGGAGCTGAGTCCACGAAAAGATCAGCCATGATCTTATTGAATGGCAGAGCAGGCTCGAGGGGACAGATGGCCCACTCCTTCTCTTAGTTCGGATGTTCTTATGTGGGCATCGCTGGCTGGCCAGCATTTATTGCCTATCCCTAGTTGCCCTTGAGAAGGTGGTGGTGAGCTGCCTTCTTGAACCGCTGCAGTCCATGTGCTGTGGGTTGACCCACAATGCATTAGGGAGGGAATTCCAGGATTTTGACCCAGAGACTGCGAAGGAACGGCGATATATTTCCAAGTCAGGATGGTGAGTGGCTTAGTTGCAGGTGTTGGTGTTCCCATGTATCTGTCTTCTGCCATTGTTCTTTGAGATGGAAATGGTTGTGGGTTTGGAAGGTGCTGCCTAAGGATTTTTGGTGAATTACTGCGGTGCATCTTGTAGATAGTACACACTGCTGCTACTGAGCGTCGGTGGTGCAGGGAGTGGATGTTTGTGGATGTGGTGCCAATCAAGCAGGGCTGCTTTGTCCTGGATGGTATCAGGCTTCTTGAGTGTTGTTGGAGCTGCGCCCATCCAGGCAAGTGGGGAGTATTCCATCACACTCCTGACTTGTGCCTTGTAGATGGTGGATAGGCTTTGGGGAGTCAGGAGGTGAGTTACTCGTTGCAGTATTCCTACCCTCTGACCTGCTCTCGTAGCCACTGTGCTAATATGGTGAGTCCAGTTGAGTTTCTGGCCAACGGTGACCCCAAGGATGTTGACAGTGGGGGATTCAGTGATGGTTACACCACTGAATGTCAAAGGGCGGTGGTTAGAGTGTCTCTTGTTGGTGATGGTCATTGCCTGGCATTTGCATGGTGCGAATGTTTCTTAACTGATACTGGGAGTGTCAGCATAGATGATGTGCTCAAATCCCTGGAGTGGGAGTCAAACCCATAACGAAGGGATCAGCAACGCTGATTGGCTCACCTCTCTCTAGCCCAGGGAAGCTGAGAGGTCAGACCTTGGAGCCTCTAACTCTGCTTGGCTCAGCAAGATCTTACTCAGCGTGTGTTGGGATGTGCAATAAGTTGTTTTTTTCAGTCGCGTTGGAGTTGAATTTAATGATTATTTTTAACTCCCTCGCCAAGGCGAAGTTGACACTGGCATCCTCTCCCTTCAGCTGTCAATTCCAGAAACAGATCATGACCTGTGCAGACATGAACTCTTGATTGTGCAAGTCATCCCAGGGGACATGGACTTGGTTGAACAGTACAGGCTGCTTTTGAATCATCATTTCTTCATTGTGTCTAATCCCTTTCATCTGAGGCAGTGTGAGAGCAGCAGTTGCTTCATCAATGCAAATTCCTTCCAACCCATGTTGGAAACACCTTTTTTTATTCTCACTCCGTACTTTCAAAAACAATTCTCGCATGTTGTTTAAGTTCACTATCTTAGACATGCACTCCACCAGCCACTAAACTGCATTAAACTGTCAAGGACATTTTGAAAATTAGGAAGTTATTAGAAAGGAAGTCGAGGCCGGAGAAGTTTGGACTAAGTTACCAAGGAAGGTCAGTGAACCTGGTGATGAAGTGGGTTCAAGAGATAATTTAAGTTTCAGTTTAAAGTTTATTTATTAGGGTCACAAGTAGGCTTACATTAACACTGCAATGAAGTTACTGTGAAAATCCCCCAGTCGCCACACTCTGGCGCCTGTTCGGGTACACTGAGGGAGAATTTAGCATGGCCAATGCACCCAACCAACACGTCTTTCAGACTGTGGGAGGAAACCGGAGCACCCGTGTAAACCCACGCAGACACAGGGAGAATGTGCAAACTTCACACAGACAGTGACCCAAGCCGGGAATCGAACCTGGGTCCCTGGTGCTGTGAGGCATGTCTTTGGCATTGAGGAGTTGATGTATCAAAAAAAGCCCAGGTTTAAGAGGTCTAATCCAGGCTCCTCTTTAACTCACTCCCTGTCAATATTATTCAACCATTCTTTAAAGTAAAGTTTATTTATTAGGCACAAGTAGGTTTAAATTCACACTGCGATGAAGTTACTGTGAAAATCCCCTTGTCGCCACACTCCGACGCCTGTTCGGGTACACTGAGAGAGAATTTAGCATGGCCAATGCACCTAACCAGCACGTCTTTCGGACTTGTGGGAGGAAACCCACGCAGACACGAGGAGAATGTGCAAACTCCACACAGACAGTGACCCAAGTTGGGAATCGAACCCAGGTCCCTGGCGCTGTGAGGCAGCAGTGCTAACCACTGTGCCACCGTGCTGCATTCTTTTCACTGGAGATTATCGTCGACAACTTCTATTTAGAACAAATTAAAGATTTATTTCTATCTCTGTTTACATGACCGATAGTTTTGTTTGATGGGGAATGCTGATGGTATCAGGGATGAACCTGGGGAGAATTACTGGCCCGACTGTATGGGACATGGGGATGTAGCCACAGGTCAAAGGAGATAGATTCCCCAGGGTTCAAAACTTGTGCCCCCTCTGAGGCTGACCCGCTTTCCACATATCAGTGAATCCATTTTAGATTTAAAAGAGAAACTGAAAACACAAAAATAAGCAACACAGCCACAGATGGTCATTTATTTGAATTGGCTTCTGAACAGCCACAGAATGAGCAGATCACATGATGGGCAACTCCCTCAAACTATTATCTGACATACAGCACAATTATTTCAATCGCCACTCACTTCCCTGGAAACCATTTGGGATACTCTGGGATAATTACGTACAATTTATCTGGTTCCGACACTCTCAACCCTCAGCCCAGCTATCACACAAGTGTGAGACAATGTCAGGAAATGACTGAATGGCAAACAGGCTGGGTCCCGGCAGCAGCAGAGTAACAAACAGCTCTGGGACGGCGCACTCAATATCATGACCACACAAGCCAACTCTGGAAGCTTCCATTAAAACCTGCAGAACATATCTTTGCTCTTGAATATTCTGTTTTATTTGGATGTGAACTGGAGTTGCGGAGGACTATACAGAACGGTCACAAAGTGGTTTCAAAAAAAGGTGAGTAAATTCCTGTCAGCGAAATCTCAGCAGGATGGTGGAGCATCTCTACAATCCTCCTGGAGTACTTGACCTGGGAACCCAGTGAGAGAGCTTTACTCTGTATCTAACCCCGTGCTGTGCCTGTCCTGGGGGTGTTTGATAGAGACAATGTAGAGGGAGCTTTACTCTGTATCTAACCCCGTGCTGTACCTGTCCTGGGGGTGTTTGATAGAGACAATGTAGAGGGAGCTTTACTCTGTATCTAACCCCGTGCTGTGCCTGTCCTGG
Source organism: Mustelus asterias (assembly GCF_964213995.1). Classification (NCBI taxonomy): domain Eukaryota; kingdom Metazoa; phylum Chordata; class Chondrichthyes; order Carcharhiniformes; family Triakidae; genus Mustelus; species Mustelus asterias. The sequence continues at coordinate 4,302,760 of NC_135804.1, read as the reverse complement.
GGGTGTTTGATGGGGACTGTGTAGAGGAGCTTTACTCTGTATCTAACCCCGTGCTGTACCTGTCCTGGGAATGTTTGATGGGGGACAGTGTCGAGGGAGCTTTACTCTGTATCTAACCCTGTGCTTTACCTGTCCTGGGAGTGTTTGATGGGGACTGTGTAGAGGAGCTTTACTCTGTATCTAACCCCGTGCTGAACCTGTCCTGGGAGTGTTTGATGGGGGACAGTGTCGAGGGAGCTTTACTCTGTATCTAACCCCTTGCTGTACCTGTCCTGAGAATGTTTGATGGGGGACAGTGTCGAGGGAACTTTACTCAGTATCTAACCCTGTGTTGTACCTGTCCTGGGAGTGTTTGATGGGGACAGTGTAGAGGGAGCTTTACTCTGTATCTAATCCCCTCGTGTTGTACCTGTCCTGGGAGTGTTTGATGGGGACAGTGTAGAGGGAGCTTTACTCTGTATCTAACCCCGTGCTGTACCTGTCCTGGGAGTGTTTGATGGGGGACGGTGTCGCGGGAGCTTTACTCTGTATCTAACCCCGTGCTGTGCCTGTCCTGGGAATGTTTGATGGGGGACAGTGTCGAGGGAGCTTTACTCTGTATCTAACCCCGTGCTTTACCTGTCCTGGGAGTGTTTGATGGGGACTGTGTAGAGGAGCTTTACTCTGTATCTAACCCCATGCTGTCCCTGTCCTGGGTGTGTTTGATGGGGTACAGTGTCGAGGGAGCTATACTCAGTACCTAACCCCGTGCTGTACCTGTGCTGAGAAACTGATATTGGGACGGTAGATTGTCTCCCCATGTCTTAGGATATTTACTGAGAACAAGTTCACTTCAAAAAGGAATTGTTTCCCGAGCTCCCTGGAATGAAAGGTTTATAACTCCGGAACATTAATTTTCTTATTACCCTGTCTGAGCAAAAATCATTCAAAGAAGAAGTTTCCCTTGAATGAATGGATTTAACGATTGGCTGTATTGTGAGTCTCACCACAAAGTGTGATGAGTCGCTCCCTGTATCTCGAGCAGTTTTCTCTTTTACCCGGTAACTGGTACTTACGCCATTCCTTGCTGCCTCCAATGCATGTCAGACAATGATCAGAATGGGAGTGATTCTATTTATTAAAGATAAATGTGTCTGTCCAGTTTAATATGGGAGAGCCCCAGTCTGTGGCACGTTATGACTTGTGTAGTTATTTTTGATATCTGGGCTGGCAGACAGGGTAAATTACACAATGAAGCCATTGGATCCACAAAAGCAGCTGAAAAGATTCTCAAAAATTGTTTTTAGTGTTTTCATTGTTTTCTCTGATTGGCTGATTATTCATTGGTGTTTGTATTTTTCAATAACTTGCTCAGTGGTCATTGTGTTAACATGTTCAAGCAGCCTTCCTTTGGAGTTTCACACCCCTTCCTGTTTCTCTCAGATCCATGCAATCCTCCTGGATAACGCACTCTTCAAATTCTGATCCTTTATGGATTCTTAATTTAGTTCCACAGAAACATAGAATCCCTACAGTGCAGGAGGAGGCCATTCAGCCCATCGAGTAGGCACTGACTTTCCGAAAGAGCATCATATCCAGGCCCTATCCCCGTGCAAGCTCCATACAGACAGTTACCCGGGGCCAGAATTGAACCCAGGTCCCTGACGCTGTGTGGCAGCAATGCTACACACTGTGCCACAGTGCCACCCCTTTGTTCAACCTTTGGTAGCCGTTTCGTCATTCACCACACACACCTCTCCAGTCGTTAACACTGCTGCCTCATAGCGCCAAGGACCTAGGTTCGATTCCTGGTTTGGGCGACTGCCTGTGCGGAGTCTGCACGTTTTTCCCCGTGTCTGCGTGGGTTTCCTCCGGGTGCTCCGGTTTCCTCCCACAGTCCGAAAGACACGCTGGTTAGGGTGCATTGGCCATGCTAAATTCCCCCTCAGTGTACCCGAATAGGCGCCAGAGTGTGGCGACTAGGGGATTTTCACAGTAACTTCATTGCAATGTTAATGTAAGCCTTCTTGTGACACTAATAAATAAACTTTAAACTTAAACTTAAATTATCCCTTAAACCCATTTCATCACCAGGTTCACTGACCTTCCTTGGTAACTTAGTCCAAACTTCTCCGGCCTCGACTTCCTTTCTATCTTATAACTTCCTAATTTTCAAAATGTCCGAGACAGTTTAATGCTCAGCAATTTGTAGAATCATAACTTCATTGTAGTGTTAATGTAAGCCTACTTTTGACACTAATAAATAAACTTTAAACTTTAACACTCTTTCTCCCTGTTTTGAGATGCTCCTTAAACCTCCCCCTTTGGCCAAACTTTTTTTTGTCTGTCCTAACCTCTCGGTGTGTGGGTAAGCATCAAGTTTTGTTTGATAACGCGCCGATGAAGAACATTTTACTTTGTTAAGATCACCATGTAAATGCAAGTTGTTGTTGCTGGGTTTTTTCTGCCAATTTGATTGTTGTTTTGCCAACCATTGTTCAAATCTGATCCAATCAGATGCAAGTACATGATGCAAAAACCTCCTGTTGAAAAGTCCAATACCCGAGGGAGGTGCCTGAGGTGTGACAAACAAAACAAACGCTTCCACTGCACGAGGGTTGATAAGCAGAGAACTGAAATTTAGTAACAATGCGCAAAAGAACCCAAGGATGATTGTTTTTAAGCTTTGAGTTGTTGAGATGTGGAGGGTGTTGCCTCAAAGAGCGGTGGAAGCTGATCTGCCAGGAACTTTCAAAAGAGAATTGCATAGAGATTCACAATCAAAAATCATGCAGCAGAGAAGGAGGCCATTCAGCCCCTTGTGCCCATGCTGGCTCTTTGAAAGAGTTATCCAATCAGCCCTACCCTTCCTAATCACTCCCCACTGCCCTGCAAACGCTCCTGGAGTATCGAGAACCAAAGGGTCAAGGGTATGTGGTGGCTCGGTAGCACAGTGGTTAGCACTACTGCCTAACAGTTACAGGGACTGGGGTCCGATTCCAGCCTTGGGTGACTGTCTGAGTGGAGTTTGCATGTTCCCCCCATGTCTGCGTGGGTTCCCTCTGGGTGCTCCAGTTTCCTCTCACTCTCCCAAAATGTGTACGTTAGGTGGATTGGCCATGCTAAATTTCTTCTTACTTTCTCAAGATGTGTAGTTTAGGTGGATTGGCCATGCTAAATTGCTCCTTACTTTCCCAAGATGTGTAGTTTAGGTGGATTGGCCATTCTAAATTACTACTTAGTGTCCCGGGGTGTGTAGGTCAGGTGGATTGGCCATGCAAAATGCGTGGGGTTACGGGGATGGACCTGGGTTAAGATGATCATTCAGGGGCTGAATGGCCAGCTTCTGCACTGTAGGGATTCTATTCTATGATTCTCTGATGCCTGAAAGGGCCGTGGAAGGAGATTCAATGGTAAATTTCAAAAAGGAATGGGATAAATAGAACGGAAAAAATTGAAATCTTTCGGGAAAGATAGATAGCTGTTCAAAGTGTCAACACGGGAGTGATGGGCTGAATGGCTTCCTTCTGGGCTTCTACCCTTTGCACGGCATCTTCCAATCCAGTGAGTGAAACAAATCTGAAGGATAATGAAAGACTATGTGTATTTTTTTTAACCCTTTCATTGGGTGTGGGTGTCGCTGGTCAGGCCAGCATTTATTGCCCATTCCTAATTGCCCGTGAGAAGGTGCTAGTGAGCTGCTGGAGTCCCTGGGGTGTAGGTACACCCATTGTGCTGTTAGGGAGGGAATTGCAGGATTTTAACACAAAGCCCCCAATACATTGCAAGCGAAGCTATTTTGGACAGAATGTGACTATTTGGTTCCAAAACGCAAAAGCAGACAAACTAATCTGTCCACCTGCAGAGCTGTTGCCCTGGATCTGAATGTTCACACTGAGGGAGTACTGGGTTGTTAATGTTCTATGCAATGACACATTGTGACTCCCAGGAACTGCCTAATAGAATTCTATATTTGGAGAGTTTCCAATGTTCTGTGGGACGGAAAAACGTAATGAGGTGAAAAGAACATAAGAACATAAGAAATAGGAGCAGGAGTAGGCCATCTAGCCCCTCGAGCCTGCCCCGCCATTCAATAAGATCATGGCTGATCTGACGTGGATCAGTACCACTTACCCGCCTGATCCCCATAACCCTTAATTCCCTTACCGCTCAGGAATCCATCCATCCGCGCTTTAAACATATTCAGCGAGGTAGCCTCCAGCACCTCAGTGGGCAGAGAATTCCAGAGATTCACCACCCTCTGGGAGAAGAAGTTCCTCCTCAACTCTGTCTTAAACCGACCCCCCTTTATTTTGAGGCTGTGTCCTCTAGTTTTAACTTCCTTACTAAGTGGAAAGAATCTCTCCGCCTCCACCCTATCCAGCCCCCGCATTATCTTATAAGTCTCCATAAGATCCCCCCTCATCCTTCTAAACTCCAACGAGTACAAACCCAATCTCCTCAGCCTCTCCTCATAATCCAAACCCCTCATCTCCGGTATCAACCTGGTGAACCTTCTCTGCACTCCCTCCAATGCCAATATATCCTTCCTCATATAAGGGGACCAATACTGCACACAGTATTCCAGCTGCGGCCTCACCAATGCCCTGTACAGGTGCATCAAGACATCCCTGCTTTTATATTCTATCCCCCTCGCAATATAGGCCAACATCCCATTTGCCTTCTTGATCACCTGTTGTACCTGCAGACTGGGCTTTTGCGTCTCATGCACAAGGACCCCCAGGTCCCTTTGCACGGTAGCATGTTTTAATTTGTTTCCATTGAGATAGTAATCCCATTTGTTATTATTTCCTCCAAAGTGTATAACCTCGCATTTCTCAACGTTATACTCCATTTGCCATATCCTCGCCCACTCACTCAGCCTGTCCAAATCTCTCTGCAGATCTTCTCCGTCCTCCACACGATTCACTTTTCCACTTATCTTTGTGTCGTCTGCAAACTTCGTTACCCTACACTCCGTCCCCTCCTCCAGATCATCTATATAAATGGTAAACAGTTGCGGCCCGAGTACCGATCCCTGCGGCACGCCACTAGTTACCTTCCTCCAACCGGAAAAACACCCATTTATTCCGACTCTTTGCTTCCTGTCGGATAGCCAGTCCCCAATCCACTTTAACACACTACCCCCAACTCCGTGTGCCCTAATCTTCTTCAGCAGCCTTTTATGGGGCACCTTATCAAACGCCTTTTGGAAATCCAAAAACACCGCATCCACCGGTTCTCCTCCATCAACCGCCCTCGTCACATCTTCATAAAAATCCAACATGTTCGTCAAGCACGACTTTCCCCTCATGAATCCATGCTGCATCTGATTGATCGAACCATTTCTATCCAGATGCCCTGCTATCTCCTCTTTAATAATGGATTCCAGCATTTTCCCTACTACAGACGTTAAGCTGACCGGCCTATAGTTACCCGCCTTTTGTCTCCTTCCTTTTTTAAACAGCGGCGTAACATTAGCCGTTTTCCAATCAACCGGCACTACCCCAGAATGCAACGAGTTTTGATAAATAATCACTAACGCATCCACTATTACCTCTGACATTTCTTTCAATACCCTGGGATGCATTCCATCCGGACCCGGGGACTTGTCCACCTTCAGTCCCATTAGTCTACCCAGCACTGCCTCTCTGGTAACATTAATTGTATTAAGTATTTCTCCTGCTGCCAACCCTCTATCGTTAATATTTGGCAAACTATTTGTGTCCTCCACCGTGAAGACCGACACAAAAAACTTATTTAAAGACTCAGCCATATCCTCATGTCCCACTATTATCTCCCCCCTCTCGTCCTCCAAGGGTCCAACATTCACTCTAGCCACTCTATTCCTTTTTATATATTTATAAAAACTTTTACTATCATTTTTTATATTAATTGCTAGCCTAGCTTCATAGTCCATCCTTCCTTTCTTTATCGCTTTCTTAGTCTCTCTTTGTTGTTTCTTAAATTTTTCCCAATCACTTGTTTCTCCACTATTTTTGGCCACTCTGTACGCAGCTGTTTTTATTTTAATACTCTCCTTTATTTCCTTCGTTATCCACGGCTGGTTCTCCCTTTTCTTACAATCCTTGTTTTTTGCTGGAATATATTTTTGCTGAGAACTGAAAAGGATCTCCTTAAAAATCCTCCACTGTTCCTCAGCTATCCTACCTGCCAGCCTGCTCTCCCAGTCTACCTTAGCCAATTCATCCCTCATCCTATCATATTTCCCTCTGTTCAAACAGAGGACACTGGTTTGAGACCAAACTTTCTCCTCTTCCATCTGAATCAGAAATTCGACCATATTGTGGTCACTAGACCCAAGAGGGTCCTTCACAATAAGATCCTTAATTCTACCTACCTCGTTACACAATACCAGATCCAAAATAGCTCGTTCCCTCGTCGGTTCCGTAACATGCTGTTCAAGGAAACTATCCCGACAGCATTCTAAGAACTCTTCCTCCATTCCACCCTTACCGACTTGAGTCTGCCAGTCAATGTGCATGTTGAAGTCCCCCATGATTATTGCCGTTCTGTTTTTACACGCATCCCTTATCTGCTTGTTTATAGCCCTCCCTACCTCAACATTATTATTTGGGGGCCTATATACCACACCTACTAGTGTCTTTCTCCCTCTACTATTCCTCATCTCTACCCATAATGATTCCACGTTTTGTTCCTCAGAGCCTATGTCATCCCTCAGTACTACCCTGATATTATCTCTTATTAATAGCGCAACCCCACCACCTTTTCCTTCCTGTCTATTCTTCCTAAACGCCTGATACCCCTGGATATTCATCTCCCAGTCCTGGTCACCTTTCAGCCACGTTTCTGTAATGGCCACTAGATCGTACCCACTTGTGCTGATTTGCACCATCAACTCATTCACCTTGTTCCGAATGCTTCGTGCATTCAGGCAAAGTGTCCTTATTCCAGCTTTTATCTGGACCCGCTTTGATGAGTCGCGAACACCCTCTCCCTCTACTCCCTTATCTAAATTACCACCTTCATTCACTTGCACCCTCTCCTCTACCATTAATTTTGTAATTCCCCTTACCCCTGCATCCTCCCCCCCATCAATTAGTTCCTTGATCCTAGTCAACTCTTCTAGCTCCCCTCCCCCCAACCTATCTAGTTTAAATTCTCCCCAGTAGCCTCAGCCAACCTACCGGCCAGGATATTGGTCCCCGTGTGATTCAAGTTCCACCCGTTTTTTGTATACAGATCACCCCTGCCCCTAAAGAGGTCCCAATGGTCCAGGAACCTGAATCCCTGCCCCCTGCACCAGTCCCTCAGCCACACATTCATCCTCCACCTCACTCCATTCCTGCCCTCACCTTCCCGTGGCACAGGCAGTAATCCTGAGATTACTACCTTTGCTTTCCTCTTTCTCAGCTGTCTCCCTAATTCCCTGTACTCCCTTTTCATGACCCCTTTTCCCTTCCTACCCACATCAGCGGTACCAATATGTACCGCTACCTCAGGCTCCTCTCCCTCCCAACTCAGGATTTCCGGGACGCGACTAGCGACATCCTGGATCCCGGCCCCAGGGAGGCAGACCACCATGCGAGAATCCCGCCTACCTCCGCAGAAACGCCTGTCTGTCCCCTTCACCATCGAGTCCCCGATTAATACCGCCTTCCTCCTCTTTTCCTTAGCCCTCTGAGTTACAGGGCTGGACTCCACTGCGGAGACACGGCCACTGCTGCTTCCCCCAGGCGGGCTGTCCCCCCCAGCAGTACTCAAGCAGGAGTACTTGTTGTGCAGGGGCAAATCCACCGGGGTGCTCTCAACCACCCTAGCCTTACCCTTCCTGGCCGTCACCCACTTGGCCTCTTCCCGTGGCCCTGGTGTGACCACCTGATGATAGCTCTTGTCTATCACCTCCTCATTCTCCCTCATCAGCCTAAGATCCTCGAGCTGTAGTTCCAGCTCCCTAACACGGTCTCTCAGGAACCGCAGCTCGACACACCCCTCACAGATGTGGATGTCCGGGAGGCCAGATGCCTCCAGGACCTCCCACATCCTACACTGGGAACAACACACTGGTTTCACACTCATACTGGACACTTTATGTCAAGTAAGACAGTGAAAAGTTAATAAGAGTGTAAGGAAACAAAAACTCACCCCTGCTCGTCCAAGCCCTGTGAGCCAAAGCCCTGACAGCTCACTCAACTTCCCACTCACTCTGCTGCCCGCTGTATACTTTGGTGCACTTTTAAACCCTCCAAAAACTTCCCCTGGCCACTCCTGGCCTGACTTCCGGTTTTGAAAAAAACCTCCGATTTTAAACCCAAAATTAACTGAAAAAATAAATAATTAATTACAGTCAGAAGACCCACTCTCTTACCCTCAGCCTGCTCCTGGGAACAATGAAGCTGAACCTCCAAGGTAAGCCCTTTTTAAACCCTCCAAAAACTTCCCCTGGCCACTCCTGGCCTGACTTCCGGTTTTGAAAAAAACCTCCGATTTTAAAAGGAAGTGAGAAATAAGGGTGGATTATTGCCAAAAACAGGATGACACTCATGGAGACGGCACGGTGGTACAGTGGTCAGCACTGCTACCTAACAGCACCAGGGACCCAACATAGGTCACTGTTTGTGTGAAGTCTGCGCATTCTCCCCGTCTCTGCATGGGTTTCCTTTGGGTGCTCCGGTTCCCTCCCACATGCCAAAGATGTGCAGGTTAGTTAGATTGACCGTGCTAAATTGTCTCTTAGTGTCAGGAGGACTCGCTAGGGCAAATGCATGGGGTTACGGGATAAGGCTTGGATGGGATTGTTGTCAGCGCAAGCTCAATGGGCCGAATGGTCTTTTTCTGCGCTGTAGGAACTCTATGATTCTATGAGGCAGCAGAGAAAGATACTTCTGTTATCAGCCATGGCTAAGTGGTGTGGGTTCAAGTCCCATTCTGGGGTCAGAATTATGCTTCCCCCCGACCAACGGGATTGTAGGCATGGAGACCTGTCAAATTCCCCATGTGGCCTCCCCCCTGCCTGTACAGCTTTACCTGAGGCAGGTTAGGCCTTGGCTGCCTCACTTCTGAGTATGGCAAGATAAGTTCAGGGGAAAGTTGATAGGTCACCCTGTGGGGCGATTGTGATTGGTGGGGAATGTGTCCCTCAACCATCCTGAAAAAGCCTGTCATTGGCAGGTATTCATAGAATCATAGAATCCCTACATTGCAGAAGGAGGCCATTCAACCCATCAAGTCTGCGCCGACCACAATCCCACCCAACTCCTATCTCTGTAGCCCCAAGTATTTACCCTGCTAGTCCCCCTGACACTAAGGGGCAATTTAGTATGGCCAATCGGCCTAACCCACACATCTTTGGAGTGTGGGAGAAAACCGGAGCACCCGGAGGAAACCCACGCAGACACGGGGAGAATGTGCAAACTCCTCGCAGACAGTGACCTGAGGCCAGAATTGAACCTGAGTCCCTGGCGTTGTGAGGCAGCAGTGCTAATCACTGTGCCACCGTGCCGTCCCTATTGTTAGCAGAGACTGGCAGTAAGTTCAATTGTTTGGAATAGAACTTCAGTAATTGTAGAGTCACTTAAAATTGCCTCAGAACCTGCAAATGGAAATCGGATTCAAGTTAAAATCATTGCTGGGATGTGGGCGTCGCTGGCTGGGCCGGCATTTATTGCCCATCCCTAGTTGACCTTGAGAAGGTGATGGTGAGCTGCCTTCTTGAACACCTGCACTCCGAGGTGTAAGTACATCGACAGTGCTGATCGAGAGGAAGTTCCAGGATTTTGACCCAGCGACAGTGAAGGAATGCAGGTATATTTCCGAGTCGGAATGATGCATGACTTGGTGATGTTGTGTCTGCCGCCCTTGTCCTTCTAGGTGTCAGAAGTGGTGTGTTTGGAAGGTGCTGCTTAAGGAGCCTTGGTGGGTCCTGCAGCGCATATTGTAAATGGTACACAAGGCTGTCACTATGCGTAGGTAGTGGAGGGATTGAATGTTTGTGAATGGGGTGCCAATGAGAGGGCTGCTTTGTTGTGAATGGTTGCAAGTTTCTTGAGTGTTGTTGGTGCTGCACCCATCCAGGCCAGTGGAAAGTATTCCATCACACTCCCGACTTGTGCCTTGTATCAGGTGGACAGGCTTTGAGGTCAGGGGATGAGTTACTCACTGCAGAATTTCTAGCCTCTATCCTGCTCTTTTAGCCACAGCATTTATATATCTTTTAATTCATTCATGGAACATGGGCATCACTGGCTGGCCAGCATTTATTGCCCATCCCTAGTTGCCCTTGAAACTGAGTGGCCAAATGACTGGGTCAAGTTTAGTTTCAGGTCGATGGTAAACCCCGGGATGTTGACAGTGGGGGATTCAGCAATGATAATATCATTGAATGACAAGGGGCAATGATTAGATTCTCTCTTGTTGAAGATGGTCATTGCCTGGCACTTGTGTGGCGCGAATGTTACTCGTCACTTGTTAGTCCAAGCCTGGACATTGCCCTCAGTATCCGAGGAGTCACAAATAACAGAGGGGAGATTTGAGAGAGGTGTATAAGATTTTGATGGGTATAGATAGAGTGAACGCAAGCAGGCTTTTTCCATTGAGGCTAGGGGAGAAAAAAACCAGAGGGCATGGGTCAAGGGTGAAAGGAGAAAAGTTTAAAGGGAATATTAGGAGGGGCTTCTTCACGCAGAGAGTGGTGGGAGTCTGGAATGAGCTGCCAGATAAAGTGGTAAATGCGGGGTCACTTTTAACATTTAAGAAAAACTTGGACGGGTCCATGGATGAGAGGATTGTGGAGGCATATGGTCCAAGTGCAGGTCAGTGGGACTAGGCAAAAAATGGTTCAGCACAGACAAGAAGGGCCAAAAGGCCTGTTTCTGAGCTGTAATTTTCTATGGTTCTATGGTTCTAAATAGTTGTGATACTCAAAGACACTCACAGAGTGTCTTCAAGACAGAGATAGGTAGGTTCTTGATTAATAAGGGGATCAGGGGTTATGGGGAAAAGGCAGGAGAATGGGGATGAGAAAAATATCAGCCATGATTGAATGGCGGAGCAGCCTCGATGGGCCGAACGGCCTAATTCTGCTCCTATGTTTTATGGTCTTATGTTGGACATTGTGCAATCTCCATTCTCCAATTCAGGTTTGTATATGTGAAGTAAAGCTAGGGGAAAAAGAAATGTGATTAAAATTAGAGAGTTTGATTATAACTGGCGACTGGTAAATCAATGATCAAGCTTTCCTGACATTAGGACAATGTGTGGGTCTATTTGTGTAGGTTGGGTGTTCATGTGAGGGATCTCAGTCATCGAACTTATATTTCTTTCTCAAAAGGGCATGAGTGATCCAGTTGGATTTTTAACAATAATCGTGGTCACTTTAAATGGTTCCAGATTTTTACATCTGAGTTTATATTCTCAAATTGCCATGGTCGGGTTACAACTCCAGTAATATAACCTTGAGACTAACACACACTAAACTGATTAGTCTTATTACCTGAGTAATTCACACCGTGATTATCACTGTCAACACATCACAAACTGTAACAGCCATTCAAACTCTGAGTTACAGCCAGAATCAGCATTGCTCATTGTCACCATTCCTATTGTATGTGAAAGAAAGTATAGAAATACAACAGAAAGGCTGAGAGAGTGGGAGGCAAGCAGATAGTTATAGACCAGAGAAAGAGGCAATTTAAACAAAAATAAATTATTCAATTCCCTGGCGGATCAACTATACCGGGGAGATTTTAATTTTGAATCTTCACCCCTGGTGTGATGATTGGCCTGCTGTGAGTGCAGATTGGAAAATTGTGCCTGGAATTTTCCAATCTATTCTTGTTCAGGTCACTGTCTCCCTGCCTGCTGATTAGTGACCTGAGTGGGGAGACCAGAGCAGCCCACATTGCCAATCAAGCTCCCTCTTTCTAAAGAGATAAGTGACATGTGGAGGACTGTCTGGAGAGGGGAAGCGTGGGATTAGAATATTGGTGCCATTTTTCCCTGTTTCTCTATCCTCTCTCAGCTCCTGCACTATGGGGGATATAGGTGGTTGATTTAAATTTAATTTTTAGCTTCCTACATGCTTCCTCTAATCCTTTCACATCAAGCTTTTTACTTTTTTTGTCACTTTTTCACTTTCGCTGAGTCCTCATTTAGCTACACCAGTCCCTGCCTCGCTATTTCATCCTCTCCATCTTAAACAAAAGACGCCCTAAAATCTTTCCTTCCGTCGCTCCACTTCACAAACTGCTCTTTATTATTAAACTTTCTTCTGCTACTTGGCAACCACTGGTTTGCCCCCTCACAAACCCACAGCCTCTACCATCTAAAAGGACAAAGGAACACATGGGAACACCACCATTTGGAAGTTCCCCTCCAAGCCACTCATCATCCTGACTTGGAAATATATCAGTCATCCCTTCACTGTCGACGGGTCAAAATCCTGGAACTCCCTCCCTTGCGGCACTATGGGTGTACCTATAGCACATGGATTACAGTGGTTCAAGAAGGCAGCTCATCACCACCTTCTCAAGGGCAATTAAGAATGGGCAATAAATGCTAGCCTAGCCAGCGACATCCACAACTCATGAATGAATAACAAAAAGTCCTCGCTGTAAAACACATTGAGCTGCATCCCTCCATAAGGAGTATTGTGGAACTGAAAATTGTTATTTACTGATATTGCAAGAACTGTACAACTTGTACTGTTGATGATGCATCTGTTATTCCACATGGACCTGCTTATTTGTTACATTGAATAATTCAAGATATTGCAACTAAAAATAACAATTAAAACTGATTGATTTTATGTGTGAAAAATGCAGGACAGGTTGAATGAATCAAATGTCATTGATTGTTGGAGAAACCCATCTGGTTCACTAATGTCCTTCAGGGAAGGAAATCTGCCGTCCTTGCCCGGTCTGGCCTACATGTGACTCCAGAGCCACAGCGATGTGGTTGACTCTTAAATGCCCTCTGAAATGGCTGAGTACATCATTCAAGGGCAACTAGGGATGGGCAACAAATGCTGGACTTACCAGTGATGTACACATAACCATGAAATGAATATTGATTGTTTATATGTTTGTGTTAACGTAACTGCCACTGTCATATTTTGAAGGTAGTAATACAGTATTTTTAATGCACTGAGCGGGATTTTATGGCCTCGCTTGTCCCAAAACCATAAAATCCCTTCCGCAGCCAACAGAGGTTTGCACGTTCCGCCCCTCGCCCGCTCCGATTCCCATGGCGGGCAAGGTGGGAAAATTCTGGCCAATGATGCATTATGTTGGAACATGGGGGTTAGACTTAATCTTATAAGCAAGCAGGAGTTTCAGCCAATAGGGGCTCTAGTTGGATGGTCATTCCTTCTCTAACATATCCAGGTGGGATTTAATAAAATACTTTTTTATAAGGTGTTTTTGATGCAATAAATAATCTTTTATAAAGAGCTCTGACCTGAAGATTAAATAAGACTGTAATGAAGTTTCTAAACCAATTGATTGGAAAAATCTTTTTTTTTTAATCCAGTTCAATCCAATCAAATTCCAATTCAAAGTCTCAGCAAGTGAGATATTCCCGATCCAAGCTGACAAGACAGGCTCACCACTTCCTGTCTTGGGCTTGATCTACATGATCCAAGCTGATTGGATCCTTTTCCAAGGTTTGATCTCATTTGCATCTTAGTCAAAAGGCCGGGATGCCACTTTAAAAAATTGCTTCAAATAAAGCCTCAGTGTAACCTCATGACTTCAACCAAATGCAGGATGCCAAAACTACACTTGATCGAAAAATCATATTTTTTACACCACATCTCTTGATTTTTAAGATCTATCTCATGATTTATGGAAGTCTGGGATTCCCATTGGTGGGTTCACGCATTAACCCTATGCTCGCTGACTTATGTGGTCTCTGGTTAATCAGTGCATCCATTTGAAAATTATTATCATTGCTTTCAAAGCCTCCATGACCTTACCGTTGCCATGCCTGTTACCACCTCCAGCCCACAACCCTGTGCGATCTGCTCTGCTAATCCTGGCCTTTCCCCAGAAATCCACCAGTGGTGGATGAGCCTCCAGCTGTCTAGACCTTAAGATCTGGAATTTTCTTCCTAAACCTCACCACCTCTCTTTCCGCCTTTAAGGCACTCCTTAAAATCTACCCCTCTCACCAGGCGCTTGGCCATCTGTCCTACTATCTCTTTCTGCGTCTTGGTGTCACATTTTGCTCCATTGCACTCTTGTAAAGTGTCTTGGGACATTTTAATTTGTTAATAATGTAAATACATAAATGTTATGAATATATAAATATAATTTGTTGGGGTTGTTGAAACTGCAGAGTCAAGGCATTAGCTATAAAAACACTTTCATCCTGTATGATTTAGCCACTACCAGTGACGATGTACAGGACACACTGTATAGCCAAGTTCTGGTTAAAAAAATGCATATGCTTCCACTAAACCCTTTACTCTGAACTCCAGTGAATGTAAAGCCATCAAAAGGGTTCTGGGAATTTTGATACAACTTCACAGAATTTTTTCAAGATTACACTTTCTCCTGGATCACTGAAAATAAATCTAATAGAGTCATAGATGTTCACAGCATGGAAAGAGGCCCCTTGGCCCACCTTGTCCATGCCACTCAGTTTTTACCAGTAAGCTAGTCCCAATTGCCCTTATTTGGCCCATATCCCTCTATACCCATTTAACCCATGTGACTATCGAAAAGCTTTTTAAAAGACAAAATTGTACCCGCCTCTACTACTACTTCTGGCAGCGTTTTCCAGACACTCACCACCCTCTGTGTGAAAAAATTGCCCCTCTGGACCCTTTTGTATCTCTCCCCTCTCACCTTAAACCTCTGCCCTCTAGTTTCAGACTCCCCTATCTTTGGGAAAAGATGTTGACTATCTAGCTGATCTATGCCCCTCATTACTTTATAGACCTCTATAAGATCACCCCTAAGTCTCCTATGCCCCAGGGGAAGAAGTCCCAGTCTGTCCAACCTCTCCTTATAACTCAAACCATCAAGTCTCAGTAACATTCTAGTAAATCTCTTCTTCACTCTTTCTAGTTTTTCTATAATAGGGTAACCAGAGCTGTACACAGTATTCCAAGTGTGGCCTAACCACTGTGGCCTTAATCTATATTCATGACAAGCTTGTCTTCCATAATAGTGGCTGGAGACAAATACACCTGTGCAGAAAGGGGTTTGCTCATTGGACGTAGCTATGATTCACACTGTGTTTAAGCACATGGTAAAAATGAGGAAGTTAAGATCTTAATTGATGAAAGTTACATTGCGAAAGTCAAGTTGTTCCAGCCAATCAATCTCCCAATCAATCAATTAATCTCCACACCAGCAAATAGCTCCAATCACATCTATATGGAATTGTGTCTAATTTACAGCATGGAACAGGCCATTCAGGCCAACTGATATATCAGTTTATGCTCCATGGGAACTTTCTCCCACACCCCTCTTCATCTCACTTGGCATGTTTCGCGGTGGTGAGGGGTGGTGTGCCAGTTGCTATTGGCGGGATCTTATGGTCCCACTGCTGTCAATGGGATTTCCCATTGGATGTGCCCCTCATCAGGGTGGGGGCACACCATCGGCGGGACAGTAAGATCCCGCCAGTGTGATCGGTGGCAAGATTTTGGCGATCAGTGTTTCATGGCCCTGTGAATTTCCTCCTGGTTTTTTGCACACTGCTCTGGAGATTAATGCTCAGTTCCTGGACACTCCAGGACAACCCTGGAGGGTTGGCAACCTTACAACCCTCGCAGGATGACTAGACTCACAATGAACCAGCTGCCAACTTGACATCACGGGTGTGATATCTTTTCACTTGTCAATCAGCCTACTGATTTGCTGTGACTCCATTTTGTGCTGCAAATATAGATCAATTATTCCACCCACCTCCCCATCTTCTGATCACTATAAGACCATAAGATATAGGAGCAGAATTAGGCCATTCGGCCCATCGGGTCTGCTCCACCATTCGATCGTGGCTGATAAGTTTCTCATCCCCATTCCCCTGCCTTTTCCCTGTAACCTTTGATCCCCTCACCAATCAAGAACCTATCTATCTCTGTCTTAAATGCACTCAATGATCTGGCCTCCACAGCCTTCTGTGGCAATGAATTCCACAGATTCACCACCTTCTGGGTGAAGGAATTCCTCCTCATCGTGGTTCTAAAGGGTCGTCCCTTTACTCTGAAGCTGTGCCCACTAGCAGTTAACATTAAACTATATCAAACTTTAGCCTGTCCTCTAAGAAAATAATGATTGTGAAATTTGCCAGATTGTCATAAAACTCCAACTGGTTCATTCATGTTTTCTGTAGGAAGTGAGTCTGCAACTGTTATTCTGACTGGCCTCTACGTGACTTCCGTCTCATACCAAGAGGTTGACTTTTAATACCCTCCTCTGAAGTGGTTAAGCAAGCTGTACAGAGCAAGCAAAAATCCAACAAAGGTTCGAATTGCAGAGAACAATTCAGTCCATTTTTAAAAATTCATGCTCTGGGGTGGGTGGCACTGGCGAACCAGCGTTTATTATCCACCCCTCATTACACATGAACATGGGAAATAGGAACAGAATTAGGCCACTCGGCCCCTCGGGGCTGCTCTGCTATTTGATAAGATCATGACATCAGTTTGTGTTGAGTTCCACATTCCCTGATAACCTGATATTCCCTTGCCTAACTAGAATCTATCTACCTCCGCCTTAAAAATACTCAATGACCCCAGCCTCTATCGCAGAAAGTTCCAATGTTGCACAACCCTCTGAGAGAAAAAAATCTCCTCATCTCTGTCCTAAAAAGGTGACCCCTAATTTTAAAACTGTGCCCCCTAGTTCTGGGCTCACCCACAAGAGGAAACATCCTTTCCACGTCCACCTTATCAAGTCCATTCAGGGCCTCATAGACTTCGATGAAGTCACCCCTCACTCTTCTAAACTCTAGAGGAAAGAAGCCCAGTCTGTCCAATCTTTCATAGAATCATAGAATCTACAGAATCATAGAATCTACAGGGCAGAAGGAGGCCACTCGGCCCATCGAGCCTGCACTGACAACAATCCCACCCATGTCCTGTCCTGTCCCCGTAACCCCATGTGTTTACCCTCCTAGTCTCCCTGACATTAAGGGGCAATTTATCATGGTCAATCAACCTAACCAGCACATCTTTGGACTGTGGGAGGAAATCAGAGCATTTCCTCATAAGACAACCTAAAAGGGTGATGAAAACAGATTCAATAGTAACGTTAAAAGGGGGATTTGGATAAATACTATATTCCTTATTCTTTCATGGGATATGGGTGACGCTGGCAAAGCCAGCATTTGTTGTCCATCCCTAATTTCCCTTGAACTGAACATTTCAGAGGACAACCCATTGGCTTGGGTCACTGTCTGTGCGGAGTCTGCACATTCTCCCCGCTTCTGCATGGGTTTTCTCCGGGTGCTCCGGTTTCCTCCCACAGTCCAAAGATGTGCAAGTTAGGTGCATTGGCCATGTTAAATTGCCCCTTAGTTTCCCAGGATGTTTAGGTTAGAGGGATTAGCAGGGTAAATATGTGGAGTTCCAGGGCTAGGATCTAGGTGGGATTGTGGTCGGTGCAGACTCGATGGGCTGAATGGCCTCCTTCTGCACTGTAGGGATTCTATGATTCTATCATTTACAACAACCAATTATAGTTTTCTGGTCACCAAAACTGAGACTAGGGCAGAATCGGGCGAGGGGCGAACCATGGAAAGGTCCATTGACCTCGGGCAAGATTTTATGGTTTCGGGATGAGCGAGGCTGGAAAATCCGGCCTGAGCTTTGTATTCCAGATTTATTAGTTGAATTCAAATTCCATCAGTTGCCATGGTGAGATTTGAACCCATCTCCTCAAAACTTAACTCTGGGCCTTCCCCCCCACCCATAGTAACAAAAGTCATTTCATTAAAAGGTGATAGAAATGTCAACCATGCAGAACTTAGAAATTGTCAACAACAAAAAAGCACAAACACTTGAAACCAATTTATCTTCGATAAATAAACTTTGTGAAATTGACTACAGAGATCAGAGTCAATCAACCAGTGTTTTCTCTGCACGACTCCAGGTGGCATGGTGGCACAGTGGTTAGCACTGCTGCCTCACAGCGCCAGGGACCCGTGTTCAATTCCGGCCTTGGGTCACTGTCTGTGTGGAGTTTGCATGTTCTACCCGTGTCTGCGTGGGTTTCCTCCGGGTGCTCCGGTTTCCTCCCACAGTCTGAAAGATGTGCTGGTTAGGTTGATTGGCAGTGCTAAATTGTCCATTAGTATCAGAGGGGCTAGCTAGGGTAAATACAGGGGATTATTCTATGATTCTAACTGTTTTACAAGAATGGACATCCAATCCTGTTGTTGAAACAGCTGCATCCCAGAGAAAACATAGCTTGGCAATGAGGAGCCATCGGCATGGATGGGAGGGCATAGCTTGGCACTGTGGGTGTAAGGGGTCATAGTGGGTGGGTGGAGGAAGCATAGTTTGGCGTTGAAGGTATGAGGAGGACCTTTGAAACTCACCACCTTTTAAAAGGTTCCCTCACGAAGGCAAGAGTTCAGAACTCCTCTGAGTCTTTGAAAACCTTGCCTGACACCATAAAAGATGCGGAAAGGACATTGCCATCTCTGTAGTGGAGTCAGCCAGGCTGGGATTGTCAGATGAATAGAACAAAGAACAAAGAACAATACAGCTCAGGAACAAGCCCTTCGGCCCTCCAAGTCAGTGCTGCTCCCTGGTCCAAACTAGACCATTCTTTTGTATCCCTCCATTCCCACTCCGTTCATATGGCTGTCTAGATAAGTCTTAAACGTTCCCAGTGTGTCCGCCTCAACCACCTTGCCTGGCAGCGCATTCCAGGCCACCACCACCCTCTGTGTAAAATATGTCCTTTTGATATCTGTGTTAAACCTCCCCCCCTTCAAAGAACAAAGAACAAAGAACAGTACAGCACAGGAAACAGGCCCTTCGGCCCTCCAAGCCTGTGCTGCTCCTTGGTCCAACTAGACCAATCGTTTGTATCCCTCCATTCCCAGGCTGCTCATGTGACTATCCAGGTAAGTCTTAAACGATGTCAGCGTGCCTGCCTCCACCACCCTACTTGGCAGCACATTCCAGGCCCCCACCACCCTCTGTGTAAAAAACATCCCTCTAATATCTGAGTTATACTTCGCCCCTCTCACCTTGAACCGATGACCCCTTGTGAACGTCACCACCGACCTGGGGAAAAGCTTCCCACCGTTCACCCTATCTATGCCTTTCATAATTTTATACACCTCTATTAAGTCTCCCCTCATCCTCCGTCTTTCCAGGGAGAACAACCCCAGTTTACCCAATCTCTCCTCATAACTAAGCCCCTCCATACCAGGCAACATCCTGGTAAACCTCCTCTGTACTCTCTCCAAAGCCTCCACGTCCTTCTGGTAGTATGGCGACCAGAACTGGACGCAGTATTCCAAATGCGGCCGAACCAACGTTCTATACATCTGCAACATCAGACCCCAACTTTTATACTCTATGCCCCGGCCTATAAAGGCAAGCATGCCATATGCCTTCTTCACCACCTTCTCCACCTGTGACGTCACTTTCAAGGATCTGTGGACTTCCACACCCAGGTCCCTCTGCGTATCTACACCCTTTATGGTTCTGCCATTTATCGTATAGCTCCTCCCTACATTATTTCTACCAAAATGCATCACTTCGCATTTATCAGGATTGAACTCCATCTGCCATTTCTTTGCCCAAATTTCCAGCCTATCTATATCCTTCTGTAGCTTCTGACAATGCTCCTCACTATCTGCAAGTCCTGCCAATTTTGTGTCGTCCGCAAACTTACTGATCACCCCAGTTACACCTTCTTCCAGATCGTTTATATAAATCACAAACAGCAGAGGTCCCAATACAGAGCCCTGCGGAACACCACTAGTCACAGGCCTCCAGCCGGAAAAAGACCCTTCCACTACCACCCTCTGTCTTCTGTGACCAAGCCAGTTCTCCACCCATCTAGCCACCTCCCCCTTTATCCCATGAGATCCAACCTTTTTCACTAGCCTACCATGAGGGACTTTGTCAAACGCTTTACTAAAGTCCATATAGACGACATCCACGGCCCTTCCCTCGTCAACCATTCTGGTCACTTCTTCAAAAAACTCCACCAGGTTAGTGAGGCATGACCTCCCTCTCACAAAACCATGCTGACTATCGCTAATGAGTTTATTCCTTTCTAAATGCGCATACATCCTATCTCTAAGAATCTTCTCCAACAACTTCCCCACCACGGACGTCAAGCTCCTTCCAACAGGAACCAGCCCCTACCCTTCACAGGCACTCCTGAAAATCGGGGAATCTGGCAATGGGTGGGGAATCGCCCGCTTCTCGAGGTCATTCCGATTCAGTGAAAGGACAGCCAATGTGTGGAATTTATTGGTGCAGGTCCGCTTGGAATTTTATTGCAGATAGAACTGGACGCCCAGGCTGGCAAGGACTTTACAATGTTGCTCTGAAAACAAAATAAGCAACGATTCTGGTGCATGAATCTGTCAAGCGGTTGGCATGACACTGCACAATGAGTAACCAGTGTGATCACACACTGCAGGAAATGCTTGCCAACGTTATGATGAAGTTGCAATCCTGTTTAAAATAGAGAAATTAGCGCCTTCGTTTAAATAGCAAAGGAACTTCACACTGGATCCTTCCAAGATGTTGACTGATCGCCCAGCAGACTGTAATTCTCCCCACTGGCACTCAGAAGAAGTTGGCATTATCTGAATCCCCTCTCAGTGGAGAAATAGAGGAAGACAGGACATCATGTCCAAAGATGTGCGGGTTAGGTGGATTGGCCATGGAAAATTGCCCCTTAGTGTCAGGAGAACTCACTAGCGTAAATGCATGGGGCTATTGGGATAGGGCCTGGGTGGGATTGTGGTCGGTGCAGACTCGATGGGCCAAATGGCCTCCTTTTGCACCATAGTGATTCTATGGTTCTATGATGATTTCACTCCTTTCTACTTCAGTCTATCCTCGGCTAAAATCCTCACCCATACTTTGGTGACTTCCAGTCACATCCATTCCAATGCTCTCCTTGTTTGCCTGCCGACTCTGCAAACTTCACTTCATCCTAAAAGCTTCTGTCCTTACACACAAAGATCCGTTCATCATCGTCAATGGGCTCATTGTCCTTGTTAGCTCCCTGTGTGAAAGCATCTTATATTTAGAATTCTCATCCTTAGAACATAGAACATAGAACAGTACAGCACAGAACAGGCCCTTCGGCCCACGATGTTGTGCCGAGCTTTATCTGAAACCAAGATCAAGCTATCCCACTCCCTATCATCCTGGTGTGCTCCATGTGCCTATCCAATAACCGCTTAAATGTTCCGAAAGTGTCTGACTCCACTATCACTGCAGGCAGTCCATTCCACACCCCAACCACTCTCTGCGTAAAGAACCTACCTCTGATATCCTTCCTGTATCTCCCACCGCGAACCCTATAGTTATGCCCCCTTGTAATAGCTCCATCCACCCGAGGAAATAGTCTTTGAACGTTCACTCTATCAATCCCCTTCATCATTTTATAAACCTCTATTAAGTCTCCCCTCAGCCTCCTCCGCTCCAGAGAGAACAGCCCTAGCTCTCTCAACCTTTCCTCATAAGACCTACCCTCCAAACCAGGCAGCATCCTGGTAAATCTCCTCTGCACTCTTTCCAGCGCTTCCACATCCTTCTTATAGTGAGGTGACCAGAACTGCACACAATATTCCAAATGTGGTCTCACCAATGTCCTGTACAGTTGCAGCATAACCCCACGGCTCTTAAACTCCAACCCCCTGTTAATAAAAGCTAACACACTATAGGCCTTCTTCACAGCTCTATCCACTTGAGTGGCAACCTTTAGAGATCTGTGGATATAGACCCCAAGATCTCTCTGTTCCTCCACAGTCTTCAGAACCCTACCTTTGACCCTGTCATCCACATTTAAATTCGTCCTACCAAAATGAATCACCTCACATTTATCAGGGTTAAACTCCATTTGCCATTTTTCAGCCCAGCTTTGCATCCTATCTATGTCTCTTTGCAGCCTACAACAGCCCTCCACCTCATCCACTACTCCACCAATCTTGGTGTCATCAGCAAATTTACTGATCCACCCTTCAGCCCCCTCCTCTAAGTCATTAATAAAAATCACAAAGAGCAGAGGACCAAGCCTGATCCCTGCGGCACTCCGCTAGCAACCTGCCTCCAATCCGAAAATTTTCCATCCACCACCACCCTCTGTCTTCGATCAGACAGCCAGTTACCTATCCAATCGGCCAACTTTCCCTCTATCCCACACCTGTTTATTTATTTAATTAGTCAGCTAGTGTGTGTATTTTTTTGGCCTTTACTTTAACAGCAGTTTTTCAAGTTTAAAGTGAAAACTAGAAGTGGGCAGCAAAGGAGTCTGAGAAGGGTTTTTATTTTAACTTTAAAAGTCAGTTACCTGGGAGGTTCCCCCTCATTGATCCACTGGAGCAAGCTGAGAGGGGTGATTGAAAAGCAGCAGTGCTGGTAAGAGATTAATTGGATTAATTGAATTGTTTATTTATTTAATTAGTCAGCTAGTGTGTGTATTTTTTTGGCCTTTACTTTAACAGCAGTTTTTCAAGTTTAAAGTGAAAACTAGAAGTGGGCAGCAAAGGAGTCTGAGAAGGGTTTTTATTTTAACTAAAAGTCAGTTACCTGGGAGGTTCCCCCTCATTGATCCACTGGAGCAAGCTGAGAGGGGTGATTGAAAAGCAGCAGTGCTGGTAAGAGATTAATTGGATTAATTGAATTGTTTATTTATTTAATTAGTCAGCTAGTGTGTGTATTTTTTTGGCCTTTACTTTAACAGCAGTTTTTCAAGTTTAAAGTGAAAACTAGAAGTGGGCAGCAAAGGAGTCTGAGAAGGGTTTTTATTTTAACTTTAAAAGTCAGTTACCTGGGAGGTTCCCCCTCATTGATCCACTGGAGCAAGCTGAGAGGGGTGATTGAAAAGCAGCAGTGCTGGTAAGAGATTAATTGGATTAATTGAATTGTTTATTTATTTAATTAGTCAGCTAGTGTGTGTATTTTTTTGGCCTTCACTTTAACAGCAGTTTTTCAAGTTTAAAGTGAAAACTAGAAGTGGGCAGCAAAGGAGTCTGAGAAGGGTTTTTATTTTAACTTTAAAAGTCAGTTACCTGGGAGGTTCCCCCTCATTGATCCACTGGAGCAAGCTGAGAGGGGTGATTGAAAAGCAGCAGTGCTGGTAAGAGATTAATTGAATTGTTTATTTATTTAATTAGTCAGCTCGTGTGTGTATTTTTTTGGCCTTTACTTTAACAGCAGTTTTTCAAGTTTAAAGTGAAAACTAGAAGTGGGCAGCAAAGGAGTCTGAGAAGGGTTTTTATTTTAACTTTAAAAGTCAGTTACCTGGGAGGTTCCCCCTCATTGATCCACTGGAGCAAGCTGAGAGGGGTGATTGAAAAGCAGCAGTGCTGGTAAGAGATTAATTGGATTAATTGAATTGTTTATTTATTTAATTAGTCAGCTAGTGTGTGTATTTTTTTGGCCTTTACTTTAACAGCAGTTTTTCAAGTTTAAAGTGAAAACTAGAAGTGGGCAGCAAAGGAGTCTGAGAAGGGTTTTTATTTTAACTTTAAAAGTCAGTTACCTGGGAGGTTCCCCCTCATTGATCCACTGGAGCAAGCTGAGAGGGGTGATTGAAAAGCAGCAGTGCTGGTAAGAGATTAATTGAATTGTTTATTTATTTAATTAGTCAGCTAGTGTGTGTATTTTTTTGGCCTTTACTTTAACAGCAGTTTTTCAAGTTTAAAGTGAAAACTAGAAGTGGGCAGCAAAGGAGTCTGAGAAGGGTTTTTATTTTAACTTTAAAAGTCAGTTACCTGGGAGGTTCCCCCTCATTGATCCACTGGAGCAAGCTGAGAGGGGTGATTGAAAAGCAGCAGTGCTGGTAAGAGATTAATTGAATTGTTTATTTATTTAATTAGTCAGCTAGTGTGTGTATTTTTTTGGCCTTTACTTTAACAGCAGTTTTTCAAGTTTAAAGTGAAAACTAGAAGTGGGCAGCAAAGGAGTCTGAGAAGGGTTTTTATTTTAACTTTAAAAGTCAGTTACCTGGGAGGTTCCCCCTCATTGATCCACTGGAGCAAGCTGAGAGGGGTGATTGAAAAGCAGCAGTGCTGGTAAGAGATTAATTGGATTAATTGAATTGTTTATTTATTTAATTAGTCAGCTAGTGTGTGTATTTTTTTGGCCTTTACTTTAACAGCAGTTTTTCAAGTTTAAAGTGAAAACTAGAAGTGGGCAGCAAAGGAGTCTGAGAAGGGTTTTTATTTTAACTTTAAAAGTCAGTTACCTGGGAGGTTCCCCCTCATTGATCCACTGGAGCAAGCTGAGAGGGGTGATTGAAAAGCAGCAGTGCTGGTAAGAGATTAATTGAATTGTTTATTTATTTAATTAGTCAGCTCGTGTGTGTATTTTTTTGGCCTTTACTTTAACAGCAGTTTTTCAAGTTTAAAGTGAAAACTAGAAGTGGGCAGCAAAGGAGTCTGAGAAGGGTTTTTATTTTAACTTTAAAAGTCAGTTACCTGGGAGGTTCCCCCTCATTGATCCACTGGAGCAAGCTGAGAGGGGTGATTGAAAAGCAGCAGTGCTGGTAAGAGATTAATTGGATTAATTGAATTGTTTATTTATTTAATTAGTCAGCTAGTGTGTGTATTTTTTTGGCCTTTACTTTAACAGCAGTTTTTCAAGTTTAAAGTGAAAACTAGAAGTGGGCAGCAAAGGAGTCTGAGAAGGGTTTTTATTTTAACTTTAAAAGTCAGTTACCTGGGAGGTTCCCCCTCATTGATCCACTGGAGCAAGCTGAGAGGGGTGATTGAAAAGCAGCAGTGCTGGTAAGAGATTAATTGGATTAATTGAATTGTTTATTTATTTAATTAGTCAGCTAGTGTGTGTATTTTTTTGGCCTTTACTTTAACAGCAGTTTTTCAAGTTTAAAGTGAAAACTAGAAGTGGGCAGCAAAGGAGTCTGAGAAGGGTTTTTATTTTAACTTTAAAAGTCAGTTACCTGGGAGGTTCCCCCTCATTGATCCACTGGAGCAAGCTGAGAGGGGTGATTGAAAAGCAGCAGTGCTGGTAAGAGATTAATTGAATTGTTTATTTATTTAATTAGTCAGCTCGTGTGTGTATTTTTTTGGCCTTTACTTTAACAGCAGTTTTTCAAGTTTAAAGTGAAAACTAGAAGTGGGCAGCAAAGGAGTCTGAGAAGGGTTTTTATTTTAACTTTAAAAGTCAGTTACCTGGGAGGTTCCCCCTCATTGATCCACTGGAGCAAGCTGAGAGGGGTGATTGAAAAGCAGCAGTGCTGGTAAGAGATTAATTGGATTAATTGAATTGTTTATTTATTTAATTAGTCAGCTAGTGTGTGTATTTTTTTGGCCTTTACTTTAACAGCAGTTTTTCAAGTTTAAAGTGAAAACTAGAAGTGGGCAGCAAAGGAGTCTGAGAAGGGTTTTTATTTTAACTTTAAAAGTCAGTTACCTGGGAGGTTCCCCCTCATTGATCCACTGGAGCAAGCTGAGAGGGGTGATTGAAAAGCAGCAGTGCTGGTAAGAGATTAATTGGATTAATTGAATTGTTTATTTATTTAATTAGTCAGCTAGTGTGTGTATTTTTTTGGCCTTTACTTTAACAGCAGTTTTTCAAGTTTAAAGTGAAAACTAGAAGTGGGCAGCAAAGGAGTCTGAGAAGGGTTTTTATTTTAACTTTAAAAGTCAGTTACCTGGGTGGTTCCCCCTCAGTAGTAGTTTTTTTTTTCTCTCGGGCCCCTAGCCCTATAAATTGGTGCAGAGGAGATACCCGATCCTCTACACTGGTAGAGGATCCCACCCTTCCATCCTCCTCTAACCTAATTATAAGTGTGGGGAAGTTTTTTGTTTTCTTTTTTTCTTGCTGGTAATGGCTTCAGGGATGGCAGTTCAGGCAGTATGCTGCATCTCCTGTGGGATGTATGTGGTGAGGAAATCCAGTAGTGTTTCAGGAGATTTTAGTTGTAAGAAGTGCATTAGACTGCAGCTTCTGGAGGAGCGTGTAAAGGAGCTGGAGGGGGAGGTAGAGGAACTCCGCATAATTCGGGAGGCGGAGGTGGAAGTTGATAGGAGTTATAGAGAAATAGTAACTCCTAGAAATGAGGCTTGGGTCAATGCCAGGAGGAGGGGTAAGAAGCAATCGGGAAGACAATCCCCTGGGGCGGTTCCCCTCCATAATAGGTTTTCGGTGCTGGAGGCTACAGTTGAGGAGGAATCAACTGAGCATAGAGAGCAGATCTCTGGGGGTGAGCCGAGTGAGAAAGCTCAGGTGGTTAGGGGCTGTAAAAGACTGGGCCTTGTGATTGGGGACTCCACAATTAAGGGGACAGATAGGAAGGTCGGAACTAAAGGTAGGGACTCAGGGTTGGTGTGTTGCCTACCAGGGGCTGGGGTCCGGGATGTGTCTGACAGGGTATTCAGGACTCTTAGGGGGGAGGGAGATAAACCACAAGTTATTGTACATGTGGGGACACACGACATAGGGAGGATAGGGGAAGGGGATATTAGGCAGGGATTTATGGAGTTGGGGTGGAAACTAAAGGCCAAGACTGACAGAGTGGTTATCTCTGGACTCTTGCCTGTACCACGGGATAGTTTAGAGAGGAATAGGGAGAGGGAAGGTTTGAATTCATGGCTGAGGGGATGGTGCAGGAGGGAGGGGTTCAGGTACTTAAGCAATTGGGGCTCGTACTGGGGAAGGTGTGACCTCTATGAGAAGGATGGTCTACACCTTAATCAGAAGGGGACCAATATCCTGGGGGGTAAATTTGCTAAGGCCATGCAGGGAGGTTTAAACTGATTCGGGGGGGGGGGAGGGATCCTGAGTAGTGGGGCTGAAAGTGAGGGATGCATGGATGGGGACTGCAATGCACGGCATTGCAGAGGTGGGGTGGAGCAGGGTTTGAAATGTGTATACTTCAATGCCAGGAGTATTCGCAATAAAGTGGGTGAACTTGCAGCGTGGATCAGTACCTGGGACTTCGATGTTGTGGCTATTTCAGAGACATGGATAGAGCAGGGGCAGGAATGGATGCTGCAGGTCCCGGGGTTCAAATGTTTTAGTCGAAGT
Source organism: Mustelus asterias (assembly GCF_964213995.1). Classification (NCBI taxonomy): domain Eukaryota; kingdom Metazoa; phylum Chordata; class Chondrichthyes; order Carcharhiniformes; family Triakidae; genus Mustelus; species Mustelus asterias. The sequence goes on along the minus strand of NC_135804.1, from coordinate 4,275,591 downwards.
AGGGAAGGAGGTAGAAGAGGGGGAGGGGTAGCATTATTGGTCAGAGATTGTATCACAGTGTCAGAGAGGAGGTTTGATGAGGACTTATCTGTTGAGGTAGTATGGGCGGAGATTAGAAATAGGAGAGGAGAGGTCACCCTGTTGGGAGTCTTTTATAGACCTCCTAAAAGTTCTAGAGAGGTTGAGGAAAGGATTGCGGAGTCAATCCTGCTTAGGAGTGAAAGTAATAGGGCAATTGTTATGGGGGATTTTAACTTGACTAATATTGACTGGAATTGTTATAGCTCTAGCTCGTTAGAGGAGTCAGTTTTTGTTCAAAGCGTGCAGGAAGGTTTTTTGACTCAGTATGTAGACAGGCCAACTAGAGGTGAGGCTATATTGGATCTGGTGCTGGGAAATGAGCCAGACCAGGTGCTAGACTTGGAAGTTGGTGTGCATTTTGGTGATAGTGACCACAATTCGGTTACGTTCACCTTAGTGATGGAAAGGGATAGGCATGAACCTCGGGCCAGTGGTTTTAGCTGGGGGAAGGGTAATTATGAGGCTATTAGGAGAGAATTAGGAAACATAGGTTGGACTAGGAGATTACAGGGACTGGGAACGTCCGACATGTGGAGTTTTTTCAAGGAGCAGCTACTGCGAGTCTGTGATAGGTATGTCCCTGTCAGGCAAGGAGGAATTGGTAGGGCTAGGGAACCGTGGTGCACCAAAAAAGTTTCTTTGTTGGTTAAAAAGAAAAAGGAGGCTTATGTTCGGATGAGACGTGAGCACTCGGGTAGTGCACTAGAAAGCTTTAGATTGGCTAAGAGGGAGTTGAAGAGCGAGCTTAGAAGGGCTAAAAGGGGACATGAGAAGACTTTGGCGGATAGGGTTAAAGAGAATCCTAAGGCGTTCTATAGGTATGTCAAGAACAGAAGGTTGGTTAGGGCAAGTTTAGGGCCAGTTATAGATGGCAGAGGGAAGTTATGTGTGGAACCGGAGGAGATTGGTGAAGCATTGAACCAATATTTCTCTTCGGTGTTCACGCAAGGGGACATGAATATAGCTGAGGAGGACACTGGGTTGCAAGGGAGTAGAATAGACAGTATTACAGTTGATAAGGAGGATGTGCAGGATATTCTGGAGGGTCTGAAAATAGATAAATCCCCTGGTCCGGATGGGATTTATCCAAGGATTCTCTGGGAGGCAAGAGAAGTGATTGCAGAGCCTCTGGCTCTGATCTTCAGGTCGTCGTTGGCCTCTGGTATAGTACCAGAAGATTGGAGGTTAGCGAATGTTGTCCCATTGTTTAAGAAGGGGAACAGAGACTTCCCCGGGAATTATAGACCGGTGAGTCTCACTTCTGTTGTCGGCAAGATGTTGGAAAAAATTATAAGGGATAGGATTTATAGTTATTTGGAGAGTAATGAATTGATAGGTGATAGTCAGCGTGGTTTTGTGGCAGGTAGGTCGTGCCTTACTAACCTTATTGAGTTTTTTGAGAAAGTGACCAAGGAGGTGGATGGGGGCAAGGCAGTGGACGTGGTATATATGGATTTTAGTAAGGCGTTTGATAAGGTTCACCATGGTAGGCTTCTGCAGAAAATGCAGATGTATGGGATTGGGGGTGATCTAGGAAATTGGATCAGGAATTGGCTAGCGGATAGGAAACAGAGGGTGGTGGTTGATAGTAAATATTCATCATGGAGTGCGGTTACAAGTGGTGTACCTCAGGGATCTGTTTTGGGGCCACTGCTGTTTGTAATATTTATTAATGATCTGGATGAGGGTATAGTTGGGTGGATTAGCAAATTTGCTGATGACACCAAAGTCGGTGGTGTGGTAGACAGTGAGGAAGGGTGTCGTAGTTTGCAGGAAGACTTAGACAGGTTGCAAAGTTGGGCCGAGAGGTGGCGGATGGAGTTTAATGCGGAGAAGTGTGAGGTAATTCACTTTGGTAGGAATAACAGATGTGTTGAGTATAGGGCTAACGGGAGGACTTTGAATAGTGTGGAGGAGCAGAGGGATCTAGGTGTATGTGTGCATAGATCCCTGAAAGTTGGGAATCAAGTAGATAAGGTTGTTAAGAAGGCATATGGTGTCTTGGCGTTTATTGGTAGGGGGATTGAATTTAGGAGTCGTAGCGTTATGTTGCAACTGTACACAACTCTGGTGCGGCCGCACTTGGAGTACTGTGTGCAGTTCTGGTCCCCACATTACAGGAAGGATGTGGAGGCTTTGGAGAGGGTGCAGAGGAGGTTTACCAGGATGTTGCCTGGTATGGAGGGGAGATCCTATGAGGAGAGGCTGAGGGATTTGGGATTGTTTTCGCTGGAAAGGCGGCGGCTAAGAGGGGATCTTATTGAAACATATAAGATGATTAGAGGTTTAGATAGGGTGGATAGTGATAGCCTTTTTCCTCTGATGGAGAAATCCAGCACGAGGGGGCATGGCTTTAAATTGAGGGGGGGTAGTTATAGAACCGATGTCAGGGGTAGGTTCTTTACCCAGAGGGTGGTGAGGGATTGGAATGCCCTGCCAGCATCAGTAGTAAATGCGCCTAGTTTGGGGGCGTTTAAGAGATCCGTAGATAGGTTCATGGACGAAAAGAAATTGGTTTAGGTTGGAGGGTCACAGTTTTTTTTTTAACTGGTCGGTGCAACATCGTGGGCCGAAGGGCCTGTTCTGCGCTGTAATGTTCTATGTTCTATGTTCCTCACTTTCATCATAAGCCGACCATGGGGGACCTTATCAAACGCCTTACTAAAATCCATGTATATGACATCAACTGCCCTACCTTCATCAACACACTTAGTTACCTCCTCAAAAAATTCTATCAAATTTGTGAGGCACGACTTGCCCTTCACGAATCCGTGCTGACTATCCCCGATTAATCCGCATCTTTCTAAATGGTCGTAAATCCCATCTCTAAGGACCTTTTCCATCAATTTACCAACCACCGAAGTAAGACTAACCGGTCTATAATTAACAGGGTCATTTCTATTCCCTTTCTTAAACAGAGGAACAACATTCGCCATTCTCCAGTCCTTGTGTTCAAATTGCTCCAAGGACTTGATTCCTCCCTATCTCGATAATCTCCTCCAGCCCCACAACCCTCAGAGAATGCTGCTTTCTACAATTCTGTTCTCCTGTGTTTGCTCCACCACTGGCAGCCGTGCCCAGAGCTGCCTGAGCCCCCACATCTGGAACTCCCTGTCTAAACCTCTCCAACTCTCGCCCTTCCATTAAGGTGATTTCTAAAACCTACCTCTCTGATGAAGCTTTGATGGGCGGCATGGTGGCACAGTGGTTAGCACTCCTACCTCACAGCGCGAGGGACCCGGGTTCCACTCTGGCCTCGGGTCACTGTCAGTGTGGAGTCTGCATGTTCTCCCTGTGCCTGCGTGGGTTTCCTCCGGATGCTCCGGTTTCTTTTTGTTTCATTTATTCGTGGGACATGGGCATCACTGGCTGGGCCACCATTTATTACCCATCCCCAGTCACCCTTGAACTGAGTGTCTCGCTTGGCCATTTCAGAGGGCAGTTGAGAGTCAACCACATTATTGTGGCTCTGGAGTCACAAGTAGGCCAGACCAGATAAGGATGGCAGATTTCCTTCCCTAAAAGATATTAGTGATGGGTTTTTCCGACAATCGACAATGGATTGATGGTCATTAGTAGATTCTTAATTCCAGCTATTTTTTATTGAATTTAAGTTCCAGCAAATGGCGTGGCGGGATTTGAACCCGGGTCCCCAGAACATTAGCTGAGTTTCTGGATTAATAGTCCAGCGATAATACCATGGGACCATCGCCTCCCCTCCCACATTGCCAAGATGTGCGGGTCAGGTGGATTGGCCATGGTAAATCGCCCCTTAGTGTCAGGGAGACTAACTAGGGTGAATGCATGGGGTTATGGGGATAGGGCCTGTGTGGGATTGTGATTGGTACAGACTCGATGGGCTGAATGGCCTCCTACGGCACTGTAGGGATTCTAAGATTCTTTGGACTATGTGTCCTAATATCCTCCATCTAATTCAATGTCCTATTGTTTTTGGTAACACTGCTGTGTTACACGGTGAATGTGCCATATAATGGCAGTTATTGTGCAAATGCTGAAATGGATGAATAATGCTGGTTTATCAGACCAACTCCTTCAAGGCGATGGTAAGGACACTGGAGGATATGAGCTCACACTCACCGTATCCTTGCCGACAGGATGACTGTGCGTGGCTGGGGTGGATTTTCCTGCCAGGCTCAGTCCGGACAGCTGACCAGCTGGAGAGTCCTGGCTCTCAGCCGAGGCCCTAAACCAAACGTTCTGAGTGACCTTTCAGGCACAGTATCCCACAGCACTATTCTGAAGAAGAATAGGGGAGTTCACTCAGTGTCCTGACCAATTCACCCTAGCTAGTCTAGGGCGGCACGGTGGCACAGTGGTTAGCACTGCTGCTTCACAGCTCCAGGGACCTGGGTTCAATTCCCGGGCTTGGGTCACTGTCTATGTGGAGTTTGCACATTCTCCTCGTGTCTGCGTGGGTTTCCTCCGGGTGCTCCGGTTTCCTCCCACAGTCCAAAGATGTGCGGGTTAGGTTGATTGGCCACGCTAAAATTGCCCCTTGGTGTCCTGAGATGTGTAGGTTAGAGGGATTAGTGGGTAAAATATGTAGGGATATGGGGGTAGGGCCTGGGTGGGATTGTGGTCGGTGCAGACTCGATGGGCTGAATGGCCTCTTTCTGTACTGTACGGTTTCTATGATTCTATGAATATCTATCCTTCATCCAAAATCATACCAGGCAGGTGATCGGGTCATCATTGTCACCTTGCTGCTTGTGGGATCTCGCTGTGTGCAAAAGGGCTGCTGCGTTTCCGACATTATAAAAGTGACTACACTTCAATAAGTACTACATTGGCTGTAAAACACTTTGACCGGATAAGTTGCTAAATAAATATAACCTCTCTCTTAATCTGTCAACAAAGAACAACAAAGAAAATTACAGCACAGGAACAGGCCCTTTGGCCCTCCAAGCCTGCACCGACCATGCTGCCCGACTGAACTAAAACCCCCTACCCTTCCGGGGACCATATCCCTCTATTCCCATCTCATTCATGTATTTGTCAAAACACCCCTTAAAAGTCACTATCGTGTCCGCTTCCACTACCTCCCCCGACAACAAGTTCCAGGCACCCACCACCCTCTGTGTAAAAAACTTGCCTCGTACATCTCCTTTAAACCTTGCCCCTCGCACCTTAAACCTATGCCCCCTAGTAATTGACTCTTCCACCCTGGGAAAAAGCTTCTGATTATCCACTCTGTCCATGCCTCTCATAATCTTGTAGATTTCTATCAGGTCTCCCCTCAACCTCCGTCGTTCCAGTGAGAACGAACCAAGTTTCTCCAACCTCTCCTCATAGCTAATGCCCTCCATACCAGGCAACATCCTGGTAAATCTTTTCTGTACCCTCTCCAAAGCCTCTACACCCTTCTGGTAGTGTGGCGACCAGAATTGAACACTATATTCCAACTGTCATTCTCTATATGTCTTGATTTATTTTTTTGTGGGATGAGGGTGTCACTGGAAAAGGGTATTTGTTGCCCCTTAATGGAGTGGATTGCTCAGCCATTTCAGGGGGCAATTAAAAGTCAACCACCTTGCTGTGGGTCTACAGTCACATGTAGGCCAGAGCAGAGCGGGTAATAATGGCATTCCTTCCCTAAATAGGTATTCCCAATATGTGTAGTTAGGGGGATTAGTGGGTAAATATGTGGGCTTACGGGGATAGGGCCTGGGTAAGATTTCAGAGAGTCGGTGCAGACTTGATGGGATGAATGGCCTCCTCTCTGCACTGTAGGGATTCTATGGTTCTGTTCTATGGTTCTATTCTATGGTTCTATGCTAGTGATCCAGATGGGATTTGAACAATAATTGACAGTAGTTCCATGATGGAGGCGACTGTCCCTTTCAGGGCAACACAGCAGAAGCGGGTCACCTGGCTAGAGGGACCAGTTGGGACTGAGACTGGGGAATCACCCCAGTGCGCGGGAGAGCTTCTAGCCTCTGTACAGATTTTCCTGCTTAATTAATATCCTTGTGTTTCTGACAATGTCTGTTAGCGTGCATCTTTACAATGGTCACCATTGCTGAATTTAAATTCCACTATTTACCATGGTGGGAATTGAAACCTTATTCCCAGAGTGATTAGCCTCTGGTCTCTGGATTTCTAGTCTATCGTGACATTTCCACTACACCACTGCCTCTCCCAACTCATGTGCATTTGCAACTTAATTTGGATGAAGCATTAAACCCCGCTTGCCCTGTCGGGTGGAGGCAGGTGATCCCATGTCACAATTTTGAATCCCTGATTGATTAATACCGAGGGTCATTGCTGCCAAACTGGACCATTTGGACAGCTGCTCTGATTGAATTATTCTCACTAATCTTGCGGCTTCCAGATAGTCAAGAAGGCAGGAAGCTGTTGACATTCCGCATCAGTGTTTTAGTTGTGAAAGGTTCCTGAGCAAAGCTGGGAGGACCAGAATTCTTTAAATAATTTGGCCAGAGCTTCTGGAGTTACAATGTGAAAACTCTGCATGAGCCTCCAACACTCCTTAATTTGAACACATTTAGAACTCTTTAATTTAGCTTAAACTTTGCACAGAAAGACATGAGTTTTAAAGCATAGTAACTGGTAACCTTGCCCAACTTGTTCATGCTGGTGTTTATGCTTCACAATGACTTCATCTCATTCCTCCTCATCTAACCCTCTCTCAACATAATTTTCGATTCCTTCCTCCCTCACATTTTTATCTACTTCCCCTTAAATAATCTCTACTGTTCATCTCAGTCACTCCGTGTGGTAGCAAGTTTCCCATTCTCAATGTTCTCAATGTTCTACAACTAAAGAAATTTTTTCCTGGTATCCTGAATCGATTTATTAATGATTGTCTTCTATTTATGGAACCGAGTTTTGGCCACACCCATAATTGGGAGTATCCGATGTCAGACCCTTTCATAATCCTAAAGACCTCAATCATGATTCATGACTCCTGGCTCTGGGTCTCAGTAGATGATGAATCATTTGAAATGAAAACAGAAAATGCTGAAAATAACCTTTACTTCTTGAGACACTAAGGGGCAATTTAGCATGACCAACCCACTTAACCTGTACATCTTTGGACTGTGGGGGGAAACCGGAGCACCCGGAGGAAACACACACAGACACGGGGAGAATGTGCAAACTCCACACAGAGAGAGACCCAAGGCCGGAATTGAACCCAAGTCCCTGAGGCAGCAGTGCTAACCACTGTGCGACCATTCTGCCCCTTTGTGATTGACCCCTCAATCAAGGGGAACAGCTGCTTCTTATTCACCCTGTCCAAACCCTTCATAATCATTTACACCAAGTGAACCAGATGGGTTTTTATAACAATCGACAATAGTTTCATGGTCATCATTTAATGCCAGGTTTCCTTTGTATTGAACTCATCTGCTGTGGAGGGATTTGAACCCAAATCCCCAGATCTTGTCCTGGGTCTCTGGTCCAGTGACAATACCACCAGGCCACTGCCTCCCTGAATACTTAGCAAGTCAGGCAGCATCTGTGGAGAGAGAAACCGATTTAATGTTTGGGTGAGAGACAAAAGATGACCATTTCTGGAGCACCATGTTTTGTCTCTCGGCAGTTAACACACAACAAATGGTTAGTCCAATGTGGCAGCCATTTTGTACCAATGTCCAAACAAATGGCAGCGAGGTGAACAATTTGCCCTTGCCTCGAGAGACAAACATTGTCAGGGCATCAGGAAAGTTACTGCTCTTCTTGGAATGATGCCATGGGATCCACCTGACCAACCGCAGCGTGTAGAGAGGACCGTTGTCCATCTGAAGGGCAGCACTAATGGCACAGATAGCTCTGATAGCTCTGACAGCATCACACTCTCTCAGTAGAAGGGATGGAGTATCAAGTCTTGAGAAAACGCAAAGGCTGAGTGTGGAACCTGAATCCACAAGCGAGGGGCATGAGTGTTAACAACTCAACCAAGCTCACAAGAACTTATTAAGTTGACATTTCAGAGAGTCAAGTAACACTGACCAATCGGCAGGTATGATACACCAGACAATCATTCTGCTCAATATAACTTGTCTTCTAAATGTAAAGCTCTACTCCAAGTTGTAGTGTTAACTTACTGGTTAATTGTTCTATATTTAAGTGGTTGCACGGTTGCTTAAAGAGCATGTCACACGGCATAGAATTCCTACAGTGCAGAAGGAAGCCATTCGGCCCATCGAGCCTGCACCGACCACAATCCCACCCAAGCCTTTTCACCATAACCCTAGCATTTACCCTAGCTAGTCCCCTTGATGCTAAGGAGCAATTTAGCATGGCCAATCAACCTAACCCACACATCTTTGGAGTGTGGGAGGAAACCTGAGCACCGGAAGGAAACCCACGCAGACATGGGGAGAATGTACAAACTCCACACAGACAGTGACCCAAGCTGGGAATCGAACCCAGGTCCCTGGAGCTGTGAGGCAGCAGTGCGAACCACTGTGCCTCCGTGCCACCCATCACAATTTGATGGTGATGTCATTGGGGTGTTGCACAGACTCCTGCTCGGTACAGGCCACAATAAACCTGTTGTTGTTATTTTGAATCTACTTGTACAAAACACATCTTTTTCTTTTTGTTTAAAACCTACAAATGCTAACACGGATAGGACATGACATTAACATAGATAGATGGCAGATATGGAGGCCATTTGGCCCCATTATGTCTCCAACAACTCCTTGTTTGATAAGCAAATGTATTCCAACTGACCAATCGCTTTACATCTTGCTGCTGCTTCAGACTTTTCACTGGCCCAGAACTCATGAGTTAGCGTCCCAATAAAAACAGGAAAATCTCAACATCCTGGCAGTTCGGTGGATATTTTGGTGAAGTTTCTCGTTCAAATCTCTAATGGAGGATTCACACACCGGAGGGGACGATACCTCGCCTTTCATAACCCCATGATTTCTCAAATCACCACATAAAATCAAGCATTTTTGCAGCAGACTCACGGTGACAATGTAGGAAACACGGCAGCCAATTCGCGCACAGTCGATCCCACAAATAGCAGCGTGACAAACAACTTGATAATCGCTTTCTTTTGCATGATGTTTGTTGAGGGAGATGAAAATGGCCAGAACATCATAGAAATCATAGAATCCTACAGTGCAGAAGGAGGCCATTCGGCCCATCGAGTCTGCGCCGACTCCTCTTCCAGGTCACAATGTCCACCCAAGGAGGGCAGATGGGACGTCAGTTTAATCTCTCATCTGAAAAGAAGCGCTTCAGGCAAAAGAGCAGTCCCTCAGCACCGCACTGGATTGTCAGCCTAGAGTTTGCGTTCAAATTCCTGGGATGGGTCTTGAAGACACCACCCTCTGACTCAGACATGAACTGATATCTTTGTGGACATAAAAAGAATCGTATATTCACTAACTGGCTACAGGCAAGACCACAGGGAATTTACGAGTTGTAAGCAAAGCACTTTGAGCGTCTTCTGAAGGACTCCCGATGAATGAAATCTTTATCTCCAGTCACATATTATTCTGTTCAACAATAAATCCACTCTGCAAACATTGAAGAGACCGGATCCCACGCTGTGAATGTCGACCCTTTCACTTTGCTATCTCAGTGGAAAAAGATGGCGCATTTCCCTAAATATACAAACAATCCCTTTGGGAAGAAATGCCTGATAAGCAACACAGCAGACCTTTTCTCGGGTTAAATGACAGGAAGGGTGTGTTAGAGGAACAGAGCCTATTTAAAGTTCAGACCTGTTTTTACGCTGCTTCATCAACTAAAGCTCAGGCAGCCGAACACGAGAGGCAATGATTGTGATTCCTTGTGGATTCACGTGAATCGCTCGCAGAGCTCTGGACAGGAGGAGGCGATGGCCGAGTGGCATTATCGCTAGACTATTAATCTAGAAACTCAGCTAATGTTCTGGGGACCCGGGTTCGAATCCCGCCACGGCAGATGGTGGAATTTGAATTCAATAAAAAAATATCTGGAATTAAGAATCTACTGATGACCATGAAACCATTGTCAGAAACCCATCTGGTTCACTAATGTCCTTTAGGGAAGGAAATCTGCCGTCCTCACCCGGTCTGGCCTATATGTGACTCCAGAACCACAGCAATGTGGTTGACTCTCAAGTAACTAGAAATGGGCAATAAATGCTGGCCCATGTCCCGTGAATGTATGAAGAATATATACCCAAGGAGGGAGGCTTGACAAAAGGTCCTGGAATTGATCCTTTAATGTATCCGCATAAAAACTCCCCAAAAGAGTCAGAGAGAGAAATCATAGAACCCTACAGTGCAGAAGGAGGCCATTTGGCCCGTCGAGTCTGCACCGACCACAATCCCACCCAGGCCCTACCCCCACATATTTACCCACTAATCCCTCTAACCTACGCATCTCAGGACTCTAAGGGGCAATTTTTAACCTGGCCAATCAACCTAACCCGCACATCTTTGGACTGTGGGAGGAAACCGGAGCACCCGGAGGAAACCCACGCAGACACGAGGAGAATGTGCAAACTCCACACAGACAGTGACCCGAGCCGGGAATTGAACCCAAGTCCCTGGAGCTGTGAAGCAGCAGTGCTAACCACTGAGCTACCATGCCACCCCACGATAAGGAGTTCTCCTTTTTACATAGCGAGTTGCTATGATCTGGAATGAAAGTCATTTCAAATTCCTGGAGTCATTTCAGAAAACGCTGGAAAATCTCAGCAGGTCTGGCAGCATCTGTAAGGAGAGAAAAGAGCTGATGTTTCGAGTCCAGATGACCCTTTGTCAAAGCTAAAAGGCAGAGAAAGTAGGAGATATTTATACTGCAGAGTGAAGGAATGAAATATGGAAACCTCTATGATTCTATAGAGGGATATGGGCCAAATGCGGGCAATTGGGATTAGCTTAGGGGTTTAAAAAAAAGGGCAGCATGGACAAGTTGGGCCGAAGGGCCTGTTTCCATGCTGTAAACCTCTATGACTCTGTGACTCGATGACTCTATGAGTCATATCTCCCATTTTCTGTGCCTTTTAGCTTTGACAAAGGGTCATCTGGACTCGAAACGTCAGCTCTTTTCTCTCTTTACAGATGCTGCCAGACCCGCTGGGAATGTCCAACATTTTCACTTTTGGTTTAAGATTCTAGCATCCACTTTTTGCTTTTATCTTCGAGTCACTTTATTTATTAGTGTAACAAGTCGGTTTACATTAGCACAGCAATGAAGTTACTGTGAAAATCCCCGAGCCGCCACACTCTGGCGCCTGTTCGGGTGCATTGAGGGAGAATTTAGCATGGCCAATGCACCCTAACCAGCACGTCTTTTGGACACAGAAGGAGACCATGCAGCTCCTCAAATTCATGCTGGCTCTCAGTTGAGCTATCCAGGCAGTGCATTTACCCCTAATCTACACCCACACCCCAGTAAGTTCATTTCCCTCCAGTATCCATGAATTTCCCTTTCAAATCGGTCATCACCTCCGCCTCCAATAAACTAGATGAGTTCTGTTATCTCAGAGGGTTGTGGAGGTTACAGAGGTAGGGAGGGGTGAGGCAGTGGAGGGATTTGAAAACAAGGATGGGAATAGAAACATAGAAGAAACATAGAAAAACTACAGCATAAAACAGGTCCTTCGGCCCCACAAGTTGCGCCGAACATATCCCTACCTATTAGGCCTACCTATAACCCTCCATCCTATTAAGTCCCATGTAGTCATCCAGGAGTCTCTTAAAAGACCCTATTGAGTTTGCCTCCACCACCACTGACGGCAGCCGATTCCACTCGCCCACCACCCTCTGTGTGAAAAACTTACCCCTAACATCTCCCCTGTACCTACCCCCCAGCACCTTAAACCTGTGTCCTCTCGTAGCAGACATTTCCACCCTGGGAAAAAGCCTCTGAGAGTCCACCCGATCTATGCCTCTCAACATCTTATACTCCTCTATTAGGTCTCCTCTCATCCTACGTCTCTCCAAGGAGAAAAGACCGAGCTCCCTCAGCCTATCCTCATAAGACATGCCACTCAATCCAGGCAACATCCTTGTAAATCTCCTCTGCACCCTTTCAATCTTTTCCACATCCTTCCTGTAATGAGGCGACCAGAACTGAGCACAGTACTCCAAGTGGGGTCTGAGAAGGTCTTATGTAGATGCATCATTATCCCCGGACTCCGAAACTCAATCCCTTGATTGATAAAGGCCAGCACACCATACACCTTCTTGACCACCTTCTCCACCTGCGGGGCCGATTTTAGAGTCCTATGGACCCGGACCCCAAGGTCCTTCTGATCCTTTACAGTACTAAGAGTCTTTCCCTTTATATTGTACTCCTTCATCCCATTTGACCTACCAAAATGGACCACTACGCATTTATCTGGGTTGAAGTCCACCTCCCACTTCTCCGCCCAGTCTTGCATCCTATCTATGTCCCTCTGTAACTTCTGACATCCCTCCAGACTATCCACAACCCCACCAACCTTCATGTCATCAGCAAACTTACCAACCCATCCCTCCACTTCCTCATCCAGGTCATTTATGAAAATGACAAACAGCAAGGGTCCCAGAACAGATCCCTGGGGCACACCACTGGTGACCGACCTCCATTTAGAAAAAGACCCATCTATATCCACTCTCTGCCTCCTTTGGGCAAGCCAGTTCTGGATCCACAGGGCAGCAGCCCCTTGGATCCCATGCCCTCTCACTTTTTCCAGAAGCCTTGCATGGGGGACCTTATTGAACGCCTTGCTAAAATCCATATAAACCACATCTACCACTTTCCCTTCGTCAATGTGTTTAGTCACATTTTCGAAGAACTCCACCAGGCTCGTAAGGCACGATCTGCCTTTGACAAAGCCATGCTGAGTATTCTTGAGCATACTAAACCTCTCTAAATGCTCATAAATCTTGTCCCTCAGGATCTTCTCCATCAGCTTACCAACTACTGAGGTTAGACTTCGGTAATTTCCTGGGCTATCCCTATTCACCTTCTTGAAAAATCCGCAATCCTCCAATCCTCCGGCACCTCCGGCACCTCCCCCGTCTCCATCGACGGCGCAAAGATCATCGCCAGAGGCTCTGCAATCTCTTCCCTCGCCTCCCACAGTAACCTGGGGTACATCCCATCTGGACCCGGCAACTTATCTATCTTGATGCCATTCAAAGATTCCAGCACAACCTCTTTGTTAAATTCCACATAATCTTTTCAGTCCACCGCAAGCCCGCAGTACATCCACCCAGGTCCTTCTCCTCTGTGAAAACCAAGGCAAAATACTCATTAAGCACCTCTGCCATTTCTACTGGTTCCGTACCGATTTTCCCGCCTTCACCTTTTATAGGCCCTATTCCTAAACGTCTCATCCTTTTACTCTTCACATATTTATAGAACGCCTTAGGGTTTTCCTTAATCCTACCTGCCAAGGCCTTCTTGTGACCCCTTCTGGCTCTCCTAATTTCCTTCTTTCGTCCCTTCCTACAAGCTGTATACTCATCTAGATCCCTATCTTCGCCAAGCTCTCTGAACCTTTTGTACGCTTTCCTTTTCTTCTCAACTAGGTCCCGCACAGCTTTCGTGCACCATGGTTCCTTTAACCGACCAACTCCTCTTCGTCTGCTCGGAACGTTGTCCTGTAGAACTCTAGACAGACATTCCTTGAAAAACTGCCACCTCTCCACAGTACATTTCCCCGAGAATACCTCCTTCCAATTTACTCCTTTAATTTGCCGTCTTATGTCTTCATATTTCCCCTTACTCCATATAAACGCTTTCCTAGCTTGCCTGATCCTCTCTTTTTCCAATGCAAGCATAAAGGAGATAGAGTTATGATCGCTATCCCCAAGATGCTCTCCGACTGAGAGATCTGACACCTGTCCAGGTTCATTGGTCAGTATCAGATCAAGTACAGCCTCTCCTCTTGTAGGCTTGTCCACATTCTGTGTCAGGAAACCCTCCTGAACACTCCTAATGAACTCCTCCCCATCCAATCCCCTTACCCTAGGGATATTCCAATCTTTGTTTGGGAAATTAAAGTCTCCCATCACAACAACTCTGCTATTACTGCATCTCTCCAGGATCTGTTTCCCTATCTGCTCCTCCACATCCCTGTCACTATTGGGCGGCTTATAGAAAACTCCCAGCAAAGTGATCGACCCCTTCCCACTCCGAACTTCCACCCACAGAGACTCTGTAGACAATCCCTCCACAGCATACACCTTCTCTACAGCTGTGACACTATCCCTGATCAGCAGTGCCACTCCACCCCCTCTCTTGCCTCCCTCCCTGTCCTTCCTGAAACATCTGAATCCCGGCACCTGGAGTATCCAGTCCTGTCCCTGAGACATTCAAGTCTCCGTAATGGCCACCACATCACACTTCCAGGCATCGATCCACGCTCTGAGCTCATCCCCTTTATTCACTATACTCCTGGCATTAAAGTAAACACATCTCAATCCTTTGGTCTGAGCTCTCCCCTTCTCTATCCCCCGTCCATCCGCCCTCTTGCACTGTCTATAACCCTTCTCTGTTTGCGAGCTAACTTCCTTGCTCCCAGTCACCTCATCACGATCCCCTCCCCCCAACCTATCTAGTTTAAACTCTCCCCAAAAGCCTTAGCCAACCTTCCCGCCAGGATATTGGTCCCCCTGGGATTCAAGTGCCACCCATTTTGTGTGTACAGGTCACACCTGCCCCTAAAGAGGTACAATGGTCCAGGAACCTGAATCCCTGCCCCCTGCACCAGTCCCTCAGCCACACATTCATCCTCCACCTCACTCCATTCCTGCCCTCACCCTCCCGTGGCACAGACAGCAATCCTGAGATTACTACCTTTGCTTTCCTCCTTCTCAGCTGTCTCCCTAATTCCCTATACTCTCTTTTCATGACCCCTTCCCACTTCCTTCCCACGTCAGCGGTACCAATATGTACCGCTACCTCTGGCTCCTCTCCCTCCCCCCTCAGGATTTCTGGGAGTCGACCAGCGACATCCTGGATCCCGGCCCCAGGGAGGCAGACCACCATCCGAGACTCCCGCCTGCCTCCGCAAAAACGCCTGTCCGACCTCCTTACTGTCGAGTCCCCGATTAACACTGCCTTCCTCCTCTTTTCCTTAGCCCTCTGAGTTACAGGGCTGGACTCCACTCTGGAGACACGGCCACTGCTGCTTCCCCCAGGCGGGCTGTCCCCCCCAGCAGTACTCAGGCAGGAGTACTTGTTGTGCTGGGGCACATCCACCGGGGTGCTCTCAATTACCCGAGCTTTATCCTTCCTGGCCGTCACCCAGTTGGCCTCCACCCATGGCCCTGGTGTGACCACCTGATGATAGCTCTTGTCTATCACCTTCTCATTCTCCCTTAACAGCCTAAGATCCTCGAGCTGCACTTCCAGCTCCTTAACATGGTCCCTCAGGAACCGCAGCTCGACACCCCCCCACTGATGTGGATGTCCGGGAGGCCAGGTGCCTCCAGGACCTCCCACATCCTACACCGGGAACAACACACTGGCTTCACACTCATATTTGCCCCTTTATTCCAAGGTACACAGAGAAAAGTGAATAAGAACCCCTGCTCGCCCTGTCCCCCAAAGCCCTGTGAGCCAAAGCCCTTATAGCTCTCGCTCTGCTTCCCAATCACTCCGCTACCCACTCCCGACGCTGCCCGCTGTATACTGCAGCCTACCTTTTATACTTCGCGCGCTTAAAAAACCCTTCCCAGACTCCTTAGCAGCCCACTTCCGGTTTTCAGTTTAAAAATAAGAAACGAAAAATACCACTCGAAAAATAAAGGCAAAAAAACACACCAACTAAATAAATATATAAATAAATAAATAAATCTCTCACCAGCACTCCTGCCACAAATCACTCCCTCTCTGCTTGCTCCAGTTTTTAAGTTGCGGTGAGTTAGCCCAGGGGTGAGGGATAAACAGGATTTGGTGTGAGTTGGGAGACCGGCAGCAGAGTTTTGGATGTGCTCAAATTTACCTGTTATATTAAATTGCATCTATTTCAATGCAAGACGGCTGACAGGTAAGGCTGATGAACTCAGGGCATGGATAGGTACGTGGAACTGGGATATTATAGCCATAACTGAAACATGGCTAAGGGCAGGACAGGACTGGCAGCTCAATGTTCCAGGGTGCAGGTGCTTTAGGCGGGACAGAGGTGGAGGAAAGAGAAGAGGGGGAGTTGCATTTTTGATTAAGGAGAGCATCACGGCAGTGGAGATAAAATAACCGAGGGATCATCCAGTGAGGGTGGAACTAAGAAATAAGAAAGGACTAGTGATCGTATTGGGGTTGTACTATAGGCCCCCCAAATAGTCAACGGGAATTAGAAGAACAAATATGCAGAGAAATTGGGGAGACTTATCAAAAATTGCAGCAGGATCTTGATCAGCTGGGGAAGTGGGCCGAGAAATCGCAAATGGAGTTCAATACAGATAGGTGTGAGGTGTTGCATTTTGGAAAGTCAAATCAAGGCAGGACTTTCACGGTGAATGTTAGAACCTTAGGAAGTATCGTGGAACAGAGGGACTTTGGAGTTCAGATGCTCGGTTCTCTAAAGGTGGAGTCACAGGTAGGTAGGGCAGTGAAGAAGGCTTTAGGCATGCTGGCCTTCATCAGTCAGGGCATTGAGTATAGAAGCTGGGGAGTTATGTTGCTGTTGGACAGGACATTGAGTGAGGCACCTGGAGTATTGTGTTCAGTTTTGGTCACCTTGCTATAGGAAAGATATTATTAAACTGGAGAGAGTGCAGAAGAGATTTACAAGGATGTTGCCAGGACTCAAGAGACTGAGTTATAGGGAGAGATTGGATAGGGTAGGACTTTTTCCTTTGGAGGATAGGAGACTGAGGGGTGATCTTATAGAGGTGTATAAGATCATGAGAGGCATGGATAGGGTGAATGCACACAGTCTTTTTCCCAGGATTAGGGAATCGAGAACTAGAGAACATAGGTTTAAGTTAAGAGGGGAAACAATTAATGGAAACCTGAGGAACAACGTTTTTACACAGAGTGTGCTGCGTGTGTGGAATGAGCTGCCGGGGGAGTGGTTGAGGCAGGGACATTGACAACATTTAAAAGGCATTTGGACAGATACATGGATAGGAAAGGTTTAGAGGGATAGGGGCCAAATGCAGGAAAATTAGGTTAGCATAGATGGGCAATTTGGTCGGCATGGACCAGTTTGGGCCGAAAGACCTGTCTCCGTGCCGTAGATTCTATGATTCTATGGAAGATGGGGATGAAATCCCGGAGAGCACTGGAATAGTTGGAATATCACTCACACTCAGTACTATATACCATGTCCCAAACCAGCAGGATGAATGAAATATGTTTTGCTTTGGTTTACAGGTCAGTCACACCAACATGTCCGGGACAATGCTGCCCCTATTGCTGCTGATCTACATTGTGAATTGTGCAGCCCAGTCAGGGCCAAGTATAAAAGGAAACAACACCAGCCTTCAGTCAGACTGGATCTGGAACCAACTCACCTGCTGGGAGGGCGAGTCAAAACCTAAAGAAATCGGACAGGTGAGGTGACTTCAAGTTTTCCTCTTCCCCTTCCTGCACCTATCCTTTAGCTAGCATTACAGGCAGGATGTATGTGTGTGTCAATATATATTGCATGGAAAAATGGCCGACTTTTCTTACCCTTAGAGTGTGCATTCCAATTAAATAATGCAGCAGCAAGCTTTTGAGAGTTTAAAAATAAAGATGATTATTTATTTTCACACACTTATCCTGAATTAACGCAACATCCACAGTCTCATGCATGAACAAACACATACACACACGCACACACACAGGCATACTCACATACACACACACTCACATGCACACACACACATGCGCACTCAAAAGTACACACACTCATACACACACAAAGACTAGATACAGATAAAGATGGTGCACTTTCACAGATTACAGTTAATTCTTTCTCTGATTTATGATTTCTGCTCTCGCACTTGGCAGACCTGTGGTTACTTGATTGGATTTGATGATTTGAAGTTGAAGTGAGGGTCTGGTAAAGTGAAGAGCTCACAGCAGATTGTGAGGTTTCTTGTAGTCGAATATCTAGGAGGTTAGTTCTCAGATGAACCTTGAAACTGGGACAGGTTAGTTAATTTAGCCGACTTGCAGCTTGTTTCAGAGTCTGCTTCAGAGTGGCTGCCAACTGATGATCCTGATGGATCTGCGAGATCTACCTACAAACAGATCTTAGCTAATCTTCTAAAACAGAAAAAAACAGTGCCCTACACAATCTAGTTTTGATTTGAATTGATTTAGTTTAATCTAATTGATTTGATTTGATTTATGATTGTCGCATGGATTAACATACAGTGAAAAGTATTGCTTCTTGCACGCTATACAGATAAAGCATACCGTACATAGAGAAGGAAAGGGGAGAGTGCAGAATGTAGTGTTACAGTCATAGCTAGGGTGTAGAGAAAGATCAACTTAGCGCGCGCTAGATCCATTCAAAAGTCTGATGACAGCAGGGAAGAAGCAGCTCTTGAGTCAGACTTTTACATAAGAACATAAGAACATAAGAAATAGGAGCAGGAGTAGGCCATCTAGCCCCTCGAGCCTGCCCCGCCATTCAATAAGATCATGGCTGATCTGACGTGGATCAGTACCACTTACCCGCCTGATCCCCATAACCCTTAATTCCCTTACCGATCAGGAATCCATCCATCCGCGCTTTAAACATATTCAGCGAGGTAGCCTCCACCACCTCAGTGGGCAGAGAATTCCAGAGATTCACCACCCTCTGGGAGAAGAAGTTCCTCCTCAATTCTGTCTTAAACCGACCCCCCTTTATTTTGAGGCTGTGTCCTCTAGTTTTAACTTCCTTACTAAGTGGAAAGAATCTCTCCGCCTCCACCCTATCCAGCCCCCGCATTATCTTATAAGTCTCCATAAGATCCCCCTCATCCTTCTAAACTCCAACGAGTACAAACCCAATCTCCTCAGCCTCTCCTCATAATCCAAACCCCTCATCTCCGGTATCAACCTGGTGAACCTTCTCTGCACTCCCTCCAATGCCAATATATCCTTCCTCATATAAGGGGACCAATACTGCACACAGTATTCCAGCTGCGGCCTCACCAATGCCCTGTACAGGTGCATCAAGACATCCCTGCTTTTATATTCTATCCCCTTCGCAATATAGGCCAACATCCCATTTGCCTTCTTGATCACCTGTTGTACCTGCAGACTGGGCTTTTGCGTCTCATGCACAAGGACCCCCAGGTCCCTTTGCACGGTAGCATGTTTTAATTTGTTTCCATTGAGATAGTAATCCCATTTGTTATTATTTCCTCCAAAGTGTATAACCTCGCATTTATCAACGTTATACTCCATTTGCCACATCCTCGCCCACTCACTCAGCCTGTCCAAATCTCTCTGCAGATCTTCTCCGTCCTCCACACGATTCACTTTTCCACTTATCTTTGTGTCGTCTGCAAACTTCGTTACCCTACACTCCGTCCCCTCCTCCAGATCATCTATATAAATGGTAAATAGTTGCGGCCCGAGTACCGATCCCTGCGGCACGCCACTAGTTACCTTCCTCCAACCGGAAAAACACCCATTTATTCCGACTCTTTGCTCCCTGTCGGATAGCCAGTCCCCAATCCACTTTAACACACTACCCCCAACTCCGTGTGCCCTAATCTTCTTCAGTAGCCTTTTATGGGGCACCTTATCAAACGCCTTTTGGAAATCCAAAAACACCGCATCCACCGGTTCTCCTCCATCAACCGCCCTAGTCACATCTTCATAAAAATCCAACATGTTCGTCAAGCACGACTTTCCCCTCATGAATCCATGCTGTGTCTGATTGATCGAACCATTTCTATCCAGATGCCCTGCTATCTCCTCTTTAATAATGGATTCCAGCATTTTCCCTACTACAGACGTTAAGCTGACCGGCCTATAGTTACCCGCCTTTTGTCTCCTTCCTTTTTTAAACAGCGGCGTAACATTAGCCGTTTTCCAATCAACCGGCACTACCCCAGAATGCAACGAGTTTTGATAAATAATCACTAACGCATCCACTATTACCTCTGACATTTCTTTCAATACCCTGGGATGCATTCCATCCGGACCCGGGGACTTATCCACCTTCAGTCCCATTAGTCTACCCAGCACTGCCTCTCTGGTAACATTAATTGTATTAAGTATTTCTCCTGCTGCCAACCCTCTATCGTTAATATTTGGCAAACTATTTGTGTCCTCCACCGTGAAGACCGACACAAAAAACTTATTTAAAGACTCAGCCATATCCTCATTTCCCACTAAATTGTGATACCAGGAATCTGAAGCCAGGGAAGTACGGACCAGTGAGTCTCACGTCAGTGGTAGGGAAACCATTTGAGAAACTTCTGAAGGAGAGATCTATCTCCACTTGGAGAGGCAAAGCTTGATCAGGGATAGTCAGCATGGCTTCGTCAGAGGGAGGTCATGCCTAACAAATTTGATTGAATTTTTTGAGGTGACCAGGTGTGTAGATGAGGGTGGTGCAGTTGGTGCAGTTTATATGGATTTCAGCAAAGCCTTTGACAAGGTCCCACATGGGAGACTTGTAAAGAAAGTAAATGCACATGGGATACAGGGTAATTTGATAAGTGGATTCAAAATTGGCTCCGTTGTAGGAGACAGAGGGTGATGACAGAAGGCTGCTTTAGAGACTGGAAGCCAGTGTTCGGTGATGTACCACAGGGATCTGTGTTGGGTCCCCTATTATTCATCATCCATATAAATGACATAGATGACTATGTGGGGAGTAGGAACAGTAAGTTTGCCGATGACACAAAGATTGGATGGGTGGTTAACAGTGGGGCGGAGTGTCTTGGGCTACAAGAAGATATAGACAGGATGGTCAAATGGGCAGTTAAGTGGCAGATGGAATTTAACCCTGAATATTGTGAGGTGATACACTTTGGAAGGAGTGATTTGACAAGGAAGTATTCAATGAACAGCATGACACTAGGAATTCTGTGAAACAAGGGGACCTTGTTGAGTCATGGGCTTAATAGGAGGAGCTAAAATTGCAGGGACATCGGGCCCAATTTTACCATTTTGATCCTAAGTGCTGAATCTGGGCGCAATTCAGATCCGACTTGGAAATCTGTTCTCAGGCGCCCCCATACGCACTTAGCCTGAAACAAAATGGCGTGTTGAATTGCGCTGTGGGTGGGGTTTATCACGTTCAAAACGCTGCAGCTCCGATTGGAGCTTTGAACTGCGCAAGCAGTAAAAAATATGTGAAAAATGCGCCCCTGTCACATTGCTCCCGGGCCGCAAAAAGCAGATAAAGCCCTCCACAGACATCGCACCACCCCCACAACATTGCTGTCCCCCTTATCCACCTATCCCCCCCCCCCCGCAACCCAGACCAATCGCGACCTTCTGCCCCCCTGCCCCCAACCAATCACCCGCAAAGTGGCAGTGGTCCCCCCCTGCCCCCCCCCACCCCACCCCCCCACTAGAAAGCGATTTGGCCTCCCTCCTCCCTCCCCCCCACCAAAGAATGATCTGGCTTCCCTCCTCCACCCCCGCCCCACCAGAGAATGATTTGGCCCGCCTTCCTCCCCCCCCATCACCGATCTGAGTCAGAGAGCCATTGGAAGCTCTGAACTTACCTCTTCAGAAGCTGGAGCGCCCGAAACAGACCTTTGCCGAGCAGGTCTGTTTTGTGTCGAATCTGGACGGGCGAACACGATGGTAAAGGGGGAAATGCTGGTAAAGATGGGCAGGCAGTTCATTCATTCAATTTAAATGTATGCAAATGCATTTAAATCGCCGTTGCGCCCATTTCGGGTGCTGTTCGGATCATGGCCATTTTCGGGCCTTGGTAAAGTGGGCATCTACATGGACGTGGGTGCGGATCGCGCTAATCGCCTCACGCCCGACTTTACCAAGTTTTCACGTCCGAAAACGGGTGCAACGCGATGGTAAAATCGGGTCCTTCCTGGTTCAGTTGCATTTTTAAAAAATACAAGCAGTTGCTGTTTGGATTGCCAGAAGAAACAGCTGTCTCTATCTCTCCAGAGGTTTTCTGAAAGCTCAAACAGTGTTAACCTGAGATAAGCAAATATGCCTGTGTTTTGCCAACTAATTTTAAGTCTGTAAGAGAAATATTGCTTGAATTAGAATGGCAGATTTCCTTCCCTGAAGGACATTAGTGAACAAGATGAGTTTTTCTGACAATTGACAATGGTTTCATGGTCATCAGTAGATTCTTAATTCCAGATATTTTTGAACTCAATATTCAACAATTGAACTCAAATTCTACCATCTGCCATGGTGGGATTCGAACCCGGGTCCCCAGAACATTAGTTAAGTTTCTGGATTAATAGTCCAGCGATAATACCACTAGGCCATCGCCTCCCCTAAGAGAGAATGTGAACACAGCATCACACTGGACTCAGAGCCTCGGTAGGTCTATGAATACTCGGGCAGGGGGCTGATGTGTGAGTGCGGATTGGTGGGCAGAATTTTCCCAGCACCGAATGTGGAATCTCACAGCTGGAGAAAAGTATCCGGAATATCCGTATGTTTAATGGCGAAACATCTGTCTATTATCCTCTCCAGATAAACTCAAGATGGCACAAGAAGTGGGTAACTAAATATGAACTACGCGGCGAGGGGGTCGGAACTATTTTTAAGGTGGATCCGAACACTGGAAAAATCGGTGCCTACAGAGAGTTGGACCGAGAGAAGAAACCTCGTTATCAACTGGAAGGACTTGTGGTTGACATAAAGTCTAACAAACAAGTCGGTCTTTCAACAAACTTCAGTATTCATGTGTTGGATCTGAATGACAACGCACCCATATTTACAAAGGACCCATTTAACGGAACTGTCCCTGAGATGTCTGGCAGAGGTAAGAGCAAGACAAATTGATAGGTTAGCAGTTAAGAACTGTGTCTTGTCATGTTTAAGTATTGTTCAATTGTTAAAGGTTGAGCCAATTCATTTGTTATAGTCAAACTGTGTTGTTAAATAAAATTTGTTTCGATAAAAGCTTCCCAGTTTGTCAGTAGAATCATGCCTGGAGAGAAATATCACATCCTCACATTAATGCCAAAACAGCAAATTGTTGGAGTTTAGTCTGAATTCATTATATACCTTGAGGTTTCAGATCTGGTATCCCGACAACCACACAATACTGAAATCAATTTCCCTGACAATAACAGGAACAGCTTCATTCACAAAATAGAGTGGTTGGGGGCGGGGGGGGGGGGGGGGGGGTGGGTAGGGTGGTGTGGAGGGGATCTAAATCTAGAAATGGACAAGCGCTATCATCTTTCTATAGAAATACAGGTTCATAATACAGATGGACCATCCAGCCCATTGAGCCTGTGCTGGTTCTCTGTTGCAGCAATGAAACTAAGACACCGTCTCCACATTGCTCTTAATGTCGCTCTCCAAAGAGCAATTTGTAGGGCAGCACGGTAGCACAGTAGTTAGCACTGCTGCTTCACAAAGTTCGATTCCAGCCTTGGGTCACTGTCTGTGTGGAGTTTGCACATTCTCCCCGTGTCTGCGTGGGTTTCTTCCGGGTGCTGCGGTTTCCTTCCACAGTCTGAAAGACGTGCTGGTTAGGGTGCATTGACCCGAACAGGCATCGGAATGTGGCGACCAGGGGAATTTCACAGTGACTTCAGTGCATTGTTAATGTAAGCCTACTTGTGACTAATAAATAAACTTTTTAACTTTACTTTAGGTACAGCATTGAGTTAGATACAGCGTAAAGCTCCCTCTACACTGTCCCCATCAAACACTCCCTGGACAGGTACAGCACGGGGTTAGATATAGAGTAAAGCTCCCTCTGCACTGTCCCCATCAAACACTCCCAGGACAGGAACAGCACGGGGTTAGATACAGAGTAAAGCTCCCTCTACACTGTCCCCATCAAACACTCCCAGGACAGATACAGCACAGGGTTAGATACAGAGAAAAGCTCCCTCTACACTGTCCCCATCAAACACTCCGAAAGCTTATGGTATTTGCTACCAAATAAACCTGTTGGACTTTAACCTGGTGTTGTGAGACTTCTTACTGTGTTCACCCCAGTCCAACGCCGGCATCTCCACCCCATCAAACACTCCCAGGACAGGTACAGCACGGGGTTAGATACAGAGTAAAGCTCCCTCTACACAGTCCCCATCAAACACTCCCAGGACAGGTACAGCATGGGGTTAGATACAGAGTAAAGCTCCCTTTACACTGTCCCCCATCAAACACTCCCAGGACGGGTACAACATGGGATTCAGTATGAATCCTTTCCTGAAGCTTCCTCACAGATACCAATGCCTCTTTTCTCTGGGCAGGTGAATTGTCCTCCCCTCTGCTGTCTGGGATGGGAGTGGTAATGTTCCTGTTAGTGAGGTCCTGGCCCCATACTGAATATAGCCAACAAGAGTGTGCTCTGAATGCACCAACATAATGATTTGTAATTTAATGTGCTTTTCACCACTGTCCAGGGACCTCCATTATCACCGTGAGTGCTCACGACCCTGATGACCCGACTGTCGGCAAGCACGCAAACGTAACCTACAAGATCCTGAACGACCAGGAGAATTTCTTCATTGAGCAGATGACAGGTAAGCAACGCAGACGGACCGATCCCAACCCTGCTCATTCAAACTATCTGGGACGAGATGAGCTTCCTCTCAAAGTGCGAGACGGGGCTGGAAATTTTACAGTCGCTCCTGTTGGCGAGGTATTCCAGTCCCGCCCAGGTCAATGGAGATTTGACCAGCTCACCGCATATTCCAGCCCCACCCTGTCACGACGGGGCTATGAAATCCCAGCCAGGCTCTGGGCCAATCAGCAGCCGCTGTTTACACTTGGCTAGTTTGAACAGGAAAACAAGGAATCAATGGTTCAAAACATTCTAAGAAGTTTAACAACACCAGGTTAAAGTCCAACAGGTTTATTTGGTAGCAAAAGCCACACAAGCTTTCGGAGCTGCAAGCCCCTTCTTCAGGTGAGTGGAATTCCCACTCACCTGAAGAAGGGGCTTGGAGCTCCGAAAGCTTGTGTGGCTTTTGCTACCAAATAAACCTGTTGGACTTTAACCTGGTGTTGTTAAACTTCTTACTGTGTTTACCCCAGTCCAACGCCGGCATCTCCACATCAAAACATTCTAGCAGAGGGTAACCGACCTTCTGTTAAAGGAAACAATTTCACCCTCACTTTCTCAGGCTCTCATTTCTTTTGCTGCTTATTTTCTTGACAGTATTTATTTACTGCTTTTTGAATGAGGCATTAAACTCAGAACCCACCTCGCCTCTCGGGCGGAGGGGGAAGATCCCACAGCCACTATTTCAAAGAGCGACACGGTGGCACAGCGCCAGGGACCCAGCTTCGACTTCGATTCCCGGTTTGGGTCACTGTCTGTGTGGAGTTTGCACGTTCTCCCCATGTCTGTGTGGGTTTCCTCCGGGTGCTCCGGTTTCCTCCCACAAAGACGTGCTGGTTAGGTGAATTGGCCGTGCTAAATTCTTCCTCAATGTACCCGGACAGGCGCCGGAGTGTGGCGACGTGGGGATTTTCACAGTAACTTCATTGCAGTGTTAATGTAAGCCTATTCGTGACAATAATAAATAAACTTTAGCAAGGGAGCTCTCACCAATCTCCCAGGGCCAAATATTAAGCCCTCAGTTAACATCTATAAAGGAAAAGGCCTGATCACACATCCCATTGATATTTGTTGGGCATTACTGCGCACAGATTGGTTCCTGAGTCAATGTTTCGCTTGAATGGGCTGTATCCAAGGCTTTCATGGGAATTCTATGCAAGTATTTGAGAATGCCACAGAGTGCAGACCCTCACTATCTTCTCACTGCCAGTTACAACTCTAAAGGTAGCCTGGCCCAGATCCATATGGTGATGGTAGGTTACAGCTCACTTAAGGAGTCCACGTTGCTGTGGCAACATGCCCTTTCCCATACATGTTGCTGTCTGGAGCTATGGATAGTGATGGCAGAGGCTCCAACAGTCTTTCCATCCCATGGCCAATCAGGAATCTCTCCCGCTCTTACCTCCTGCCATTGGCATGCATTGGAAGGATTCACAGGTTGACATTCAAACCTATTTTGCTGTGTTATAGAACCATTGATTCCATAGAATCTCTGCAGTGCCAAAGGAGGCCATTCAGTCTGCACCGACTTTCCGACAGAGCTTCTTACCCAGGCCCTATCCCTGTAACCCAAAGTATTTACCCCGCTAATCCCCCTAACCCACACAGCTTTGGACCCTAAGGGGCAATTTAGCATGGCTAATCCACTTAACCTGCACATCTTTGGACACACCTTCCTTGGCCATCAGGTCCTGGATTGAGCCTCGAACCCAGAGCTTGTGGCTCAAAGGCAGGAACGCCACGCACTGCACTACAAGACCCTCCAGAGCTTATTTATTATATATTTATAACAGGACATCAATGACACACCAATGTTTCCACGCTGACATTGAATCTCACTTGAGAGATTTGAGCACGCAATCCAGTCTTGCACCCCCATTGCACTATTGAGGGATTACTGCACTGTTGGAGACGATATCTTTCAGATTAGACATCAAATCTCTCTCCCCTCGCAGAGTGTGATGTAGAGGAGTCGACAGTCACGGATTTTAAACAGATTCGGGATGCCCTGACTAATATTTATTCCTTGACCAACAATCGCTGTAATGGATTCTGTGTGGCACCTTGTGTGTAACAGTCACTGCATGTTCCCATCGTATGAGACCTTTCCCAGAGATGTGAACAGGCCAGAACATTACTTCCTCTGTGATATATTCACAGAGTTTTCCTGTGATGAATTTCACTTACACTTACAGTGGTGTGAAAGGACACTGCTGAATAAAAATATTGTTCTTTTTTATCAGGAGTCATACGTGTAAAGAGTCCTGACCTGGACAGGGAGAGGAAAAAAGATTATCGAATTATTGTCCAAGCGAAGGACATGGGTCTAGATCCAGGCGGAATGAGCTCAACTGCTACTGTAGACATCTTCCTGAGTGATATCAATGACAACGCACCCTACTTCCCACACCGTAAGACCTCTTCACACTTACTGGTGACTAACACGGAAACATGAGTAAACCGTTAGAAACCTCTGCGATTAAATTTTACCATGGTTCACCTGTGTCACAAGATCATTTGCACTCCTTAATTACAAAATCCTGACATCTTAACCCAATGAAAATCGAAAGATTTCAGTCTTGGACCCCTGTAATTCAAGTGGAGAATTCCAGATTTCCACTCCCCTTTGTGTGAAGTAATGGATTCCTCATTTTCCACCCAAATGACCTTCCTCCTATCTCAGGAAGATCTAGATGCATTTAAGAGCAACCCATATAACCACGAGGGGAGAAAGGAATAGAAGGATATAATATGACAACATTTGACCCATTTATTACCCATCCCTGGTTGCCCTTGAACTGAGTACTCGCTGGCCCATTTCAGAGGGCAATTGAGAGTCAACCACATTGATGTGGCTCTGGAGTCACATGTAGGCCAGACCAGGTAAAGACAGCAAATTAGTGAACCAGATGGGTTTTTCCAACAATCGACAATGGTTTCATGGTCATCAGTAGATTTTTAATTCCAGATATTTTTTATTGAATTCAAATTCCACCATCTGCCGTGGCGGGATTCGAACCCGGGTCCCCAGAACATGAGTTGAGTTTCTGGATTAATAGTTTAGCAATCTGGGGCGACCTGATAGAGATCTACAAGATTATGAGTGGCATGAACAGAGGGGATAGTCAGAAGCTTTTCCCCAGGGGGGAAGAGTCGATTACTCAGGGGCACAGGTTTAAGGTGCGAGGGGCAAGGTTTAAAGGAGATGTACGAGGCAGGTTTTTTACACAGAGGGTGGTGGGTGCCTGGAACTTGCTGCTGGGGGAGGTAGTGGGAGATGCTACGATAGTGACTTTCAAGGGGCATCTTGACAAATACATGAATAGGATGGGAATAGAGGGATACGGTCCCCGGAAGAGAAGGGGGTTTTAGTTCAGACTGGCAGCGTGGTCGGTGCAGGCTTGGAGATATAATTTTCTTTGTTTTTTACTTTGTTCTTTGATAATACCACAAGGCCAGCGCCTCCCCGAAAAAGGGTGTTGGTGACGGGAAACTGGCATTTAGCTGAATCACTTCACCATCAAATACTCTGAGAGCTTTTGATGTTTCAATGAGATCACGTTCCATTCTGCGGAACTCCAGAGAATAGTGATTCATCCTTCCTGTTCTATCTCAATGATTGTGATCACCACCTCGTATTCAGGATACGTCTCTGATAAAGGAGGTGTAATTGCTCTTCGGAAGCAGCACAAAACCTGATGTCAATTTTCTTTTGCGAATTTAATATGTTCTTAAGATGGACTGGAAGACGAAGGCTGAGCTGGGATGAAACAGTGAAGGTGTGTAGATTACATCCACAGCAAATTCTGGAATGTTGCAACTCAGAAAGTATCTCTTAACCCCCTGAACTGCTGGCCAACTTGTGAGTGCCATGTGTCAACATACATACATCTTTTCCAGGAAGCCCCTACCCAATTTGAATGTCAGTTTCATTTCATCTGCAGGTCAGTACAACTATTCAGTACCCGAGGCGGCCAGGATTGGAGCTACAATAGGGCGAGTGAAAGCAGAGGATCTGGATGAAGGAGAGAATGCAAAAATATTGTACACCATTGTCAGTAAGAACAGTTTGTTTCGTATTAAAACAGACCCACGGACACAAGAGGGACTGATTACCATAAAGGAGGTAAATGGACATCATGCTGTAGTTTTTTATTCCTTCACAGGATGTGGGCATGGCTGGCTTGGCCAACACACACACACACTGACACACACACACACACTGACACACACACACACACACACACACACTGACACACACACTCACTCTCACACACTGACACACACACATACACACTGACACACACACACACACACACACTGACACACACACATACACACTGACACACACACACACTGACACACACACATACACACACACTCACACACTCACTCTCACACACTGACACACTGACACACACACACACTGACACACACACACACACATACACACACACTCACACACTCACTCTCACACACTGACACACACACACTGACACACACACACACACACTCTCACACACTGACACACACACATACACACTGACACACACATACACACACACTCACACACTCACACACACACTCACACACTCACACTGACACACACATACACACACACACTGACACACACACACACTGACACACGCACACACTGACACACACACACACACTGACACACTGACACACACACTGACACACACACACACTGACACACACACACTGACACACACATACACACACTGACACACACACACTGACACACACACACACACTGACACACACACAGACACACACTCACACACACATACACACACACTGACACACACACACACACACACTCACACACACTGACACACACACACACATAGCGTTACGTCACAATGCTCAAAATCGTACCAAAAAGAGTTAATATTTGTTCTAGGTTCAGAAAATTTCTCTCACCCAATCTACCAATTCCAGCACTGGTTCCACCACTGCCCCTAATCAAGATAACTGAGAATTTCCACTCAATTCATCGCCATAAGCAGCAGGATAGAAAGGTGTTGATGCAGCAATATCCCCGAAATAGTCAAACCCTCAAGTACTTCAATAATTAAATCGACATCTGTCTGTAATGAAGATAATGCAGCATTGGATTTTAATTTTAACATATCAATTCAGCTACCTTCCATGCCCCTCCAACTCCCGGATTTATTTCTCTAGTTTTTGGTATTAAATTACTCTGCCATCTTTCCATGTTTTTAACCTGATTGCTCAGACAATATGTGATTTTTAAACATCATTCACTCTGCAATTCTACCTATTGTTAGCGAGTATGTCTCTTGAACAAACGAGGATTCCTATGATATACACTGTTGTGATTGTGCATCGGTGGTGGAGGGAGGGAATGTTGATGGTATTGGATGAGTTGCCAATCAAGCGGGGGCTGCTTTGTCCTGGATGGTGTTGAGCTTCTCCCCGTGCCTGCGTGGGTTTCCTCTGGGTGCTCCGGTTTCCTCCCACAGTCCAAAAGATATGCTGGTTAGGTGTTAAATTCTCCCTC
This sequence comes from Mustelus asterias, assembly GCF_964213995.1. NCBI lineage: Eukaryota > Metazoa > Chordata > Chondrichthyes > Carcharhiniformes > Triakidae > Mustelus > Mustelus asterias. Next base: position 4,245,358 of record NC_135804.1, on the reverse strand, counting down.
AGTGTACCCAAAGAGGCACCGGAGTGTGGCGATTAGGGGATTTTCACAGTAACTGCACTGCAGTGTTAATGTAACCCTACTTGTGACACGAATAAATAAACTTTAAACTTTGTTAGAGCTGCACTCATCCAATGCTGGGAATATTTGGTGGAATAACGTAGAGGAAGCTTTACTGTGTACTTAAAGTTTAATTTTTTTATTTAATAGTCACAAGTAAGGCTTACATTAACACTGCATTGAAGTTACTGCGAAATTCCCCCAGTCACCACACTCCGGCTCCTGTTTGGGTACACTGAGAGAGAATTTAGCATGGCCAATGCACTTAACCAGCACATCTTTCGGATGGTGGGAGGAAACTGGAGCATCCGGAGAAAACCCACGCAGACATGGGGAGAATGTGCAAACTCCACACAGACAGTGACCCAAGCCGGGAATCGAACCCGGGTCCCTTCAGCTGTGAGGCAGCAGTGCTAACCCACTGTGCCACTGTGCCTGGACTATTCGTGGGATGTTTGATGCCAACATTGAGTGCAAAAAAGCACGAGACCTTCCATTTCCTTTAGCCAGAATTTTCCCCAGTCAGCAAGAAGAATTGTGTCACCAATTCTTTTCTTTTCCATCTTTGCCTCATAAATGTCTCCCTCCGGTCTGGAGACTTCCTGTTCCGCCTGCATCAGCGCTTTGAATTGTTCACCGTCTTCTGAGTTTGCATCTTTCAACTGGTGAACCAGCACTGCAGCTCACTCCGCTACTAACTCCTTATTCCACTTCCTAACAGCCTCTGGACTTTGAGAAGCAGCGAGTGCACAGGCTCGAAGTGGAAGCAGAGAACCCCACACTGGTGAAGGGGAGGAAGTATAAAACCAAGACGGTTCTGTTGGTGAATGTACTCGATGTGGATGAGCCTCCGGTGTTCAGCAAAGACCAGTACACCTTTCGTGTCTATGAAAACCTTCCTGTTGACACGCCGGTCGGGAGCGTTGTGGCAAAGGACCCAGACCAGACAAAAAGTAGCATTAGGTAAGAGCTCGAAATATAACCAATCCACCTGGATAAGCACAGCGAGAATATTTAACAGAGATGAGAACACGCACTGAGATGCTGGAAATCTGAAATAAAACCAGAGCATGTTGAATCAACAGTTCAGACAGCATCGGGGCAGATAAAGAGGTAGCTCCCTGTCAGAATTCAAAGTCACGACATGGCAGTTTATATGTGAATTCAGAGCTAAAGAATGAATGGGAGGAGGGCAGAACACAAGGGAAACAATTAATTTCTTTGTATAATCCCCTCGATTAGATTCCAGTCTGTAACTCACTCCCGGGTATCTGTTATTCTATATATAAACCACCCCGAACCCCTCAATTAGATTCCAGTCTGTAACTCACTCCCGGGTATCTGTTATTCTATATATAAACCACCCTGAACCCCTCGATTAGATTCCAGTCTGTAACTCACTCCCGGGTATCTGTTATTCTGTATATAAACCACCCTGAACCCCTCGATTAGATTCCAGTCTGTAACTCACTCCCGGGTATCTGTTATTCTATATATAAACCACCCCGAACCCCTCGATTAGATTCCAGTCTGTAACTCACTCCAGGGTATCTGTTATTCTATATATAAACCACCCAAACCCCTCGATTAGATTCCAGTCTGTAACTCACTCCCGGGTATCTGTTATTCTATATATAAATGATCCCGAACTCCTTGATTAGATTCCAGTCTGTAACTCACTCCCGGGTATCTGTTATCCTATATATAAACCACCCTGAACCCCTCGATTAGATTCCAGTCTGTAACTCACTCCTGGGTATCTGTTATTCTATATATAAACCTCACCGAACCCCCCGATTAGATTCCAGTCTGTAACTCACTCCCGGGTGTCTGTTATTCTATATATAAACCACCCCGAACCCCCCGATTAGATTCCAGTCTGTAACTCATTCCTGGGTATCTGTTATTCTATATATAAACCACCCCGAACCCCTCGATTAGATTCCAGTCTGTAACTCACTCCCGGGTGTCTGTTATTCTATATATAAACCACCCCGAACAACCCGATTAGATTCCAGTCTGTAACTCATTCCTGGGTATCTGTTATTCTATATATAAACCACCCCGAACCCCTCGATTAGATTCCAGTCTGTAACTCACTCCCGGGTGTCTGTTATTCTATATATAAACCACCCCGAACCCCCCGATTAGATTCCAGTCTGTAACTCATTCCTGGGTATCTGTTATTCTATATATAAACCACCCCGAACCCCTCGATTAGATTCCAGTCTGTAACTCACTCCCGGGTATCTGTTATTCTATATATAAACCACCCAAACCCCTCGATTAGATTCCAGTCTGTAACTCACTCCCGGGTGTCTGTTATTCTATATATAAACCACCCCGAACCCCCCGATTAGATTCCAGTCTGTAACTCATTCCTGGGTATCTGTTATTCTATATATAAACCACCCAAACCCCTCGATTAGATTCCAGTCTGTAACTCACTCCCGGGTATCTGTTATTCTATATATAAACCACCCAAACCCCTCGATTAGATTCCAGTCTGTAGCTCACTCCCGGGTATCTGTTATTCTATATATAAACCACCCAAACCCCTCGATTAGATTCCAGTCTGTAACTCACTCCGGGTATCTGTTATTCTATATATAAATGATCCCGAACTCCTTGATTAGATTCCAGTCTGTAACTCACTCCCGGGTATCTGTTATCCTATATATAAACCACCCTGAACCCCTCGATTAGATTCCAGTCTGTAACTCACTCCTGGGTATCTGTTATTCTATATATAAACCACCCAAACCCCTCGATTAGATTCCAGTCTGTAACTCACTCCCGGGTGTCTGTTATTCTATATATAAACCACCCCGAACCCCCCGATTAGATTCCAGTCTGTAACTCATTCCTGGGTATCTGTTATTCTATATATAAACCACCCCGAACCCCCCGATTAGATTCCAGTCTGTAACTCATTCCCGGGTGTCTGTTATTCTATATATAAACATCCGAATCCCTTGATTAGATTCCAGTCTGTAACTCATTCCCAGGTCTCTGTTATTGTCCATATAAATTACCCGAATCCCTTGATTAGATTCCTGCTTGTACATTTAATGCGTTACATTATTGTCCGTGAAATAAGTCATTCAAATGTCCAAGAATAATTTATTACATTTAAATAAATATTCTGTGTTTTTCATTGTGATTAGCTGTTGTTCTCAGATGCTTTTTGTGTTTCAGCTATTCGTTAAGGGATGGGAGGGAATATTTTAAAATTGGGAAAGATGATGGAAGTATTAAAACAATAGTGGAGCTGGATCGAGAAGCCATTGCCCGGTACAACATCACAGTGGAAGCGCATGAAGTCGGTAAAAGCGGTAAGTCTCCACCTCACCTGTTTCAACTCATCCGCTGCTGAAACTTTCACTCAGATTTTATTCCCTCCAGACTCACTGGGTGAGTGTAAAGTCGGTGTCAGTGTAAAGATTCTCCAACAGCTTTTCAAGCCTCCCAATCTCTGGAATCTCCTCCAACCTCAAACGTCTGAGGTCTCTCCCTCTTTCGTGTATCTCGGATTTTCCTCGCTCCACCATTGGCACTGCCATCTTCAGCTGCCTCAGCCCTCAATTCTGACGTTCCCTCCCTCTGTCTCTCTCACTCTGTCTCTCTCACTCTGTCTCTCTCACTCTGTCTCTCTCACTCTGTCTCTCTCACTCTGTCTGTGTTTCTTTCAGCCGCTCCTTAAAAGCTACATTCTTGTCCAGATTTCAGATTTTTTTTATTCGTGGGACATGGGCGTCGCTGGCTGGCCAGCATTTATTGCCCATCCCTAGTTGCCCTTGGAGGGCAGTTGAGAGTCAACCACATTGCTGTGGCTCTGGAGTCACATGCAGGTCAGACCGGGTAAGGACATCAGGGTTCCTTCCCTAAAGGACATTAATGAACCAGATGGGTTTTTCTGACAATTGACAATGATTTCATGGGCATTCGTAGATTCTTAATTCCAGATGTTTTTTTATTGATTTCAAATTCCACCATCTGCTGTGGCGGGATTCGAACCCAGGTCCCGAGAACATTAGTTGAGTTTCTGGGCTAATAGTCTAGAGATAATACCACTAGGCCATCACCTCCCCTCAAGTTGCCTATTCTAATAGCTCCTTCTGCATCTCAGTATCAAATTTTGTTTTACATTCACTCCTGTGAAATGCCTTGAGGCATTTTAAATTATTTAAAGAGGCCTTATAAATTTACACTGTTGCTGCAAACCCATTACCCATCAGCCACACATCATAGGCGGTACAATATGGCAGGGGCTCGCATTCAGGCTCAATTTCCGTGCATTCCCGCCTCGGCACTGAGATGAAGGACTTGGGGAAAGGGGAATGATTGACTGGGAATTTCTCCCTCTCTCCATTCGTTTACTTTGGGTTTTTCGAAAGGATGGGCTCACTCAGGACCAAACAAGAATTTGCAACGCAAGAATCAGTCTTTCAACAACCCGCTTTACAACTGATCCTGTCATCTACACCATGATGGATCCTGTCCCTTTCCCAATGCCCAGTGATCTCTCAATGGAGCAAAATTAATGCTAAAAGTCACACCTTAAAATTAACCCGAACCTTGGAAATCCAGATTGGGCCATTGTTGTGTTCAGACTGGTGAATGAAAAATCCAGTCCCAATTCAGCATCAGTGACATGCCTGTCCTTCAGAAAAATACCCCTTTTCATCATCATAAGGGTGGGGAGAGGTGTGTTGTCCATTTGGGATTGGTTGCCCATTATACAACCCATCCAACCTTTCTCTCCATTGAAATCAATGAGTAATGATTGGCCATTACAATCACCAGCCCCACACTAAAATTGAGCATGTCAATTTGTGTATCAGCAAAATACTGATTCACAAATAGACACAAATCCTGAAACCCTATTATAGAAAGGATGTTATTAAACTAGAAAGAGTGCAGAAAAGATTTCATGAGGATGCTACTGGGACTTGATGGTTTGAGTAAGAAGGAGAGGCTGGATAGACCAGGACTTTTTTCCCTGGAGTGTAGAAGGCTGAGGGGTGATCTCATAGAGGTCTATAAAATAATGAGTTGCATAGATCAACTAGATAACCAACATCTTTTTCCAAAGGTAGGGGAGTCTAAAACTAGTCTAAAGCTACGTTTAAGGTGAGAGGGGAAAGATACAAAGAGGTCCAGAGGGGCAATTTTTTTACACAGAGGGTGATGAGTGTCTGAAACAAGCTGCCAGAGGCAATAGTAGAGATGGGTACAATTTTGTCTTTAAGCATTTAGACAGTTACATGGGTAAGATGGGTATAGAGGGATATGGGCAAATGCGGGCAACTGGGACTAGCTTAGTGGTAAAAACTGGGCGGCATGGACAAGTTGGGCTGAAGGGCCTGTTTCCATGCTGTGAGCCTCTATGACTCTATGTGCGGAATTTTACCGGCACATCTGCCCAGGTTTCGTGTGATCCCGCCCAAGGCTAATGGAGAATGTCGTTCTCCGAGCATTGCCCGCCCCAGAATCAGAGCAGGAACATAGAACATAGAACAGTACAGCACAGAACAGGCCCTTCGGCCAAATATGTTGTGCCGAGCTTTATCTGAAACCAAGATCAAGCTATCCCACTCCCTATCATCCTGGTGTGCTCCATGTGCCTATCCAATAACTGCTTAAATGTTCCTAAAGTGTCTGATTCCACTATCACTGCAGGCAGTCCATTCCACACCCCAACCACTCTCTGAGTAAAGAACCTACCTCTGATATCCTTCCTATATCTCCCACCACGAACCCTATAGTTATGCCCCCTTGTAATAGCTCCATCCACCCGAGGAAATAGTCTTTGAACGGTCACTCTATCTATCCCCTTCATCATTTTATAAACCTCTATTAAGTCTCCCCTCAGCCTCCTCCGCTCCAGAGAGAACAGCCCTAGCACCCTCAACCTTTCCTCATAAGACCTACCCTCCAAACCAGGCAGCATCCTGGTAAATCTCCTCTGCACTCTTTCCAGCGCTTCCACATCCTTCTTATAGTGAGGTGACCAGAACTGCACACAATATTCCAAATGTGGTCTCACCAAGGTCCTGTACAGTTGCAGCATAACCCCACGGCTCTTAAACTCCAACCCCCTGTTAATAAAAGCTAACACACTATAGGCCTTCTTCACAGCTCTATCCACTTGACTGGCAACCTTTAGAGATCTGTGGATATGGACCCCAAGATCTCTCTGTTCCTCCACAGTCTTCAGAACCCTACCTTTGACCCTGTAATCCACATTTAAATTAGTCCTACCAAAATGAATCACCTCACATTTATCAGGGTTAAACTCCATTTGCCATTTTTCAGCCCAGCTTTGCATCCTATCTATGTCTTTTTGCAGCCTACAACAGCCCTCCACCTCATCCACTACTCCACCAATCTTGGTGTCATCAGCAAATTTACTGATCCACCCTTCAGCCCCCTCCTCTAAGTCATTAATAAAAATCACAAAGAGCAGAGGACCAAGGAGTACCAGTAAAATTCCGGCCTATGACTCACTGACTGGGATAGACTTGAAACGTTGGCTCTATTCTCTCTCCACAGATGCTTTCTCAGAAAACTAACTTTTTTCTAACTAACCTCTACTTTCTCAGAAGATTAAGGAAATTTGGTATTTCAGCTATGACTCTCACCAACTTTTACAGATGCACCACAGAAAGCATTCTTTCTGGTCGTATCACAGCTTGGTATGGCTCCTGCTCTGCCCAACACCGCAAGGAACTACAAAAGGTCGTAGCCCAATCCATCACACAAATCAGCCTCCCATCCACTGACTCTGTCTACACATCCCGATGCCTCAGCAAAGCAGCCAACATAGTTAAAGACCACACACACTAGACATTCTCTCTTCGACTTCTTCCATCAGGAAAAAGATACAAAAGGCTAAGGTCATGTATCAACCGACTCAAGAAGAGCTTCTTTCCTGCTGCCTTCAGACTTTTGAATGGACTGACCTTGCATTAAGTTCATCTTTCTCTACATCCTAGCTATGACTGTAACACTACATTCTGCACTCTCTCCTTTCCTTCTCTATGAACGGTATGCTTTATCGGTATGCTAATACAGATGACAATAAAAAATCAAATCAAATCAATGTTGTCAGACCTGCTGAGATTTCCAAGCATTCTCTGATTTTGTTTCCATTTGAGTATAACATCTTTGTCCTCACGGCTTATCTGTCAGCCGGAATGTTGTGGGTTCAAAAGGCCATTCCAGAGACCAGAGCACGCAATCCAGGCAGACATTCCTCGATGGAGTGCTGCACTGCCGCAGGTACAGCCTTTCAGGGAAGCTGTTAAACCCATCTCCCTCTCATATGGACATGGAAGATGTCCCAAAACTATTTGAAGAAGAGTAAGAGAGTTCCCCGTTTATGTTCAATATTTATCCCTCTAGAATCACCACTCAAAGAGACTACCTGGTCATCACACTGCTGCTTGTAGGATCTTGCTGTGCACAGATTGATGATGTGTTTGCCATCTCTTCTTTGGTGATCACTCACTAAAGAGTGTGATTGCCCACCTGAGAAACTCCGTGTCACTGGTCCTGGGTTCTGTGTCTCTCGGCTAATGAACCCAATCCTAGAACCACATCTCCATCTGCCCACTTGGCAGGTGTTTCCAGGAGGTGGGTTTGGTCCTTGGACACGAGGTCACGAGTTTGCCACCTACCCAATGGCTTGACTTTGAGCGCTCTAAAGCACATCAGAAATTATTTGATTTGATTTATTATTGTCACATGTAATCACATACAGTGAAAAGTATTGTTTCCGGCGCGCTATACAGACAAAACATACCATTCATAGAGAAGGAAATGAGAGTGCAGAATGTGATGTTACAGTCATAGCTAGGGTGTAGAGAAAGATCAACTTAATGCAAGGTAGGTCCATTCAAAAGTCTGACAGCAGCAGGGAAGAAGCTGTTCTTGAGTCGGTTGGTACGTGACCTCAGGCTTTTGTATCTTTTTCCCAAAGGAAGAAAGTGGAAGAGAGAATGTCCGGGGTGCGTGAGGTCCTTATTTATGATGGCTGCTTTGCTGAGGCAGCGGGAAGTGTAGACAGAGTCAATGGATGGGAGGCTGGTGTGCGTGATGGACTGGGCTACATTCACGACCTTTTGTAGTTCCTTGCGGTGTTGGGCAGAGCAGGAGCCCCATACCAAGCTGTGATACAACCAGAAAGAATGCTTTCTATGGTGCATCTGTAAACGTTGGTGAGGGTCGTAGCTGACATGCCAAATTTCCTTAATGCTGAGGTTGCGAAAGGTGCTATAAAAATGCACCTTTACTTTTTTTACGTGCTTGCTTACACAGGATTGGGTGAGTGCTGGTTAGGTCACACTTCCCAGTCACTGTGAATGGAGCTCTGCGTTGGATGTGGGGACTTGTGACCTATAACCTCCCACCTGCTGCGAAGTTTGCACATTGTCCCTTCCGAATCGTTCACCTTCTTTAGTTCAGAATAAGAGAAAAAAAAAACCAGCAGCTCAGTCTGCATCTGTAAAGTGAGGAGGTGGCCTCCACAGGCGCTTTCCCTTTCAAAAGCTTCCAGCCTTATCTCTGTTATTTTCACTGTGCTGTTTCTTGTTTTACAGGTTCCACGTCCACAGCTCAAGTAGCAATTATTGTGCGGGATAAAAATGACAACGCTCCAACTTTGGCTGGAAATAGTGAGGCCCATGTTTGTGAAGATGATGTCGCTGGAACAGTGAGTGCTGCTTATTCAGTTTAATTGGAATATCGGCAGCTGCACTCTGGACTCTCTCCTTTTCTTCCCCTCACTCACTACATATCTCTTATTATCTTGTACTCCCTCATGCCTCTCTCTCTCTCTCTCTCTCTCTCTCCATCTCTCTCTTATTCTCTTCCTTCCTGTCTCCCTCACTGTCCCACTGTCTAGTCCATCACGCAAACCAGCCTTCCATCCATTGACTTTGTCTTGACTCCCCACTGCCTTGGAAAAGCAGCCAGCATAATCAAGGAGCCCACACACTCCAGACATTCTGTCTTCCACCTTCTTCCATCAAGAAAAAGATTAAATCTGAGGTTGCGTACCAACCGACTCAAAAACAGCGTCTTCCCTGCTGCTGTCAGAGTTCTGAATGGTCCGATCAAACATTAAGTTGATCTTTCTCTTCACCCTATCTGTAACTGTAACACTACATTCTGCACCCTCTCCTTTCCTTCTCCCCTATGTACCCTATGAACAGTATGCTTTGTCTGCATAGCGTTCAAGAAACAATACTTTTCACTGTATCCCAATACATGTGACAATAAATCAATTCAAAATTTGTCTAACTGACCCTCTCTATGTAACTTTGTCTCTCTCTTTCTGTCTCTCCCCCTCTCTCTCCCTTTGTCATTCCCTCTCACACTTGCCTCAATGGAAATAAAAGTCAGAAAATGTAAAACAGGTTATCGAACCATAGAATCGCACAGTGCAAAGAGGCCCTTTGGCCCATCAGGTCTGCACCAACTAGCGAGAAACACCCGACCTCCCATCTAATCCCATTTACCAGCACTTGGCCCATAGCCCTGAATGTTCTGCTGTGCCAAGTACTCATCCAGATACTTTTTAAAGGTTGTGAGGCAACCCGCCTCCACCACCCTCCCAGGCAGCGCATTCCAGACCCTCACCACCCTCTGGGTAATAAAGTGTTTCCTCACACCCCCCCTAAACCTCCTGCCCCTCACCTTGAACTTGTGCCTCTTCGTGACTGACCCTTCAACTAAGGGGAACAGCTGCTCCTTATCCACTCCTTATCCACTCTGTCCATGCCTCTCATTATCATTCATTTAAGACTGTCACAAAGACAGAACTACTCAGATACATCATTGGTTATAATGCTTCGCTATTTATGATGTAACAACACAGTTCATCACTGGAGCGGAATTTTACCCATTTTTTGACTAATTGTCAACTCAGATGGGAAGAGTGGTGTGTAGTCCATCAACTCTACTGCCAGCTTTTCCCCGTTCTTGATACTTAAGCACAAAAAGCAAGGAGGCGGGTCCCATGACATCATTTAAAATTACGCTAATGTTACTGGCTATAATGCCGTATATTTTATATACTATCTCACTGTATTACTGGGTATCATACTATATATATTGTTTAATATTAGACTATAAGGCCCAGTAGCAGAATGGTTAGCACTGCTGTCTCATAACATCAGGGATCTGAGTTTGATTCCCACCTTGGGTCACTGTCTGTGTGGGGTTTACACATTCTCCCCGTGTCTGCGTGGGTTTCCTCCGGGTGCTCCAGTTTAGAATAGAATCCTACAATGCAGAAGGAGGCCATTCGGCCCATCGAGTCTGCACCGACCACAATCCCACTCAGGCTCTATCCCCATAACCCCATTCAATTATCCCATCTAGCCCGTGACACAAAGGGACAATTTATCCTGGCCAATCCACCTAACCCACACATCTTTGGACTGTGGGAGGAAACCGGAGCACCTGGAGGAAGCCCACGCAGACATGGGGAGAACGTGCAAACTCCACACAGACAGTGACCCAAGCTGGGAATCGAACCCAGGTCCTTGGCTCTGTGAGGCAGCAGTGCTAACCATTGTGCCATCATACTGCCCCAAAACCTCCCACGCTCCAAAGATGTGCAAGTTAAATTGCCCCTTAGTGTCCCAAGATGTATAGGTTAGAGGATTAACCATGGTTAATGTGTGGAATTGCAGGGACAGAGTCTGGGTAAAGATGCTCTTTCAGAGAGTTGGTGCAGACTCAATGGGCCGAATGGCCTCTTCTGCACTGTAGGGATTCTATGATGACTGTATGTTATTGGATGTAGCGCTGTATATTTTACATAATATAACATTGCGTGTTACTGAGTATAATATATTTATTGTTTAATATTACACGACATAGTACTGGATAGAATGCTGTATATTTTACATAATATCACGCTGTGTTATTGGGTATAAGAATATATATTGTTTAATGCATGTTTCTGGATATAAGGCTGTACATTTCCTACATTACAAGGTGTGTTACTGTCTACAGCGTTATAAATTTTAATGTCTTCCAGGTAATCCATGTCATCTCTGCCGTTGACCTCGATGAAATGACTCCGGCTGTCAGGTTTCACTTTAGTCTGGCAGTGAGAAACAGCAACTTTTCTGTCAGGGACAGTGGCAGTAAGTAAATTCATCAGAGTGACGTGAAGCAAACAAGACATGGAATCGCGCTGTGCAATGCCAGTGAACAGGCACTGAACAAGTTCATCTGTCTGATTTTAAGGCGCAGTGAGAAATCTCACAACACCAGGTTAAAGTCCAACAGGTTTATTTGGTAGCACGAGCGCAGTGATTTTAGTAGTTTTCTCCAATTAATCTAAAGAGGTGAGTGCCTTTGCCAAAGTCGTGGGGAAGAAACTTTGGACAATACCTCACCGCGCAGATTCACGCCATCTGCAATCAGCAGTGGCCAACCCATAACAGGGAGATAGAAATTTCTCGTCTCCGTGGTCTGAGAGCACTCAGGGTATGGGAGAGGCTTGTGTGGCTGGGGTTGTTCTCCTCAGAGCAACATCTTGGAGAAGGAGATTGAATGGAGATGTTCAAATTGGGAAGGTTTGATAGAGCTGGCTTGGCAAAAACGTTTCCAGAGAGCCCATTCAGCCGTCTGTTTTTATTCTTTCACAGGATGTGGCCATCACTTGTGTCAGGAAATAGAGGTAGTTTTAAATAATTTGTATCTGTGAGTATTAGAAAATAAAGGATTGTTTTAAACAAGTATATCTTGTGGTTCTATATTGGAAAGGGTGGATTGAGTTCAGTTTGTCTCGAATGCTGAAAGGAAAATTGAGTTGTTGCTTGGCAACCAGGGGCCACCCTAAGACAGAAAGAACTTTTAAGTTAGTTTAAGCTGGACCCCAGAGAGGCTGAACATGACCAGAGAGCTTCAGGATGCAGACTTTCCAAAAGGAAGAAAGGAAAGTCCCAGAATCCAGGGAGTTCGGACAAAAGTATGTCTCAGGAAGATGGTGAAGTTAAAGGAACAAAGAACAAGGAGCTGAACTAGGGTCTGTTGGGTGAAGTTAAAGTAAAAAGCAGACAAAGTGCTGAGTTAAAGCGAGAGGGGTAGACCATTTAGGACGGGGTTGAGGAGACATTTCTTCACCCAAAGAGTGGTGAGCCTGTGGAATTCATTACCACAGGGAGTAGTTGATGCCAAAACATTGAATGTATTCAAGAGGTGGCTGGATATAGCACTTGGAGCGAATGGGATCAAAGGTTATGGGGAGAAAGCAGGATTAGGCTATTGAGTCGGACGATCGGCCATGATCGTGATGAATAGCGGAGCAGGCTCGAAGGGCCAAATGGCCTCCTCCTGCTCCTATCTTCTATGTTTCTAAAAAGCAGAGAAAGTGCTGATAAACACAACAGCTGGAAAAACCTTCTCTGCTCTAAGGAGAACAATCCCAGTTCCTCCAATCTCTCCACAAAACTAAATTCCCTCACCCCTGGAGAATATTTTTCAGCAATGACTTATTATGGTCTGGAAGGTGCTGCCTGAAAGGGCAGTGGTTAGTAGCAGATTTAATTGTTAACTTCAAAAGGGGTTTCTCAAAGGGAACATTTGCAAAGGATTGATCTATTCTGCACCTTCTCTTTGGAATATGACAGAAGTCTTGTTGTGAGAGGGAAGAATCTTGATAACAGCACAGAACATTAGAGCGGAACCCATGTTCATCTTCTGTACCCTTGATTTGTAATCTCCCTCTATCTCTCACACACACACTTACTCTCTTTTTATCTTCTCGCCATTCCTCCTCAGATAACACTGCCAACATCATCGTCAAGAAGGCAGGCTTCGATCAAAATGAGGTCAGCAAGTTCTTTGTGCCGATTATCATCTCTGATAACGGGCAACCATCTATGAGCACCAACAGCACCCTGGAAATAAACGTCTGCTCGTGCGACCAATATAGAAAGCCGATTAACTGCCGGAACTTTGCTGCACTCACCTCGGGGGTAACAGTCACCATCCTGCTGATTGTCTTCCTCTGCATCATCATTGCTATCGGTGAGTCAGCTTCCTCAGTGATGCCACCTTGGCTTTCCATGCTGTTATTCCCACTCTTTCCTCTTCCCACCTCCAATTTTCAAGTTTTACGACCCACTCTGAAAGCGGTGAACTAGCAACAGGAAAACTTCACATCAAAACTAACTGGCGAGTGTAATGTTCAGTGGTTTGATTGATCTGTGTTCAATCATGTCAGTCTGGTAACTGATCTATTCACACTGTGCTTGATTGGTTAAGATTGGGTAATGACTCGGAGCTTGAATAAACAGAAAGACAGAGAAGCTGGAGTGAAGCTAAACATGCAAACACTTTGTGACAGCAGAAATATTTTGAAGCATTGTAAATAAACCTGTTGCAAACTTAGAAACAAGTCAACTCCACATAGCTCTGAGATATCTCTGAGATAGCCGGCAAATATGCAACACTTTGTGAAGTGAGTCATCTGAAGCAATAGTAGTTAAAGAAAGGTTTGCATTTATGTAGAGCCTTTCACAAGCAACCTATGTCCCAACATATTGTACAACCAACAAAGTGTTTTTTGAAGTGTACATAGAACATACATAGAACATAGAACATTACAGCGCAGTACAGGCCCTTCGGTCCTCGATGTTGCGCCAACCAGTGAAACCAATCTAAAGTCCATCTAACCTACACTATTCCAATATCATCCATCTGTTTATCCAATGACCATTTAAATGCCCTTAATGTTGGCGAGTCCCTCCCACAAACAGCAATGTGCTATGAATATCAGTTGAGCAGTAAATAGTGGCTTGGACATTCAAACATACGAGTTTGGAGCAGGAGTGGGCCGTTACAGATGCACCATAGAAAGCATTCTTTCTGGTTGTATCACAGCTTGGTATGGCTCCTGCTCTGCCCAAGACCACAAGAAACTACAAAGGGTCGTGAACGAAGCCCAGTCCATCACTCAAACCAGCCTCCCATCCACTGACTCTGCCTACACTTCCCGCTGCCTCGGAAAAGCAGCTAGCATAATTAAGGACCCCACACACCCTGGACATTCTCTCTTCCACCTTCTTCTGTCAGGTAAAAGATACAAAAGTCTGAGGTCACGTACCAACTGATTCAAGAACAGCTTCTTCCCTGCTGCTGTCAGACTTTTGAAAGGAACTACTTCGCATTAAGTTGATCTTTCTCTACACCCTAGCTATGACTGTAACACTACATTCTGTACTCTCTCCTTTCCTTCTCTATGTATGGTATGCTTTGTCTGTATAGTGCGCAATAAACAATACTTTTCACTGTATACTAACTAATACATGCGACAATAATAAATCAAATCAAATCAAATTTTGTTCATTGGGTGGAATTTTATGACCTCGCTCTTCCTGAAACCATAAAATCCCGCCCGAGGTCAATGGACCTTTCCATGGTCCACCCCTCGCCCGCTCCGATTCCCGTGGTGGGCAGGACAGTAAAATTCCATTGTGTCTATCCCACCATTTGATAATTTGATCTGATCGTGGCCTCAGCACGCCCACCGCACTATAACCTGTGACTCCTTTGTTAATCAAGAATCTATCTAACGTGGTCTTAAAATATTCAATGCTTGTGTTTCCACTGCTCTCTGGGAAAGAGGACTCCACAGGCCAATGAGCCTCGGAGAGAAAAGAAATCTCCTCAACTCTCCCTGAAAGAGGAGATTTTTAAACTGTGCCCCTTAGTTCCAGCCTCCCCCACAAGGGGAAACAGCCTCTCAGCACACTCCCTGTCAAGTCCCTTCAGTATCTTGTATGTTTCAATTAGGTCACTTCTCAATCTTCTAAACTCATCAGATAAGGACTTCATCCCAGGAGTCAGATCATTGAACCTTCCCGAAACTGTTCCGAATGCAATTATGTCCCTTCGTAAGTATGGAGACCAAAACTGTGCATAGTATTCCAGATGTACTCCAGATCCACAGTATTCCAGGGATCAAAGGAGAGCTGGCAAGATGGATACAAAACTGGCTTGGCCATAGAAGACAAAGGGTAGCAGTAGGGGGGTGCTTTTCTGACTGGAAGGCTGTGACTAGCAGTGTTCCACAGGGATCAATTCTGGGACCTTTGTTGTTCGTAGTATATATAAATGATTTGGTGGAAAATGTAGCTGGTCTGATCAGTAAGTTCACAAACAACACAAAAATTGATGGACTTGCAGATAATGAAGAGGATTGTCAGAGGACACAGCAAGATATAGACCGTTGGAGACTTGGGCGGAGAAATAGCAAATAGAGCTTAATCCGGACAAGTGTGAGATAATGCATTTTGGAAGGTCCAATGCATGTAGGAATTATAAATGGTAGAAACCTTAGGAGTATTGACAGGCAGAGAGATCTGGGCGTACATGTCCACCAATTACTGAAAGTGGCAACGCAGGTGGAGAAGGTAGTCAAGAAGGCATACGGCATTCTTGCCTTCATCGGTCAGGGCATTGGGTATAAAAATTGGCAGGTCATGCTGCAGCTGTACAGAACCTTAGTTAGGCCTCATTTAGAATATTGTGTACAATTCTGGTCACCACACTACCAGAAGGATGTGGATGCTTTGGAGAGGGTACAGAAGAGGTTTACCAGGATGTTGCCTGGTCTGGAAGGTATTAGCTATGAGGAGAGGTTGGATAAACTCAGTTTGTTCTCACTGGAACAACGGAGGTTGAGGGGTGACCTGATAGAGGTTTACAAGATTATGAGGGGCATGGACAGAGTGGATAGTCAGAAGCTCTTTCCTCGGGTAGAAAAGTCAAGTACTGGGGGACATAGGGTTAAGGTGCGTGGGGGAAGGTTTAGAGGAGATGTGTGAGGCAAGTTTTTTACACAGAGGTGGTGAATGTCTGGAATGCGCTGCCCGGGGAGGTGGTGGGAGCAGGTACGATAGCGGCATTTAAGGGACAACTAGACGAATACATGAATAGGATGGGAATGGAAGGATACGCACTCCGGAAGTGCATACGGTTTTAGTTTAGGCAGACATCATGATCAGTGCAGGCTTGGAGGGCCGAAGGGCCTGTTCCTGTGTTGTACTTTTCTTTGTTCTTTGTATGTGATCACACAAACACCCTGCACAACTGCAGCAAAACACCCCTGCTTCCATATTCCATTCCCCTTGCAATAAATGTCAACATCCTATTTGCCGTCCTAGTCACTTGCTCTATCTGCATGATTACTTTTTATGATTCATGTACCAGGAGAGCCAGCTATCTCTCTGCCACAGTGTTCTGCAATCTCCGTATATTTCAATAAACTCCTGCTTTCCTATTCTTCCTGACAAATGAACAAGCTCACATTTACCCACATTATTTTTCCATCTGCCAAATAACTCACTTAACCTATCTGTTTCCCTTTGCAGACTTTGTCCTTTTCGTAACCTACTGTCCTACCTATCTTCATATCATCAGCAAATTCAGTAACCATGTATCACTCCCTTCATAGGCTTGTCTTTATAGGACGGGGCATAGAGTATAAAAGTTGGGGTCTGATGTTGCAGTTGTATAGAACGTTGGATCGGCCGCATTTGGAATACTGCGCCCAGTTCTGGTCGCCACACTACCAGAAGGACGTGGAGGCTTTAGTGAGAGTGCAGAGGAGGTTTACCAGGATGTTGCCTGGTATGGAAGGGCTTAGTTATGAGGAGAGATTGGGTAAACTGGGGTTGTTCTCCCTGGAAAGACGGAGGATGAGGGGTGACCTAATAGAGGTGTATAAAATTATGAAAGGCATAGATAGGGTGAACTGTGGGAAGCTTTTCCCCAGATCGGTGGTGACGTTCACGAGGGGTCATAGGTTCAAGGTGAGGGGGGGGAGGTTTAACACGGATATCAGAAGGACGTTTTTTACACAGAGGGTGGTGGGGGCCTGGAATGCGCTGCCAGGCAAGGTGGTGGAGGCAGACACACTGGGGACGTTTAAGACTTATCTAGATAGCCACATGTACGGAGTGGGAATGGAGGGATACAAAAGAATGGTCTAGTTTGGACCTGGGAGCGGCGTGGGCTTGGAGGGCCGAAGGGCCTGTTCCTGTGCTGTATTGTTCTTTATTCTTTGTCCTTTGTTTGTTCATCCAAACCGTTGGGGCGGCACGGTTGCACAGTGGTTAGCACTGCTGCTTCACAGCTCCAGGGACCTGGGTTCAATTCCCGGCTTGGGTCACTGTCTGTGTGGAGTTTGCACATTCTCCTCGTGTCTGTGTGGGTTTCCTCCGGGTGCTCCGGTTTCCTCCCACAGTCCAAAGATGTGCGAGTTAGGTTGATTGGCCATGCTAAAATTGCCCCTTAGTGTCCTGAGATGTGTAGGTTAGAGGGATTAGCGGGTAAATATGTAGGGATATGGGGGTAGGGCCTGGGTGGGATTGTGGTTGGTGCAGACTCGATGGGCCAAATGGCCTCCTTCTGCACTGTTGGGTTTCTATGATATCAATTGTAAATAGTTGTGTCCCCAGCACTGCCCCCTGTGGCACTCCACTAGTTACAGCTTGCCAACTCAAAATGTATCCTTACTCTCTGCTTCTTGTTAGCAACCAATCCTCTATCCATGGCTATATGTTATCCACGACACAAAAGCCTTTTGGAAATCCATGTGTAGGTTAGGTAGGTTAGTCATGGTAAATGTGTAGGGTTACAGGGATAGGGTGAGGGGGAGGGCCTGGGTAAGATATACAGTCAGAGAGTCAGGACAGACTCGATGGGCCAAATGACCTTCTTCTGCACTCTATGATAATGCTCCAGTGAAAGGAAAGGTTTTAAGACCTTAGGAAATAGGAACAGGAGGAGGCCATTCAGCCCTTCGAACCTGCACCACCATATAATAAGATCATGGCTGACCTAATACTCACCAAGTCCATTTTCCTGACTTAGCTCTGTAATCTTTAATTCCCCGACTGATTCAAAGCTTATCAATCTCAGCCTTGAAGGTGTCTAAGGACTTGGCCCTCACAGCTTCCTGGGGTAAAGAATTCCCAAGGTTCATCACTCTTTGAGAGAATAAATTCTTCCTCAAATCTGTCTGAAATGAGCACTCCCTTATTCTGTGACTATGTCCTCTGGTCCTACAGTCTCTCATGAGTGGAGACATGTACGTTGTCTAACCCCCTAAGAATCTTCTGTGTTTCAATCACATAGATCATAGATCATAGAAACCCTACAGTGCAGAAGGAGGCCATTTGGCCCATCGAGTCTGCACCGACCACAATCCCACCCAGGCCCCACCCCCACATATTTTACCCGCTAATCCCTCTAACCTACACATCCCAGGACTCTAAGGGGCAATTTCTAACCTGGCCAATCAACCTAACCCGCACATCTTTGGACTGTGGGAGGAAACCGGAGCACCCGGAGGAAACCCACGCAGACACGAGGAGAATGTGCAAACTCCACACAGACAGTGACCCGAGCCGGGAATCGAACCCGGAACCCTGGAGCTGTGAAGCAGCAGTGCTAACCACTGTGCTACCGTGTCGCCCTACATCACCTCTCATTCTTCCAAACTCCAAGGAGTACAGACCCAACCTGTTTAATCTTTCCTCATATGGCAGTCCCTCCATACCCGGCCGGGATCATCCTAGTGAACCTCCTCTGTACCGCCTCCAATGATAATATATCTTTTTCTAAATAAGGAGTCCAATACTGTGCCCAGTATTCTAAGTGTGGCCTCACTAGTATCTTGTGCAGTTGCAGCACACCTCTTTATTTTAATACTCCAGCCCCCTTGAAATAAAAGCCAGCATTCCATTTGCCTTCCCGATTAATCTTCTGTACCTGTGTGCCAACTTTCTGGCTTTCATGAACAAAGATTTCCAAGTCCCTTTGTGCTCCAGCTTTCTGCAGCCTCTCTGCATTTAAATAATAATCCGCCTTTTCATTCTTTCATCCAAAATGAACAATCTCACATTTTCGCTTGCTGAAGTTCATTTGCCAATTTTCTGCCCACTCACTTCTTATCATAGAATCCCTACAGTGCAGAAGGAGGCCATTCAGTCCATCAAGTGTGCAGACTTGATGGGCTGAATGGCCTACTTCTGCACTGTAGGGGTTCTATCGTTCTATGAAATTCCCCTAGTTGCCACTCTCCGACACCTGTTTGGGTACACTGAGGGAGAATTTAACAAGGCCGATTCACCTAACCAGCACGTCTTTTGGACCATGGGAGGAAACCAGAGCACCCGGCGGAAACCTATGCAGACACGGGGAGAACGTGCAGACTCCACACAGACAGCGACCCAAGGCCGGAATCGAACCTGGGTCCCTGGCGCTGTGAGGCAGCAGTGCTAACCACTGTGCTACCGCGTCGCCACGAGGTTACACTCTCCGACAGAGCATCTTATCCAGTCCCTATTCCCATAACCCTGCATAATTACCCCCACTAATCCCCCCCTAACGTACACATCTTGGGACACTAAGGGACAATTTAGCACAGCCAATCCACCCAACTTGTACATCTTTGGAGTGTGGTTTTGTTAAAAGGTGCGATAGAAATGTAAGTTGTTGTAATATATTTCCTCTTCTTGTTCTTCCTTCCAAGGGAGGCACAGTGGTTAGCAATGCTGCCTCACAGCGCCAGGGACCCGGGTTTTGCAGGGGCACTGCTGGCTGCTCCTATTGCTGTGTCACAGTGTCAGTGTTAAATAAAACACCGGCAGCTGCGCTTCCTCACTCAGCACAGACAGACAGACACCAAAAGGGGCAAACGGATCCAGCTAGGCATCACACAGAGGATTTCCTGAGAAACAATAGCCATTATGTCCATTTATCAGGGATGGTAATCAATCTCTGGGTGTTTTTGGAAGTTCTTGTTTGGAAACAGAGAGAGGTTCCATTGTTCCTTGGAGAAACTCCCTGAAGTGCAAGCCAGTGGCTTGTGTACATTCTCAGCCATCTTTGGGATGTGTGTCCTTTAAAAAGATAATCCCATGGCAACGCACTGCTCCCTCACAGCGCCAGGGACCCAGGTTCAATTCCGGCCTTGGGTCACTGTCTGTGTGGAGTTTGCACATTCTCCCCGTGTCTGCGTGGGTTTCCTCCAGGTGCTCTGATTTCCTCCCATACTCCAAAGGACGTGCTGGTTCAGTGAATTGGCCGTGCTAAATTCTCCCACAGTGTACCCAAACAGGTGCCGGAGTGTGGCAACTACAGGAATTTCATAGAACCATAGAACCCCTACAGTGCAGAAGGAGGCCATTCAGCCAATTGAGTCTGCACCGACCACAATGCCACCCAGGCCCTATTCCCGTAACCCCACACATTTACCCCGCTAATCCCCCTGACACTAAGGTCAATTTAGCATGGCCACGATTTTCACAGTAACTTCATTGCAGTGTTATTGCAAGCCTAGTTGTGACACTAATAAATAAACTTTGAAACAAAATGCAATGATTTTTTTCTTTCTCTGCTCGCAGTCCTGGCAGTGCTGATTGTCCATCAGAAAATGCAGAAGAAGAATGCCTTTGCGGGGCTGGTGAAGCCCCCGGGTGAGATCCGCGAGCAGCTGGTGCGCTATGACGAAGAGGGAGGCGGTGAAATGGACACCAACAGCTTTGACATCACGGTGCTGAACTCTCTCCGGGCCAATGGGCCGCGGCCGGCCAAAACCTCCAACTGCGTCCCGGTTTACGCCCAGGTCAGGAAGCCCAACAACGACATGGGCTCAGTGGTCAAGATGAAGAAGGATGAGGCGGATGGTGACAGGGACGGACTGCCCTACGACACCCTCCACGTCTATGGTTACGAGGGGGCCGAATCAGTCGCCGATTCGCTCAGCTCCCTGGACGTCTCCTCCATTGACTCCGATCAGGATTATGACTTCCTCAATGACTGGGGGCCCCGCTTTCAGATGCTGGCTGAACTTTATGGATCGGATCCATGCAGGGAGATCTCAGATTATTAAAGCAAGAGAGAGATGTGATTTGTTTTGTGGAGGGATTGGAGGGAGGGGGGGGGGGGGCAAGGGAGGGGTGTGGGGGGGTGGAGATGGAGGAATGGAGCAAAGTTGTGAAATTTAACTGGATTATTTGTTGATACAGCAGAGGAAGTTCAAAAGGGGAGGAGGCCATTCAGCCCCTCAAACCTGTCCCACTATTCAGTTCCATCCTGGTGGACCTGTGTCTTAATCTCACCTATCTGCCTTTGTTTCCAAATCCTTAATCTCCTTGTCTCGCCAAACCGCTCAGTCCCTCATTCTAACACATATTCTGAAGGTCCAAACTAATCACCATTCTAAAGATGAAAGGCCAACACTGCACAGGCTTCCAGATTCATTCACAATACAACAAAAGACATTGCATGTAGATAAGCCCCATGGATTGGTTGCATGATGGCACAGTGGTTAGCACTGCTGCCTCACAGCGCCAGGGACCCAGGTTCAATTCTGGCCTCAGATGACTGTCCGTGTGGAGTTTGCACATTCTCCCCATGTCTGCGTGGGTTTCCTCTGGATGCTCCAGTTTCCTCCCACTCTCCAACGATATGTAGGTTAGGTTGATAAAAGCAAATTACTGGGGATGCTGGAATCCGAAACCAAAAGAGAAAATGCTGGAAAATCTCAGCAGGTCTGGCAGCATCTGTAAGGAGAGAAAAGAGCTGATGTTTCGAGTCCAGATGATCCTTTGTCAGAGCTGAGGTTGGGTAGATTGGCCTAGGTAAATACATGGGGTTGTGGTGGGGTGGTGGTCTCGGTAAGATGCTCTTTCAGAGCGTCAGTGCAGACTCGATTAGTTAAATGGCCGCCTTCTGAACTGTAGGAATCCCATGGTTCTATGTCTAATGCACCGAATTTCAGAATGGTGCAGCGTGAAGGGAATGAATGTATTTTATTTTGATCTGACTTTGCAGTCTTGGCAGGACAGTCCCTGGGTCCAGGGTTGGGTGAATTGGGGCGAAGGGGCAAAGGTTACTTTTCATCGTGGGTTGATTTTTATGGGATCTGAGCATCGCTGGCAAGACTGGCATTGTTCCCTAATCCTGATTGTCCTTGAACAAAGTGATCTGCTGGGTTATTTCAGTTGGCGGTTAAAAGTCAATAGCATCGCTGTCACATGTCGGCCAGACCAGGTTAAGGATGGCAGATTTCCTTCCCTAAATTAGCAATCAGTGAACCAGATGGGTTTTTATAACAATCCATTGGTAATTGTCATCATTACTAAAATGAGTTTAATATTCCAGATTTATTAATTGATTTTTTTTAATTACTGCCGTGGTAGGATTTGAACCCATATTCCCAGGGCATTCACTGGATTACTGGATGGAAGTCATATTACCCTATTTCGTGGCAAATCAAATAACCAATTAAAATCAATCAGACAAGCTGAGGGATAAATTAAAGGGGCAGTCCCTTAAAGGGATACTGCCTGAAACAAAAAGCAAATGAAACTTAAAACTTCAAACCCAAACATGATTGAGAGGGAGGGTGGATAAGGTGCCCCAGTCCCCACAAAGCCCACCACTTGTTCAGCCAATGACGGCAGTGATTGCTGTGAGCTGGAACATGAAATTGACAGTCCAGTGGCCATGACCACCACGCCAACATCTCCCCATAAAAACAAAATAACTCGCCATCGGGGAAGTGGAGCCTGGTTTCCCACGTGGCCAGCAGATTATTCTGAGCCAATGTTTTCACGCTATTCCTACAGGGACGCCATGAAGAGAAAATTAGGGACCAAGTCAGCGGCAGGAATGCAGAGAAACCTGCTTTAGATGTTGCACAGAGGGTTGGTGATATCGAATTACATAGAACTTCCAGCACCGAATCAGGCCATTCGGCCCAACTGGTCCATGCTGGTGTTCATGCCGCACGTGAGCCTCCTCCAACCCTACTTCATCCCTCTTCCTATCAGCTCAACATTCCATTCATTTCTCCCTCAAATACTCACCTCCTTTCCTCTCTGCCATCCCCTGTGGTGGCGAGTCCCTTATTCTCACTAACTCTCAAAGTGAAGGATTTTCACTTGAATTTTTTTACTGGATTTATTGATGAATTTTGGCCTTGTAAACCCACTGCCGATTGGATCAAATGGCACCAAAACACAGTAAACAAGAACGATGGAGACAGGGTTTGTCGCGGTGAACTCTGCTTCCATAAAACTCCCTTTATTATGAAGGGTTCTGAAACATTCAGCCTGGACATTCCAGTTACAAATCTTCAATTCCCAGCCAATCAGAGATGAAGTTGGCAACTCTACATATTGCGTAACCAATGGAAACTCTCAGGTCTGCCTTGTATTCACAAATGTTGTTCAAAGTGATTAGAGTGTTTAGCTGCATTATAAATGTTTTAATTTTTAGTCTGATTTATACACGATAGCAGTATGTATCCTTTGTGCAGACAAAGGATTTTAGCATAACTTTTTTTTTAATGTGTGAAGTAAAACTATTTTTAAATGGAACTTCAGCAAATCTTGAAGCGACAGGGCTCTCTCTGTCCCCAGAGGGAAGTGCATTTGTAATAATTTTATTAACATTTTATTCCAGAGAGGTCACAGTTGTTCAGTGGCCAGTGTAACTGTGATGTAATAAGTGCCTTGATGTTGAGAGGTTCTTTGTTTTTTGCCAAACTCTTTAAACTTTTGGAGAAAGTTTGTTAATAAAAAGTTTGTAAAGTTCACTAATGATTGCATCAGTTGCGCAATAGGATAATGAGAATTTGTATTTCTGCACCAGAACCATCCCGTCTCCTCCCCTGTCCTTCCTGAAGGATCTCTTTCCTGTGACGAAGTGGTCAGAACCGTATGTCATACACCAGGTGGAGCAGTTTCTGGTACCCAAATAACATAAACCACCTCATACGGAAGCTTCTGACCCACATCCTATTCAACACAAAACAGGAGCAGCACGGTGGCGCAGTGATTAGCACTGCTGCCTCACAGCGCCAGGGACCTGGGTTCGACTCCTGGCTTGGGTCACTGTCTGTGTGGAGTTTGCACGTTCTCCCCGTGTCTGCGTGGGAGTGCTCCGGTTTCCTCCCACATTCTGAAAGACCTGCTGGTTAGGGTGCATTGACCTGAACAGGCGCCAGAGTGTGGTGACGAGGGGAATTTCACAGTAACTTCATTGCAGCGTTAATGTAAGCCTACTTGTGACTAATAAATAAACTTTAAACCCTAAACATTTCTTCTTAGATAGCAGCCATGATTCAGTTGGTCCTCTTCTTGTCCCTAGCCCAGAGGGTCATGGGAAGCTGTTGAATTGTTGTAAAAACCCCACTGGCTACTAATGTCATTTGGACAAAGCAATCTAAGTTTATTTATTAGTCACAAGTTGGCTTACATTAACATTGCAATGAAGTTACTGTGAAAATCCCCCAGTCGCCACACTCCAGTGTCGGTGCTCGAAAGATATTCGGACACAGCGTTCACAAGTGATCAATCCTTTATTGCCTTCTTATCGATAAGGAGAGAACTGGAGAATTGCCAAAGCTTCTTCAGTCTGCTCTGCCCAGCTGTGTGCAGTCAGCTTTTTTTATAGGGCATTTTTTACAACTTCTACTAAAGATAATTGTTTCTCGTCATGCAGACCGGTACATTATTTACATACGATACAAAGAGGTAGGCCCGAGACAATAGCTGTTTAATAGCATCACATTGCTAATGTCATAATCTTTAGTGGTAGACGGATGGAATATAATGGTCACTTAATCATGTTTTTATTACAGTTTCGGTGCTGTAAGCAAGGACATTTTGCTGTTTCCTGTTAATAGATATAGCGAAACATCCACCTTTGTCTGCGCTTTCTATTTCATGTACTTGCAGAGACAGCCAGTCTACAGTGAGGGTGCTGCTGCTGATGTGCTAATTTTCCTGGTCCCCTGGCCGACCTTCTGCTGAGCTCAGTCTCCTCTCCCACACTCTGGTGCCTGTTCGGGTACACTGAGGGAGAATTTAGCATGGCCAATGCACCTAACCAGCGCGTCTTTCGGACTGCGGGAGAAAACCGGAGCACCTGGAGGCCATTCAGATCATCGGGTTTGAACTGACTCTCTAAAAGAGCATCCTACCCAGGCCCTATCCCCATGCATACTCCACATGGACAGTCACCCAAGCCGGGAATTGAACTCAGGTGCCTGGCACTGTGAGGCAGCAGTGCTAACCACTGTGTCACCGTGCCGCCCTATCAGTTCAACAAGAGGCTTCAGTACAGATCTCTGCTGTACCCTCTTCAACTCTGTCCCTCTCTTTCCTTCTATCAGATGTTCTTTACAAATCTACCTTCATCACCTAGCTTTTTCCCACCTGTCCTAATAACTCCTTTCCCTGACTCACCGCCAGCTGTTGCGATGTGAGGTTCGTGTCCCTTTAATGGAGCATTCTTAAGCTACTGTCGAGTTGGTGGCATGATTGTCACTAGGCTCATAATATAAAAACCCCAGCTGTTGCTCTCGTGGTGTGGGTTCAAATCTGACCACAGCAGCCAGTGCAATTTTAATTCAAGAAATAAATCTAGAATTGAAAACGGGTTACGGTAATGGTAACCATGACAACTATCATCGAATGTGGCAAAAACCCAGCTGGTTCACTAATGTCCTTTAGGAAGGAAATCTGCCGTCCTTACCCGGTCTGGCCGACATGTGACTCCAGAGCCCACAGCAATGTGGTTGCCTCTTAGCTGCCCTCTGGAATGCCTGAGCGAGCCACTCAGTTCAATGCTGATTATTGATGGGCTTTGCCAGTGACATCCACGCCCCCATGAAATAATAAATTTTAACAAATCACAACCACCACTGGCCCTAGGGTCTGAGCTCATAGTCCCGTGACTTGTAGTCAGTCTGCAAGCAACAGCAGGATAGAGTAGGACCGGGGTTCTCCAGTCCAGCAATCCCCGCTGCCAGCAAGAATGGAGAATTTGGCGCTCAGCCAAATCTCCATTCACAGCAGCGGGACTGGAGAATCCCAGCCGTGGGCAAGGTCAGAGAATTCCAGCCCAGACGTACTAAACTTAACCTCCCAGTTAACTCTCTCTGTCCATAGTGTTATTTTCAAATGAAGGATCCGCATTATTGTTTCACCAACCCTTGTCTACGATTTGTACATTTATCTCGAAGAGGAGGAGAACGTAACATGGTGGCAGCGTGATTTTGCAGATATGACTGAGCAGAATACACGCCTCAACCCCTTCACATCCAACAGATGAAAAGACTGGGTGTGGACATGAAAAAAATGCTCAAAACTCAGTGTGTGTAAGTAATTAAGACCATAAAACATAGGAGCAGAATTAGGCCACTCGGCCCATCGAGTCTGCTCCGCCATTTAATCATGGCTGATATTTTTCTCATTCCCATTCTCCTGCCTTTTCCCTATAACCCCTGATCCCCTTATTAATCAAGAACCTATCTATCTCTGTCTTAAAGACACTCAATGACCTAGCCACCACAGCCTTCTGCGGCAAAGAGTTCCACAGATTCAGCACTCTCTGGCTGAAGAAATTCCTCCTCATCTCTGTTTTAAAGAATTGTCCCTATCACCTGAGGTTGTGCCCTCTGGTTCTAGTTTTTCCCACTAGTGGAAACATCCTCTCCACGTCCACTCTATCCAGGCCTTGCAGTATCCTGTAAGATTCTGCCGCTCTGCAGGAATCCTGCACGCCCCTTACCTGTTTTCTGGGATGACACCTCACCCCAGGCAGCAGTAGGTCCCAGGAGGATGTTTCAGGTCTGGTTAAATAGCAAAAGCCTACTTTCTGCAAAGCTAAAGCAGGAACAGAAATTAAACATCAGACTTCAGGCGGTCTCACTTCAAGCAGAACTCACAGGCCGGGCATCGAGCACCAGGGTCCCTGGCAGTGCCAGTCAAAGACAAACAATGCAGCATCATGAGAAGCCGCAAGCAGGAGCCAGTCTGCAAACTCCAGCTTCCGGTCTGACTCCTCTCCCAGCATCTTGGGGATTTTCGCTCGGGGAGCTCGGCCATCCAAGAGTTGTTGCGTCAATACCAGACATTAGCAAAGGGCACTATCTCTCTATTTAATTGCCGATGCCCAGTTGAAATTAAACAGGCAGTTTAATCCTGACAGACCACATGAGGAACATGTTGTCAACGCACAGTTACTGCTCTTTACAGCTGCGGCACAGTGGCACAGTGGTTAGCACTGCTGCCTCACAGCGCCACGGACCTGGGTTTGATTCCTGGCTTAGGTCACTGTCTGTGTGGAGTTTGCACGTTGTCTGTGTGGGTTTCCTGCAGGTGCTCTGGTTTCCTCCCACAGTCCAAAGATGTGTGGGTTAGGTTATAGAGTCATAGAGGTTTACAGCATGGAAAAAGGCCCTTCGACCCAACTTGTACATGCAGCCCTTTTTTCTTAAAACCCCAAAGTTAGTCCCAATTGCCCGCATTTGGCCCATATCCCTCTATATCCGTCTTACCCATGTAACTGTCTAAATGCTTTTTAAAAGACAAAATTGTACCCGTCTCAACTGCTACCTCTGGCAACTTGTTCCAGACACTCACCACCCACTGTGTGAAAAAATTGCCCCTCTGGACCCTTTTGTATCTCTTCCCTCTCACCTTAAACCTATGCCCTCTAGTTTTAGACTCCCCTACCTTTGGGAAAAGTTATTGACTGTCTAGCTGATCTATGCCCCTCATTATTTTATAGACCTCTACAGGATTGGTTGGCCATGCTAAATTGCCCCTTAGTGTCAGGGGGACCAGCTGGGTAAATGCATGGGGTTATGGGGATAGGGCTCGATGGGCTGAACAGCTTCTTTCTGCGCTGTAGGGATTCTATGATTCATTCTCCAGACCTGAACAAACAAAGACCTGTGATATTTGCCTCTCCAGGAGGCTCACTGCAGAGCAGTTTAACCGTTCATTTGATTGGTAATTGCAATCTCTTTGTCAGTTGGATTGGATAATCTTCTGTTTTTTTCCGTGCTCACACTGATAGTGAAGCAGGAACAAGAGGAAACTTATCTGTCATAAGCTTGAAGATATAATTGCCGCTGGCAGGTGGGTCAGTGAGAAGAGGAAACAGCTTTCAGATAATTGGTGTAGAGAATCAGAGACAAGATGAAGAGAAATGTTTTATCCAGCCAGTTGTTGTGATCTGGAACCCCCTACCTGAAAGGGCGAGGGAGGAAGCTTCAATGGGAACTTTCAAAAGAGGAACTGGATAAATATTCCAAGAGGAAGACTGCGGGACCATGAGCAAAGAACAAAGGGGAGTGAGACTAATACGCTCCAACAAAAGGCAGGCATGGGCAGAATAGGCCGAATGGCCTTCTTCTATGAGAACATAAAGCTGGCACGGCGGCACAGTGGGTTCGCGCTGCTACCTCACAGCGCCAGGGACCAGGGTTCAATTCTCGGCTTAGGTCACTGTCTGTGTGGAGTTTCCTCCGGTTTCCTCCCACAGTCCAAAGCTGTGCCGGTTCGGAGGATTGGCCATGCTAAATTGTCCCTTAGTGTCAGGGGATTAGCTAGGGTAAATGCACGGGGTTATGGGGATAGGGCCTGGGTGGGATTGTGGTCGGTGCAGACGAGATGAGCCGAATGGCTCCTTCTGCGTTGTAGGATTCTATGATTCTATGGATTCTCAGGGAGTCAGGAAGACCCTGCAGATCTTTTCAAAATAGCAGATGGTGCCTGGATGTGGGAACCCCACCCCTCATTTCCAACAGATCCAATTTTTCCAACTGAAAGAAGGGGCATGATTTAAGTGGGAGGGTAGCCTGGCCACAGTGGGGGCATTTGAATAGAGTGCTGAGTTCAAACAGACCCTGTACTGGCTCTACCGAGAGTCTTAACCCACAGTATGGAAGTGGCAAATTTATGGAGTCGGCCTCTTTAAGTGATTTGCTTTGAGGTTTTTTTTAAATCCCCTCTCTTTAAACTTAAAAACTTAAGCTGTCAGTGAGAATTTTTTTTAAAACTGTCTTCGGGACTGTTTTGATTGACAGGCCATCTGGTGCATGTTAAAAGAAAACATTTCCCAAGTGCTGTTATTATGTCATCACTTGAATGAATTTCAAAAGCTACAATTATTTCAGCAGGATGTTCTGAGTTCACAGTTTGATGGATGGTTTGAAGATTCTGGAGGCAATTCTCCCGGCCCCCTGCACTGCTCGAGTAGCGCAGTGAGCTGGGGCACATCAGCAGGGGGGCCTGTAGCGGGACTCACGGCCAGTGTCCAGCCAAACGCGAGTCTCCCGGGCAATTTTCAAAATAATCAGCCTCGTACTGGAAATCAGCACGAGGCTACATATGGAAATCTCAATATGATTAGCAAGTCTGGGACGGTATTCTCTGGGATCGCGAGTGTCTCTCCCACCCTGCCGGGAGATGTTCCAGGAGAGGGGATAGAGGCTATTGATGCCTGCCTGGGAGGTTGGGGGCAGGGGGGGCCCTTGGGCGGTGCCAGGCTGGCAGTGCCAGGCTGGAACCCGAGCACTGGCCACCAGGCATTCTGGCAGTGCCTACTGGGCACACTGGCACTGCTCACCGGGCACCAAGCAGTGCAAAAGGGCGGCACCAGAGGGAGCAAGGCCCACTGGGGCCAGGGCCGATTGCTGGTGGGGAACCCTGCGCACTCTGCAATGGGATTGGTGAGAGGAGGGAGGAGACAATTGGGGCTGCACATGGGGGGAAGAAGATTGGAGCTACACATGGGGGGCTTCGTGGCTGGCCATGGGGGGTGATTGGGTCTGCACATGGGGGGGAGATCGGAGCTACACATGGGGAGGGACCGTGGCTGGCAATGAGGGGGGGAGATTGGGACTGCATGTGGGGGGGGCATCGGGGCTGGCCATGGAGAGCTGGTGATTGGGGTGGCCCGGTGGTGGGGGTGGGGGGGAGGTCAGATAGGCCAGCGATCAGGGTGGGGGGGTTTGGGGAGGCTGGCGATCAGCGGGGAGGCCTGGAAAAAAATTGGGAGGGTGGCAACAGAGGGGCCGGTGATGGGGGGGCCAGTGAGCATGTGTTTATCTCCCCACTGACAGACTGGTGCATGCGCAGTGGCCCGCTCAGCACTCTGATGCCGACCTCTCCAGCGAGATGAGGCCCCGCCCACTCCCCCTCACTTCCCGCTGTGAATCCCCCTGAGGCACTCTGTGCCCGAGATGTGTTCAGCACACCCAAAAAACAGCCGGGGAAATCTCCCATTTTCCCGCCCATTGGGCATTTCATTTTTTTGGGAGAATTGCCCACCTGTCTTTGTTGCGGCTACTGAATAGAAGTTTTAATTGCAGGATGGCCACTTGAGGAGATGGTAAAAACTTTGAACGAGTTTCATGAATGGGAGTTTTTTTCACTATCGAGTGTGTATGAGTGAGAGCTGTATTCGATGAGTGACATCTCCACATGTCTCCTGAGATCTGCCCATGGTGAATCCTGGATGAGTGGCTCTGAGGTGGCATGAGGTGCAGGGGGGTTCTGGGGGCTGGTTGCAGGGTAGTGAGGGGGGGTTTGATGGATGAGAGCTCAAGGGCAGAAAACCCAGCTGGACCGTAAAACCAACCCGCCTCAGTATTTGACTGTCTCTGTCATCACCGACCAGCCACAGCTGGTGGGCCCAACTCTGTCGACAGGCCTCCTGACATCAAGGCAGCTTTTGACTGAGTGTGGCATCAAGGAGCCCCAGCAAAACTGGATCAATGGGAATCAGGGATAAACCTCTCTGTTGGTTAGAGTCATACCTGTCACAAAGGAAGATGGCTGTGGTGATTGCAAGCCAATATCTCAGTCCTGGGACATCCCTGCAGGAGTTCCCCAGGGTCATGTCCTAGACCCAACAATCTTCAGCTGCTTCATCAGTGACCGTCCCTCCTTCATAAGGTCAGCAGTGGGGATGTTTACCGATGATTGCACAATGTTCAGCACCATTGGCAACTCCTCAGATACTGAAGCAGTCTATGTCCAAATGCAGCAAGATCTGGACAATATCCAGGCTTGGGCTGACAAGTGGCAAGTAACATTCGCGCCACACAAATGCCAGGCAATGACCATCTCCAATTGGAGAGAATCCAATCCATTTCCCCTTGACATTCAATGGCATTGCCATCATTGAATCCCCCACGATCAATACCCTGGGGGTTACCATTGACCAGAAACTGGACTAGCCATATGAATACTGTGGCTATAAAAGCAGGGTCAAAGGCTGGGAATCATGTGGCAAGCAGCTCACCTCCTGACTCCCCAAAGCCTGTCCACCATCTACATGGTGCAAGTCAGGAGTGTGATGGAATACTCCCCGCTTGCCTGGATGGGTGCAGCACCAACAACACTCAAGAAGCTTGATACCATCCAGGACAAAGCAGCCCACTGAATTGGCACCACATCCACCACCTTCAACATCTATTCCTTGTATCACTGAGGCACAGTGGCAGCCATGTGTGGACATCTACAAGATGCACTGCAGGAACTCACCCAGGCCTCTTCAACAACACCTTCCAAACCCATGAGCTCTGCCACCTCGAAGAACAAGGTCAGCAAACACAGGGTAACATCCCCCCCCCCCCCCCCCCCACTTCATGTTCCCCTCCAAATCACACACCATCTTAACTTGGAACTCCCTCCCTTACAGCACTGTGGGTGTACCTGCTCCACATGGACTGCAGCAGTTCAAGAAGGCAGCTCACCACCACCTTCTCAAGGGCAATTAGGGATGGGCAATAAATGCTGGTCAGCCAGCAATGCCCAAAAGTAAAAAAAAAACAAGCAATCCAGAGGCTCAGGCTAATGGTCTGGAAACATGGGTTCAAATCCCACCATGGCAGCTGGTGGAATTTAAATTCAATTCATTCACTGAAAGGTGACCAGAATTTTACATTGGGCCTGCTGGAGTTGGCAGTGATACAATCCCACACCTACCCTCAGATGGCAGGGGTCAAACAACCACCAGGCTGAAAATTCTGGCCCTGACCTCAGTAATGGTGACCATGAAACTGTCATCGATTATTCCAAAAACCTACCTGGTTCATTAATGTCCTTTAGATAAGATGTTATATATTGGAGTTATTGTGTGTTGCATGGTCCCTAAAATGACCTCAAAGAGGCCCATGAGGTGGGTCTCTTAGAGTATGAGCTCCCTAATTGAGGTAATGATTGCCTACCCAGTCAGGGAGTCTCACCTGTGTATATATTGAGGAGTAAAAAGTTTAACAACACCAGGTTAAAGTCCAACAGGTTTATTTGGTAGCAAAAGCCACTAGCTTTCGGAGCGCTGCTCCTTCATCAGGTGAGTGGGAGTTGTGTTCACAAACAGGGCATATAAAGACACAAACTCAATTTACAAAATAATGATTGGAATGCTAGTCTTTACAGGTAATCAAGTCTTAAAGGTACAGACAATGTGAGTAGAGAGAGGGTTAAGTACAGGTTAAAGAGATGTGTATTGTCTCCAGACAGGACAGTTAGTGAGATTTTGCAAGCCCAGGCAAGTCGTGGGGGTTACAAATAGTGTGACATGAACCCAAGATCCCAGTTGAGGCCGTCCTCATGTGTGCGGAACTTGGCTATCAGTCTCTGCTCAGCGACTCTGCGTTGTCGTGTGTCGTGAAGGCCGCCTTGGGGAACGCTTACCCGAAGATCAGAGGCCGAATGCCCGTGACCGCTGAAGTGTTCCCCAACAGGAAGAGAACACTCTTGCCTGGTGATTGTCGAGCAGTGTTCATTCATCCGTTGTCATAGCGTCTGCATGGTCTCCCCAATGTACCATGCCTCGGGACATCCTTTCCTGCAGCGTATCAGGTAGACAACGTTGGCCGAGGTGCAAGAGTATGTACCTTGTACCTGGTGGATGGTGTTCTCACGTGAGATGATGGCATCCGTGTCGATGATCCGGCACGTCTTGCAGAGGTTGGTGTGGAAGGCTCCGGAGAAAATGTCATAGCTTTTCCGCTCTGGGAAAGTACTGGACGACGAAGGGTACTCTGTCCACCGTGTCCCGTATTTGTCTTCTGAGGAGGTCGGTGTGGTTTTTCGCTGCGGCGCGTCGGAACTGACGATCGATGAGTCGAGCGCCATATCCTGTTCTTATGAGGGCATCTTTCAGCGTCTGGAGGTGTCTGTTGCGATCCTCCTCATCCGAGCAGATCCTGTGTATTCGGAGGGCTTGTCCGTAGGGGATGGCTTCTTTAACGTGTTTAGGGTGGAAGCTGGAGAAGTGGAGCATCGTGAGGTTATCCGTGGGCTTGCGGTACAGTGAAGTGCTGAGGTGACCGTCCTTGATGGAGATGCGTGTGTCCTCCAGACTCATCGATCGACGATCTTCCTGAGGGTGTGACGCAGAGACCCCCACCCCCCCAGGGGAATTTCTCAGACTGGAATTGCCTCTGTTCACTCATCAATTCAATTATGTCAGAATGACTCATGGTGAACTGCATAAATGCAAACCAGGAAAACAGGCCCAAGTTGTCTCATCCAATTCGGTGTCCCCAGGGTGATGTCCGGAGTTGCCAACTCTTTGATGTCTTAACATCATCCAAGCGTCCGAAATAAACAGGAAGCGGCTCCCCTTCACATCATCAGACCTAAATCTGAAGAGAAGCAAAAACAAGCGGCTGATACAAGCAGCTGTCGGCAGGAATTTATCATCTTTCTTTGTTGGGAAAGGCAGGTGTTTGAAGGAAGAGCTGGTGGGAAGATTCTAAACCAGGCGGCCATATGGCGCAGATGCACTCCCATTAGCACGGCAATCCGTCTGTGGGATAGCCAGGAATAAACCCAATCAGGAAATAAGGGGAAACACCTTTACACAGAGAGGGATAAAATGTGGTATTCACTACCAAGAGTGTGGGTGAAGTGAATACGACAGATATATTTCAGAGGAAGCTCAATAAACACTTGAGGAGCGACACGGTGGCACAGTGGTTAGCACTGCTGCCTCATAGCGCCAGGATCCCAGGTTCAATTCCGGCCTCGGGTCACTGTCTGTGTGGAGTTTGCACGTTCTCCCCGTGTCTGGGTGGGTTTCCTCCGGGTGCTCCGGTTTCCTCCCACAGTGTAAAGATGTGTGGGTTAGGTGGATTGGCCATGCTAAATTGACCCGAGTGTCGGGGGATTAACAGGGTAATTATGTGGGCTTATAGGAATAAGACGTGGGTGGAATTGTGGTCAGTGTAGACTCGATGGGCTGAATGGCCCCCTTCTACACTGTAGTGATTCTATGAGAAGGATTTACTGATTGGGTGATATGAAGTAGGGGGAATGGGAAGTGGAAGGCACGGTGGCACAGTGGTTGACACTGCTGCCTCACAGTGCCAGGGACCTGGGTTCAATTCCAGCCTTGAGTGACTATCTGTGCGGAGTTTGCACGTTCTCCCCATGTCTCTGCTGAACAACTTTTAAGATGAGAACATCACTCAATACCAGGAAAGTGTCCACAAAATACAGCCCAGGATATTTACATCGACGCTGCGACAGGAGATTATTGGAGTATTTTTATTAAAATAGAGAAACAAAGCAATTCTTTTCCTTTGAAGCCTGTGGACAGGCCCCTGCATGAGGGAACAAGACAGCTAGGTAAACTAAATTGTCTGGGATTTGAAAATCACCTGTCTCCAGCCTCACAAACCACAGTGTGCACTGTCTGCTTTTATCCCAGGGGAATCATAGAATCCCTACAATGCAGAAGGAGGCCATTTGGCCCATCGAGCCTGCACCCACAATAATCCCACCCAGGCCCTATTCCTGTAACCCCATGCATTTACCCTAGCTAGTCCCCCTGACAATAGGGGCATTTCAGCATGGCCAATCAACCTAACCTGCACATAGAACCATAGAACCATAGAAAATTACAGTTCAGAAACAGGCCTTTTGGCCCTTCTTGTCTGTGCCGAACCATTTTTTGCCGAGGTAGAACCATAGAACTTTGGGACTGTGGGATCTTTGGACTGTGGAAGGAAACCGGAGCACCCGGAAGAAACCCACGCACACACGGGGAGAACGTGCAAACTCCACACTGACAGTGACCCGAGGCCGGAATTGAACCCGGGTCCTTGGTGCTGTGAGGCAGTAATAGGGTGAGGGTTGGATTATTGTCAGTGCAGGCTCGATGGGCTGAATGGCCTCCTTCTGCACTGGAGTGATCCTATGATCTATGTTTAAGGCACTTTCAAAAGATAAACGTGACAAGTGTAAGAGAGAAAAGGGAATAAAAAGACATGCTAAAGATGAGATGGATGAATAAGAGGAGGTTCACGTGGATTACAGACATCAACGCAGACTAACTGGGTCAAATGGTTGCTCCTGTGCTGTGAATTCTATGGAATTTTGTGTATATTCATGTTTCCAAATGCAATTGTTCTGTGGTCAGGCTGCAATTATACCCTCTCACCTGCAGTGGCAATGTTCCTGGAGGTGCTGCAGGAACACCAGTGGAGAGAGGCAGTCATTACAATGTCAACAGAGAACTTGCAATTTCTGATAAACAAGATAAGGGCAAGTACAGGCAGGCGGCGGATTTATAACGGTTTGTTAGTTGTGATCTTTGCTGGTCCCACCAAGATCAAACACTTGGCAAAGAATCAGAAGAAAGAAATGAGTTACTGAAGGCAAACCGGATTTTTAAAAAGACAAAAGCAAAGAACTTGCGTTTCTGTAACACCTTTCACAATCTCAGGACACGCTCAAAGCACTTTACAGCCAGTGAAGTACATTTGGGGGGAGTTGGTGACATAGTGGTATCGTCACTCAACTCTTAAACCTGAGACCCAGGGCAAGATCTGGGGACCCGGGTTCGAATCCCGCCACGGCAGACGGTGAAATTTAAATTCAACAAAAATCTGGAATTAAGAATCTACTGATGACCATGAAACCATTGTCGATTGTCGGGAAAAACCCATCTGGTTCACTAATGGCCTTAAGGGAAGGAAATCTACCGTACTTACCCGGTCTGGCCTACATGTAACTCCAGAGCCACAGCCACGTGGTTGACTCTCCAGGATGTTAGCTGAGTTTCTGGATTAATAATCTGGCAATAATACCACGAGGCCATCGCCAACCTCAAATTGGGAAAAATTCTCCCAATTTGAGGTACGTTCACTAGATTAAAACTCAGATTCTGAATGAAAACATTTTTAAATTTTACTCCAATTTTAAGCGGGTTCAAGGGGCTAAATTTCCAAATCTTAAACCCCCAAAGCCAATGAACGGAGTGGACGGGATAGCCCTGAATCCATCACCTTGCTGGCCCCAAACACGAATCCAAATTCACATTGAATCCAATTCATGGTCCTTACAAGAAAGACAAACAAGATCCAAGCTGACAAGAAAAGACATTGCATCCCATCCTGGGCTTGATCAGACACTTGGGACGGAATTTTATGGCCTCGCTCGCCCCAAAACCGTAAAATACAGCCCAAGGTCAACGGACTTTCCCATGGTCTGCCCCTCGCCTGCTCCGATTCCCATGGTCTGCCCCTCGCCCTCTTGGATTCCCATGGTCTGCCCCTCACCTGCTCCGATTCCCATGGTCTGCCCCTCGCCCTCTTGGATTCCCATGGTCTGCCCCTCGCCCTCTTGGATTCCCATGGTCTGCCCCTCGCCCTCTTGGATTCCCATGGTCTGCCCCTCGCCCTCTTGGATTCCCATGGTCTGCCCCTCGCCCTCTTGGATTCCCATGGTCTGCCCCTCGCCCTCTTGGATTCCCATGGTCTGCCCCTCGCCCTCTTGGATTCCCATGGTCTGCCCCTCGCCCTCTTGGATTCCCATGGTCTGCCCCTCGCCCTCTTGGATTCCCATGGTCTGCCCCTCGCCCTCTTGGATTCCCATGGCGGACGGGCCAGTAAAATTCCAGCCTTGATCTTAGCCAAAAGGCCAATGGCAAATATCTGTTGTTAGATCCCAGCAAGCAAGTAAAATAAAGCTTTTAAATAGAAATTGGTGTTCCCACCGTGAATTACACGGTAAAGTTAGAGCAGAATAAATGTTGTGAATGGCACCTTGAGACAAATGAGGCCTGGGTTCAGATTCTCTAGAGAACACAATGGAAAATGCCACTGAAACAGAACTCCATGGCGTGAACCAGTTGACATCAATGACTCTGGCTGGACGTGTTCCAGGAGATGTCATCACTTGACCGCCTGTTTCAACTCTGGCCCTTGCCTAGACTCCTGGCATTGGTTTTGACCATTGACAGGCCGGTCACCTGAGGATTGCTGGGAGTCTCCTCGAGCCATTCACTGCAGCTGCCTTGTCATTTCTCACTGTATTCCTGCCATCGGCCACAAGGAGGAGCCCCGGGACAACCAAATTGGAACTTGGATCTTTCAGTGATATTGGATATTGACAAGGACATCATAATGTCAAGGTTCTTCACAATGGTGCCCTGGGACCTGAGAAAGCGGAAAGGGCCTCATTGTAACATTACAACCAAAGGCCACCATCTCCGACAGTGCAGCACTCCCTCAGCACTGACCCTCTGACAGTGCGGCACTCTCTCAGTACTGACCCTCCGACAATGCAGCACTCCCTCAGGACTGACCTTCTGACAGTGCGGCACTCCCTCAATACTGACCCTCTGACAGTGTGGCACTCCCTCAGCACTGACCCTCTGACAGTGCAGCACTCCCTCAGTACTGACCCTCTGACAGTGAGGCGCTCCCTCAGTACTGACCCTCTGACAGTGCAGCACTCCCTCAGTACTGACCCTCTGACAGTGCGGCACTCCCTCAGTACTGACCCTCTGACAGTGCAGCACTCCCTCAGTACTGACCCTCTGACAGTGCGGCACTCCCTCAGTACTGACCCTCTGACAGTGCAGCACTCCCTCAGTACTGATTCTCTGACAGTGCGGCACTCCCTCATTACTGACCCTCTGACAGTGCGGCACTCCCTCAGTACTGACCCTCTGAAAGTGAGGCGCTCCCTCAGTACTGACCCTCTGACAGTGCAGCACTCCCTCAGTACTGACCTTCTGACAGTGCGGCACTCCCTCAGTGCTGACCCTCTGACAGTACAGCACTCCCTCAGTACTGACCCTCTGACAGTGCAGCATTCCCTCAGGACTGACCCTCTGACAGTGTGGCACTCCCTCAGTACTGACCCTCTGACAGTGCAGCATTCCCTCAGGACTGACCCTCTGACAGTGTGGCACTCCCTCAGTACTGACCCTCTGACAGTGTGGCACTCCCTCAGTACTGACCCTCTGACAGTGCGGCACTCCCTCAGTACTGACCCTCTGACAGTGCAGCATTCCCTCAGTACTGACCCTCTGAAAGTGAGGCGCTCCCTCAGTACTGACCCTCTGACAGTGCACCACTCCCTCAGTACTGACCCTCTGACAGTGCGGCACTCCCTCAGTACTGACCCTCTGACAGTGCGGCACTCCCTCAGTACTGACCCTCTGACAGTGCAGCACTCCCTCAATACTGACCCTCTGACAGTGCAGCACTCCCTCAGTGCTGACCCTCTGACAGTGCGGCACTCCCTCAGTGCTGACCCTCTGACAGTGCGGCACTCCCTCAGTACTGACCCTCTGACAGTGTGGCACTCCCTCAGTACTGACCCTCTGACAGTGCGGCACTCCCTCAGTACTGACCCTCTGACAGTGCAGCACTCCCTCAGGACTGCCCCTCTGACAGTGCAGCACTCCCGCAGTACTGACCCTCTGACAGTGCGGCACTCCCTCAGTACTGACCCTCTGACAGTGCGGCACTCTCTCAGTGCTGACCCTCTGACAGTGCAGCACTCCCTCAGCACTGACCCTCTGACAGTGCGGATCTCCCTCAGTACTGACCCTGTGACAGTGCGGTACTCCCTCAGTACTGTCCCTCTGACAGTGCGGCACTCCCTCAGTACTGACCCTCTGACAGTGCGGCACTCTCTCAGTACTGACCCTGTGACAGTGCGGTACTCCCTCAGTACTGTCCCTGTGACAGTGCGGCACTCCCTCAGTACTGCGCTCGGTGTGTCAGCCTGAATGATTGGTTCGTGTCTCTCGGCTGTGACTCCAACCCGCTCGATCTGATTCAGAGGTCAGAGTGTCAGCAACAGAGTCACAGTTCATTATCAATCAGTCCTGCCTTAGGGCTATTGACAGATTACTCATCGAATGGTTATGAGATAAAAAGTGGCCATTTGATCCGCCTTGTCCATGCTGGCCCTCTGAAAGAGCAATTCACCTCATCCCAGCTCCCCACACATTCCCTGTCAGCCTTTTCTGTTCAAAACATTATCCAATTCCCTCCTTGATCGAAGCTGTTTCCATTACACCCTCAGGCAGTGCACTCCAAATCCTAGCCACTCGCTATATGAAACCTTTCTTCACATGTCACTCTTGATTCTCACCTCAAAGCTGTGCCCTCTCATCCTCAATCATCCTGTGAACGGCAATGGTTGTGGGAAGGGATCTCCCTCCCTATCCTGTCCAGAACCATTTGAATATCTCTATCTACTTTCTCAGAACACGAAGGAAATTCGGTTTGTCCACTACGACTCTCACCAACTTTTACAGATGCACCATAGAAAGCATTCTTTCTGGTTGTATCACAGCTTGGTATGGCTCCTGCTCTGCTCAAGACCACAAGGAACTACAAAGGGTCATGAACGAAGCCCAGTCCATCACTCAAACCAGCCTCCCATCCCTTGACTCTGTCTACACTTCTCGCTGCCTCGGGGCGGCACGGTAGCACAGTGGTTAGCACTGCTGCTTCACAGCTCCAAGGTTCCGGGTTCGATTCCCGGCTTGGGTCACTGTCTGTGTGGAGTTTGCACATTCTCCTCGTGTCTGCGTGGGTTTCCTCCGGGTGCTCCGGTTTCCTCCCACAGTCCAAAGATGTGCGGGTTAGGTTGATTGGCCAGGTTAAAAAAATTGCCCCTTAGAGTCCTGGGATGCGTAGGTTAGAGGGATTAGCGGGTAAAATATGTGGGGGTAGGGCCTGGGTGGGATTGTGGTCGGTGCAGACTCGATGGGCTGAATGGCCTCCTTCTGCACTGTAGGGTTTCTATGATAAGACTTTCTAAAAGCAACCAGGATAATTAAAGATCCCACACACCCTGGACATTCTCTCTTCCACCTTCTCCTGTCGGGAGAAAGATACAAGAGTCTGAGGTCAAGTACCAACCGACTCAAGAACAGCTTCTTCCCTGCTGCCATCAGACTTCTGAATGGATCTATCTCGCATTCAGTTGATCTTTCTCTACTTCCTAGCTATGACTGTAACACTACATTCTGCATTCTCTCCTTTCCTTCTCTATGAACGGTATGCTTTGTCTGTATAACATGCAAGAAAGAATACTTTTCACTGTGTCCCAACACATGTGACAATAATAAATCAAATCAAATCTAATCTTCTCGTCGCCAAGGGAAACTGTTCCACCAATCCATATAACTGAAGTCCCTCATTCCTGGAAGCACAGAACACCAAAAGCACTGGAGGCTGGTCAAGGAATATGTTCAAGGGTTAGAGAGTTTTTTGACCAGCAAGGGAGTGGAGGATTATTGGGGGTAAACAAGAAAGTGGAGTTTATTTATTCATTCATGGGACATGGGCGTCACTGGCTGGCCGGCATTTATTGCCCATCCCTAGTTGCCCGAGGACAGTTGAGAGTCAACCACATTGCTGTGGCTCTGGAGTCACAGGTAGGCCAGACCAGGTAAGGATGGCAGATTTCCTTCCCTGAAGGACATTAGTGAACCAGATGGGTTTTTCCGACAATCGACAATGGTTTCATGGTCATCAGTAGATTCTTAATTCCAGATATTTTTTATTGAATTCAAATTCCACCACCTGCCATGGTGGGATTCGAACCCGGGTCCCCAGAACATTAGCTGAGCTTCTGGATCAATAGTCTAGCAATAATACCACCAGGCCATCACCTCCCCTCAAGACCATGATCAGATCAGCTGTGATCTTAACGAATGGAGGAGCAGGCTCGAGGGGCTGAATGGCCTACCTCTGCTCTCAATTCTTGGGTCTTAGGTTCTTGTGCAACATGGGGAGCAGTGTTTCATACGCAGTGAGCGATTGGGATCTGGAACACACTGCCTGAGAGTGTGGTGGAGGAACATTCAATGGTGGCTTTCAAAAGGGGATTGGATAATTACTTGCAGAGAGAAACTGTGCAGGGATTAGTGGGAGAAGAGTGGCGAATAGCACTGACTGAGTTGCTTTTGCAGGGAAGTGGCAGAGACATGACAGCCTGAATGGCCTTCTCCTGTGCTGTAACCGTTCTGTCCATCTGTCCCTGTAAATCATTTCTCTCTTCATCTCCCCATTGACACCATCCCAGACTCGGGCTGTTGTACAGAGCGCATTGCTGTCCTGTAATTCTGTCAGCAACCCAACCGGCAGCAACACTCTCTAATAGAAGGAGCCAAGGATTCTGGAGATGTGGAAAAATCTCACTCGTTAAATGAGGAACTTTCTACTTCAGGCTTCAGAAGCACTCTAATTTCAGAAGGATCGAATCAATTTGTTTCACTTTCTCCCGAAACCTTTTGCCCTTCCCACCTCTCATGATTCCACAGTCCACTCCCGTGGTGGAGAATGTTCGGGTCAATTTAACCGGGGATTTGGTAACTTGGGGGAAGAAACCAGTCAAGAGGCCCCAGAGTTGTTAGGCAAAGCAGAATCGGAAACACGGCTGGACAGATTAATGTTTACCGAGATATTGAAGGAAAGGAGACAAGACAAAGGGAGAGAATTCAAGATGCAAGAACACAAGGAGTAGGTGCAAGAGTGGACCATTCAGTCCATCAAGCCTGCCCCGCCATTCTATCCGATCATGGCTGAATTTGGGCTTCAACTCCACTTTCCTGCCCGCTCCCTTGATTCTCTGTGGGACCAAATATCTGACTATCTCAGCCTTGTAAGAAGTCTCACGACACCAGGTTGAAGTCCAGGAGGTTTATTTGGAATCACAAGCTTTCAGAGCGCTGCTCTTTCATCAGGTGAGTGGAGAGATAGGTTTCACAAACACGGCATATATAGACAGAGACTCAATTGCAAGATAATTACAGATTGGAATGTGAAGAATGGTTGCATTCCAACCCACACACGGGGAGAATGTGTAGACGCCACACAGACAGTGACCCAAGCCGGGAATCACCACTGTGCCACAAGAGAAGGTGATGGGAAGAATTGTGCAGAGGTGAAGAAGATATGGGGAAGAGAATGAGAAAGAAAAGGAAGGAGCAAGTTGGAAGAGGTGTGTTACAAACGGCTGGAGGTGGAGAAGGGGCAGGATGTGGGACAATGAATTGCAGCAACGATACACTCGAAATGTAAATCCTTCTGTCCACACATTCAAAATGAGACTATTGGGTTTCACAGAAGAGCAAACTGAATCGCTGAATGTGATTCTAAAACACCAATGGGAACAAATTGTCCAGTCACTATCTCATTGCTGTTTGTGGGATCTTGCTGTGTGCAATTGGCTGCCATGCTTCCTACATCACAGCAGTGACTACATGACTTTCACAAGCCTGCCACCAAATCCCCAAAGCGACTGCCCTCCTCGGCACTCAGTCGCGGCAGGAGACTCCCAAGGAGGGCGGCGGTAACACTTTTGGGATGTCTTCAAAGCATCTCTGAAGAGGTCAGCCTCTCCCACCAGTTCATGGGAGTCCACAGCTTGTGTCTGACCAAGATGGAGAAAGGTTTTGGGAAGGCAGTGAGCACTTTGCTGGGACGTGCAGAGGTGAAGTTGAGGCTTTGGAGGAAGCGCAGAAACCTCCAAACAGCTCATCTACCCGAGTCTTCAAGCATCACCATGCCCAGCATGCGACAGAGTCACTCTGGACCCATCAGCCATTTCAGAACCCATTAAACTGGAGTGGAGGTGAAGCATCCTTAATCCCGAGAGACTGCGTAAGAAGACACTTCAGTAAGTTCGTCATCAGCAGAAGCACTCTGAGATATCGTGTGGTCATTCAAGACATGAGAAAAATGCCACTCCTTTCTTTCCAGTGTGGCTGAATCTAAACTATCCTCTGAAACAGACTGATGCATCTCTCAAAGATATCATACTCCCAGGGCAACTAGGAGAGGGGCAATAAATGC
Organism: Mustelus asterias; assembly: GCF_964213995.1. Taxonomy (NCBI): domain Eukaryota; kingdom Metazoa; phylum Chordata; class Chondrichthyes; order Carcharhiniformes; family Triakidae; genus Mustelus; species Mustelus asterias. The sequence goes on along the minus strand of NC_135804.1, from coordinate 4,202,331 downwards.
CACCTTTACCAGTGATACCCAGATACCAGGCATAAATAACTGCTGTCTTACAACTTGCATTCATACAACAGCCTTGGCACAGGAAACATCTCCAAGTGTTTCATAAGAGCATCACTTGAACAATCTGGCACCATGCTACCTAAGAGGTTATTATGGGACAACTCACTGACGCTCAGTTTGTGTTCCGCCAGGATCATTCATCTCCCGACCTCATTGTAGCCTTGGTTCAAATATGGACAAAGCAGCTGAACTCCAGAAGTGAGAGTGAGAGTGATTCTCCTTGGCATCAAGGCAGCTTTTGACCGAGTGTAGCATCAAGGAGCCCTAGCAAGACTAGAGTCATTGGGAATCAGGGGGGAAACCCTCCGCTGGTTGGAATCGTGCCTGGCACAAAGGAAGATGGTTCTGGGGGTTGGAGGTCAATCATCTCAATCCCAGAACATCACTGCAGGAGTCCCTCAGGGTAGTGTCCTAGGCCTAAAAATCTTTAGCTGCTTCATCAATGACCTTCCCTCCGTCATAAGTGGGGATGTTCACCGATGATTGCACAATGTTCAGCACCATTCACGACTCCCCAGATCCTGAAGCAGTCCATGTTCAATTGCAGCAAGACCTGGACAATATCCAAGCTTGGGCTGACAAGTGACAAGTAACATTCACGCCACACAAGTACCAGGCCATGACTGTCTCCAACACAAGAATGAATCTAACATCGCCCCTTGATATTCAATAACATTACCGTCACTGAATCCCCCACTATCAACTACCTGGAGGTTTACCATTGACCAGAAACTGTACTGTGTCTATAAGAGCAGGTCAGAGGATAGGAATTCTACAGTGAGTAACACAACTCCTGACTCCCCAGAGCCTATCCACCATCTACAAGGCACAAGTCAGGAGTGTGATGGAATACTCCCCGTTTGCCTGGATGGGTGCAGCTCCAACAACACTCAAGAAGCCTGACACCATCCAGGACAAAGCAGCCCACTTAATTGTTACCCCATCCACAAACAGTCAGTCCCTTCATCACTGACTCATATTGACAGCCATGTGTGCCATCTACAGGATGCACTGCAGGAACACACCAAGGTTCCATAGGCAGAGCCTTCCAAACTCTCAATTACTGCCTCTAGAAGGACAAGGGCAGCAGATACCTGGGAACACCACCATCTGGAGGTTTCCTCCAAGCCACTCGCCATCGTGACTTGGAAATATATCGCTGTTCCTTCACTGTCACTGGGTCAAAATCGCGTAACACCCTCCCTAACAGCAATGTGGGTGTACCTACATCTCAGGGGTTGCAGTGGTTCAAGAAAGCAGCCCACCACCACCTTCTCAAGGGCAATTAGGGTTGGGCAATGCATGCTGGACTAGCCAGCAACCCCCACATCCCAGGAATGAAAGGTTAATTTTAAATGTTTAAAGTTTATTTGTTAGTGTCACAGTGGGCTTACACTAACACCGCAATGAAGTTACTGTGAAAATCCCCGAGTCGCCACACTCCGGCGCCTGTTCGGGTACACTGAGGGAGAATTTAGCACGGCCAATGCACCCTAACCAGCACGTCTTTCAGACTGTGGGAGGAAACCGGAGCACCCGAAGGAAACCCACGCAGACACGGGGAGAACGTGCAGATTCTCCTCATGTCTGCGTGGGTTTCCTCCGGGTGCTCCGGTTTCCTCCCACAGTCCAAAGATGTGCGGGTTAGGTTGATTGGCCAGGTTAAAAATTGCCCCTTAGAGTCCTGAGATGAGTAGGTTAGTGGGATTAGCGGGTAAATATGTGGGGGTAGGGCCTGGGTGGGATTGTGGTCGGTGCAGACTCGATGGGCCGAATGGCCTCCTTCTGCACTGTAGGGTTTCTATGATTCTATGACTCTGCGCAGACAGTGACCCAAGCCGGGAATCGAACCCGGGTCCCTGGCGCTGTGAGGCAGCAGTGCTAGCCATTGTACCGCTGTGTATCTTAAAGGAGTTTGTTGTAATGAAACAGCCTGTGCAGATTACTGGGGTGAATCCGGTTCCTGCAGCCACTGTATGTGCAGCGGGGGAGAATTGACAGGGACAAATGCATGATGTCCCCTGACAGTGACAAAACACAAGGTCGCTAGTTACAAAGACCCAACTGTCCCTCTTCCCAACAACAATTCCGCAATGAAATAAACTCTATGGAAAATAATCCCAGCCCCAGCACTTGAAATCTTCAAGACCCATCTTGAGATCACTTTGATTTACAAGTCTTTCGTTATCAGGATGCTCATGCCAGCTGGTCAAGGCTGGCTTAGCCAACATTCCCAAATGTTGGTGATTATGGATATCAGTCTGTGACGCTGACACAAGCAGAAACAGCAACATGAAGTTGTTAATGTCTCTGAGAACCCTGGTGTATTATTGATCATTCTGACTCATCAGCCAACTGATGGAAAAAAGTTTCACAACAGATTAAACAGCCGTTTGCCATTTATCACAGCCTGAGCTGGAAACACTGCTGCAGTCTGCTTACAGCCATGTCCTCCGAGGGATAGTAATAAGATTAGTCAAAGAGTAAAAGGAAACAGTGAATCCTAATGGAGGAACATTAACTCATCTCCTGATTAGGCACTTTGCAGCCTTCTGGATTTAACATTGAATTCAACAGCTTCAGACCATCAACTCTCCCCTCTGTTTTCACCCCCTTTTTCAACCCAATTTCCACCAGCCGCCTCCCCCTATTGTAGCCCTCTCCCCCTCCCCCTCCGCAGCAACGCCATCTGTCACTTGTCTTTAAGTTTTGTTTTCACAGAGCACTGACTCTTGTTCTCTGATGAACCCATTCTGATTTCTTACATTTATGCCACCATTAGCACTTTCTTTAGTCTTTAACACTGCCATTAACACTCCCTTTGTTTTTTTGCCCATATCTTTCTCAAATCCTGAGCTCCCACCTCTCCCTGACCTTTTATTTTGCTCCTCCTGTTCCACCCATCTCTAACAGCAGAAAATCCATCCCATTTCACCCTCTCGTTAGTTCTGAAGAAGAGTCACACGGACTTGAAACATTAACTCTATTTCTTTCTCCACAGATGCTGCCAGACCTGATGAGCATTTCCAGCATTGTCTGTTTTTATTAAGGGAAATAACTTGTAATTTTAGAGCACCTCTTGCGATTCAGGTTTCCTGAGTAGTCAGGCGCTATATAAATGCAAGATCTCCAAATCTAACTAGGACACTCTGATTGGCTAGATAGGGAGCATGTGACCAAACAACCAGCTGTAACTACACCCCCGATGACCGTCCAGTATTGAACGAATCAAAAATTCCTTCAATTGTATATTGGGAGTTCTGAAGCCAATATCTTCAATCCCTGCCACAAAGTCAGTTCCCTTTAGGCATTGGCTGTGCTTTTCCAGTTCCATCAATGGTGAGAATTTTGATTTGATTTATTATTGTCACATGTATTAGTATACAGTGAAAAATATTGTTTCTTGCACACTATACAGAGAGAGCATGCCATTCATAGAGAAGGAAAGGAGAGAGTGCAGAATATAGCGTTACAGTCATAGCTCGGGTGTAGAGAAACATCAACTTAATATATGGTAGGTCCATTCAAAGGTCTGACAGCAGCAGGGAAGAAGCTGTTCTTGAGTTGGTTGGTACGTGATCTCAGACTTTTGTATCTTTTTCCTGATGGAAGAAGATGGAAGAGAGAATGTCCGGGGTACGTGGGGTCTTTAATTATGCTGGCTGCTTTGCCCCTGGCAGCGGGAAGTGTAGACAGAGTCAATGGATGGGAGGCTGGTTTGCATGATGGACTGGGCTACATTCGCGACCCTTTGTAGTTCCTTGCAGTCTTGGGCAGAGCAGGAGCCATACCAAGCTGTGATACAACCAGAAATAATGCTTTCTATGGTGCGTCTGTAAAAGTTGGTGAACATCTAGACTTGGTTTACATCTAGACTTGCACGCCTGGCTGTTCCCCCACATCCTATCCTCCGTAAAATTGAGGTCATCCAACATTCTGCTGCCTATGTCCTTACTCACAGCAAGTCCCATTTCCCCATCACCCCCTTTGCTGACTGACCTACACTGGCTCCCGGTCAAACAATGTCTTGATTTTAAAAACTTTCATCCATGTTTTCAATTCCCTCCCTGGCCTTATCCCTCCCTATCTCTGTGACCCCCTCCAGCTCCGCACCATTGAACCATAGAATCCATACAGGGCAGAATGAGGTCATTTGGCCCATCAAGTCTGCACTGACTCTCCCAAAGAGCATCTTACCCAGGCCAGGCCCCACCCCACCTCCTCTCCCCTCCGCTCTCCTCCCCCATGTGCAGAGCAGTGCATAATTTTTTATTATTCATTCAGGGGATTGGGCCTTGCTGGCTTGGCCAGCATTTATTGCCCATCTCTAAATGCCCTTGAACAGAATGCCTTGCTAGGCCATTTCAAAGGGCAGTTGGGAGTCAACCACATTGCTGTGGCTCTGGAATTGCATGTAGGCCAGACCAGGTAAGGACAACAGATTTCCTTCCCTAAAGGGCCTTAGTGAACCAGATGGGTTTTTCCGACAATCGACAACGGTTTCATGGTCATCAGTAGATTCTTAATTCCGGATATTTATGGAATTCAAGTTTCACCATCTGCTGTGGCGGGATTTAAACCCGGGTCCCCCAAGTGTTACCCTGGTCCCTGGGTTACTAGTCCAGTGACAATCCCATCATGCCACTGTCTCAGTCAATTTCACTTGTATCTATTTTTTCACATGAGCATTGCTGAAAAAAGACTTTTTGTCAAGGTTTTTCATCTTGCACTCATCGGGACATTTTGCACAAATACAAATCCAAGGGGGACAACAAATTTATACTGCCACGGAAAATGCACCAGTTGGTGATGACTGAGAGTTAACTGCCAAGAATTGTTTGAAATTTAAAGCAGGCAGCTTGACTCTGATTGGTCAAGGCACTGCCCTGAGGAATGAGTCAGCAAATGGCTGTCACTTATTTTGTTAAACTGAAACAGGCTCAATGTGGCAACGCCCTCTGCCAACCAGAGTCCACTTGCCAACCAATCAGCACTCTCTTCGCATGCAATATAAAGTTGTTGTCTCCCTTGGATTTGTATTTTTGTGAAATGTCCTGATGAGTGCAAGACACAAAGCTTTGACAAACAAATGTCTCTTTTTCAGCAATACTCAAATTCTGTTTATTTTTCACATGTCTTTGACAAGCAGAATGTGGTAACCTTGGTCGGTAATGATTCCCACAAACTCCAAGGAACACCCATTCATGTGCAAAGCTGTACGGTGACTATCTTTGACCTGAGAAAGCATCACAGTTACAATCGCTTCTGTTCTAACAATAACAATGAATAATTATGGTATCTTATTCAAGAAGCACATTTGTAGCCTAAAGGCTGAATTTCTGGATACCTCACATCAAAAAAATGTATCTATGCACTAACAGGTTAAAAAAAGATGCAATATGTAACAATCATATAGTAACAGAAATAGACAAATACATTCAGCAGGTAACCGGGGCGTGGTGAGATTTAAGGAACCCTCCAATGCTCCAGGGATTCCAGGGATATGATAATGGGATGGGAAAGTGGTGCCAATGTAAATGTGGGAAAGTGATGGCATAGTGGTATTGTCACTGGACTAGTATTCCAGGCTCTGAGGACCCGGGTTTGAATCCCACCACGGCAGATGGTGAAATCTGAATTAAATTCCCATAATAACCTAGAATTAAAAAGTCCAATGATGATTCCGAAACCATTGTTGTAAAATCGAGTGCCCTTCAGGGAAAGAACTCTGGTCTGGTCTACATGTCACTCCAGACCCACACAAAAGTAAAGTTTATTTGTCACAAGTAGGCTTACGTTAACACTGTAATGAAGTTACTGTGAAAATCCCCTACTCGCCACACTCCGGTGCCTGTTCAGTTACACTGAGGGAGAATTTAGCATGGCCAATGCACCTAACCAGCACATCTTTCAAACTGTGGGAGGAAACCGGAGGACCCGGAGGAAACCCATGCAGACATAAGAACATAAGAACTAGGAGTAGGCCATCTGGCCCCTCGAGCCTGCTCCAACATTCAATAAGATCATGGCTGATCTTTTCATGGACTCAGCTCCACTTATCCACTCGCTCACCATAACCCTTAATTCTTTTACTGTTCAAAAATTTATCCTTGCCTTAAAAACATTCAATGAGGTAGCCTCAACTGCTTCACTGGGCAGGGAATTCCACAGATTCACAACCCTTTGTGTGAAGAAGTTCCTCCTCAACTCAGTCCTAAATCTGCTTCCCCTTATTTTGAGGCTGTGCCCCCTAGTTCTAGTTTCACCTGCCAGTGGAAACAACTTCCCTGCTTCTATCTTATCTATTCCCTTCATAATCTTATATGTTTCTATAAGATCTCCCCTCATTCTTCTGAATTCCAATGTGTAAAACCCAGTCTACTCAGTCTCTCCTCATAAGCCAACCCTCTCAACTCCGGAATCAACCTAGTGAATCTCCTCTGCACCCCCCTCCAGTGCCAGTATATTCTTTCTCAAGTAAGGAGACTAAAACTGTACACAATACTCCAGGTGTGGCCTCACCAGCACTTTATACAGACATGGGGAGAATGTGCAAACTCCACACAGACAGTGACCCAAGCTGGGAATCGAACCCGGATGCTTGGCGCTGTGAGGCAGCAGTGCTAACCACTGTGCTGCCCCATGTGGTTGACTCTTAAATGCCCTCTGAACAAGGCACATCCATACGTAGAACATAGAACAGTACAGCACAGTACAGGCCCTTCGGCCCACGATGTTGTGCTGAACCTTTTCCAAAACCAAGATCAAACTATCCCACTCCCGATCATTCTAGTGTGCTCCATGTGCCTATCCAATAACCGCTTGAAAATTCCTAAAGTGTCCGACTCCACTATCACAGCAGGCAGTCCATTCCACACCCCAGATAGTTCATGATCATCCCATGAATGAATTTTTATTGGCTCAAGAAGACACTGACTCCGACTTTTATTTCTTATGGGGATTAACCTAATAACCTGCTAAAACATTCACACTGAGACTCAAAGGGCACTGCTTCCTCACAGCAGGTTGGATTCCTGGTTTGGGTCACTGTCTGTGCGGAGTCTGCATATTCTCCCCATGGCTGCGTGGGTTTCCTCCGGGTGCTCCAATTTCCTCCCACAGTCTGAAAGATGTCCTGGTTAGGTGCATTGGCCACGCTAAATTCTCCCTCAGTGTACCCGAACAGGCACCGGAGTGTGGCGAGTAGGGGGTTTTCACAGTGACTTCATTGCAGTGTTAATGTAAACCTACTTGTGACTAATAAATAAACTTTTAACTTTACTGATCCAGTAACAAAATGAACCTTAACTTTCTTTTTTAATGTTGAAGGAAAGTTACATAGAGAATGGGGAAAAAACACAATTAAATCTTGGATCAACCTTTCCAAGCCTAAGGCTGTTCTTTCCCACATTGCAACTTGAAGAGTTTAAACCACTCACTGGTGACATGAGGTCCCTGTAGTGTTCCGAGTGTTTAGTCACTGGAGATCAGTAAACCTTAGCTCCTCACTAATTGACTCCTTGTCTATTGGTTTTATTATACGTGGCATTCCAAGTTTCTGGCAGCCTGGTGTTTTGTCAGTTGATACCAGGTGGGATCATTGTGTTGGATAGATACATTTCTCCTCAATTCTGACTTGCAGATGGGCCTCAATCTAAGTTAGTATTCCCTCACCTCCAGATCACACTCAACAACCTCAGATAGTTCATGATCATCAGATACAGTTCTGCCTAAATACAGAGCTATTTTTGTCTTCAATTATTGCAATGGGAGCCAACTGGACTTCACAAAATCACCCCCAAGTCAACACAGGATGCTGCTTCACTTACCCTCATTTCAGCAGTGACCTTACTTTGAAAGTATTTCATTGGCTCTTTCATTGGGATGTCCGAAGGTCATGAAGGATGCTTTAGAAACTTGAATTCTTTCTACTGATAATGTATTATCCTAACCTCGGTGGGTAGCTCTCCCAGTTACTGGGTTCAAGTCTCATCCCAGCCTACTGAGCACATAGTCCAAGCTAACACTTCAGGGGCAGAAACCGAGGGAGTGCTGCCCTGTCAGAGGTGGTGTTTCTTCAGAAAGACTCTAAACCAACACCTTGTAGAATTTCCCCGAGCACAATTTGAAGTGTCCTGGCCAATGTTTATCCTTCAGCCTAACTGAGAAGAAGTTATCAGTTTCCTCAAGGAAATCTGTGTTCACCAGAGCAAAGAATAGGAGAACTGGGGAATGTGAACATTTCAACTAGCAGGTACCCTGTGTCTACCACTCCCAGGTCAGGTAGAAAGCAGCGGCAGGTGCAGAATGGAACTCCATATCTTGTGTTCACATGACAACTCTCAAACCTGATGTGGAGATGCCGGCGTTGGGCTGGGGTAAACACAGTAAGAAGTCTCACAACACGAGGTTAAAGTCCAACAGGTTTATTTGTAGCAAACTAGTATATTTGTAGCAAACATTTTGTAGCAAAAATTTGTAGCAAACATAGCTAGTGGCTTTTGCTACAAATAAACCTGTTGGACTTTAACCTGGTGTTGTGAGACTTCTTACTGTGCCAACTCTCAAACCTGCCATCTATGTGTCAGAAAGAACATGGGAACACAATTTTTCAGCCTATTCAACCTGTTTTACCATTCAGATAGATCATAGCTGATCTGTTTCTCAGCCCCATCTATCCACTTGGGCGGCACGATGGCACAGTGGCTAGCACTGCTGCCTCACAGCACCAGGAACACGGGTTAAATTCTGGCTTTGGGTCACTGTCTGTGTGGGGTTTGCACGTTCTCCCCATGTCTGCATGGGTTTCCTCCAGGTGTTCCTGTTTCCTCCCACACTCCAAAGATGTACAGTTTAGGTAGATTGGCCATGCTAAATTGCCCTTTGGTGTCTCAAGATGTGTAGGTTAGGGGGATTAACAGGGTAAATGCGTGGGGTTAGCGAGATGGGACCTGAGCAGGATGCTTTGTCAGAGAGTCAGTGCAGACTCAATGGGCCGAATGGCCTGTTCTGCACTGTAAGGATTCTATACGTGTCGCTTGATACTGTTTGCCATCAAAAATCTATTGATGTTAGTCGTGAAATTTCTATTCATGCCCCTTCCTCACTAACCCCCACCCCTCAGCCTCAGGTGATTTTTGGGTGAGAGAGAGTTGTAAATTTCCACTCCTCTTTGTGTGAAGAAGTGCTTCCTAACATCACCCCAGAATAATGTGGCTCTGAGATTACGAAGCTAAAGTAGACTCTTCGCAGCTTTGGTATCATATTTGACACTGAGATGAGATTCCAGCCTCATGTCTGTGTCATCACTCTATTGCCACTCTATCGCCTGCCCACACTTGGGCAAATCAGACCATAAGGCTGTGCTCCTGCTCTCGGCTTACAAGCAAAAACTGAAGCGGGAGAATCCATCAAAGAAAGTTGTGCAATGTTGGTCTGAGGAATCGGATGATCTCCTACGGGGCTCTTCGAGTCAGTAGACTGGTCAGTATTTAAAAACTCTGTGACCAGCCTGAACCAGTACGCCACTACAGTAACTGACTTCAGTAGTAAGTGTGTAGAAGACTGTGTGCCAAAGAGGCAAATCAGTGTGTTCCCCAACCAGAAACCATAGATGAACAGGGATATCCACCGCTTGCTGAAGTCCAGGTCTGAGGCGTTCAAGTCAGGCAACCCTGACCTGTTCAAGAAATCCAGATATGATCTAAGGAGATCCATCAAAGATGCCAAAAGACAGTACCAGGCCAAGCTAGAGTCCCAGGCTAGCCACACAGACTCACACCAACTATGGCAAGATCTGAAAGACATAACAGGCTACAAGATGAAGGCATGTGAAATTGCCGGCTCCAACGCACCCCTCCCTGATGAGCTCAATGCATTCTATGCCCATTTTGAGTAAGAGGTCAGTGAGAGCATGCCCTCCACCCTGGAAGCCCTGGATGAACCTGTATCTGGGGTCACCATTGCCGACGTCAGGGCAGCCTTCTCAAAAGTCAACCATGGAAAGTGACTGGACCGGATGGGGTACCCGGATGAGCACTCAGATCCTGCACGGATCAGCTGGCGGGGGTATTCACAGACCCCTTCAACCTCTCTTTATGTTGATAGAATAAATATTCCCCCATTGACACTTGATCTCTTGACCCAGCTCATTTCCAAGAACCAGGTCTATCCTTTCTTGTTGGACTGGATACTCTCCATAACATTGTTCAACTCTTCCCCTGCCTCAGATCATTCACTGCTGAAAGCCTCATTCATGCCTTTGTTATCTCTATACTCCCCTATTAACAAACTCCTGTGCACTCCTGTATACAGTCAATAGGATTGGGGACAGGTACAGATTGGATTGTGGAAACAGGATGTTGTGGCAATAACAGAAATCAAGGAAGGGCAGGACTGGGTGTTAAATATTCCTGGGTACAAGTAGTTCAGAAATGATAGCAAAGGAAGGAAAGGCTGGTGGTATTGTTCAGGGAGAGCACTGCAGTGCTGGAGACAGAGGATGTTCCAGAGAATTCAAGGACAGAATCAATTTGGCTGGAGCTAAAGAACAAAAAGGATGCTTGGTGAAGTCTATAGACCGTCAACTAGTGAGAAGGATGAAGAACACATCTGCAGCAAAACTACAGTGAGATGCAAGCATCACGAGAACAGTTTAATGGGGAGGTTTCAATGATCTAAATGCAGGCTGGGACAGTGGTGGCATAAACAGCAGAGAGGAGCAAAAGTTCCCAGATTGTGTTCAGGGAAATTTTCTACAGTAGTGCAGCATGGTGAGACAGTGGTTAGCACTGCTGCCTCACAGCTCCAGGGACCCGGGTTCAAATCCAGCCTCGGGTCACTGTCTGTGTGGAGTTTGAACATTCTCCCTGTGTCTGCGTGGGTTTCCTCCGGGCACTCTGATTTCCTCCCACAGTCCAAAGATGTGCAGGTTAGGTGGATTGGCCGTGCTAAATTGCCCCTTAGAGTTGAGAGGTTAGCACGGTAAATACATGGGATCACAGGGATGGGGCCTGGATGGGATTGTTGTTGGTGCAGGTTCGATGGGCCAAATGGCCTCCTTCTCCATTGTAGGGATCTATGATTAGTATGTATCCAGTCCAACAAGAAAGGATGGACCTGGTTCTTGGAAATGAGCTGGGTCAAGCGATCAAGTGTCAATGGGGGAATATTTAGGAAACAGTGATCATTGTATTGTGAGGTTTAGGATGATGATAGAAAGGGACAATAGGCAATCCAGAGTAAAGATCATTAACTGGGGGAGAGCGAACTTCAATGGGGTAAGAATGGAGTTGGGCTGGTTAGACAGGAAGGAAAGGTCAGCGGGAAACACTGCAGCTGAACAATAGGCTCCCTTCAACACAGAAATAGTCAGGACACAGTCAAGGTACATTCCCTAAAAAAGGGAAAGGTAGGGGAAACAAAACCAGAACTCCCTGGATGAAAAAGGAAAAAGAAATTAAGATAAGGAAGAAAACGTGTGCTTGTGTCAGGTAGAAAATACAATTCAGAACCAGGAGGAATACAGAAGGTTCCGAGGGGAGGTGAAAAAGATCATTTGAGAAGCAAGGAGGGATGATGAGAAAAGACTGTCAGCCAACAGTCTCCTGTCGGCAAATCAATAATGAAAAGGTGGTAAAAGGAAGAGTCGGGCCGATTCGGGATCTGAAAGGGACCTGAAGGGAAAAGGGGACATGGCTGAGGTATTAAATGAATACCTTGTGTCTGTTGTTACCATAGAGGTAGATGCCACCTGGGACAGAGTGACAGACAAGGAAACTCTGTCCCGAGAAGGGTTCAAAATTGATAAGGTGGACGTGTTGAATAGATGGGGTGAACGGGGCCTGGGGGGGTGGGGGCTTGGGGTGGGGAAGGGAGAGGTGGAACCTGGCCTCAGGGAGAAGTGAGTGAGTGAGAGATGAGAGTGAGTCAGTGAGTCAGTGAGTGAGTGTGAGAGATGGGAGTGAGTAAGTGAGTGAGTGTGAGTGAGTGAGTGTGAGTGAGTCAGTGAGTCAGTGAGTGAGTGTGAGAGATGGGAGTGAGTGAGTGAGTGAGTGTGAGAAATGAGAGTGAGTCAGTGAGTGTGTAGGATGTTTGCAGATGGTACAAAACTTGAAAGTATCGTAAACTGCGAGGAAGACTGTGTAGAACTTCGAAAGGACATAGACAAGTTGTTGGAGTGGACAGATTGGTGGCAGATGATGTTCAATGTGGAGAAAAGTGAGGTGATGCATTTCTGTAGGAAGAACATGGAGAGACAAAATAAAATAAGGAGTAAAATTCTTAAAGGATTGCAGGAGCAGAGGGACCTGGGTTATATATGCACAGATCATTGAAGGTGGCAGGACAGGTGGAGAGGGCAGTTAATAAAGCATACAATATTCTGGGCTTTACTAACAGGGGCACAGAGTACAAGAGCAAAGAGGTTATGCTGAATTTATACAAGACACTAGTTAGACCTCAGCTGGAATATCGTGTACAGTTCTGGGTGCCACACTATAGGAAGGATGTGAACACATTGGAAAGAGAGCAGGAGAGGTTTACAACAATGGTCCCAGTGATGAGGAACTTCAGTGGTGAGGATGGATTGGAGAGGTTGGGACTGTTCTTGGAGAGAAGAAGGTTAAGAGGATATTTGATAGAGATGCTCAAAATCAGGTCTGGAATGCACTGTTTGGAAGCATGCTGGTGGAGGAAGGTTCAATCGAGACGTTCAAGAGGATTTTAGATGATAATTTGAATAGAAACAATGTGCAGGGGTACAGGGAAAAGGCAGGGGAATGGCACTAAGCCATGATACTCATTTGGAGAGTGGGTACAGACACAATGGACCAAATGGCCCCCTTCTGCTCTGTAACAATTCTGTGATTCCTCGTCGATCTTCCATTTTCAATCTTCTATAAACTTGGGGTCATCCAGAACTCTTGTCTTAACTCACACCAAGGATGGGATTTTCCAGTGTCACTCACCCCAAAACTGGAAAATCCCGCCTGGGGTCAACGGACCTTTCCATGGTCTGTCCCGCCACCCCCCCCCCCCCCCCCCCCCCCGCCACCCCCCATTACCATTCCCGTGGTGGGCAAGGTGGAAAAATTCCCCCCCAACTCTCATTACTGAACATCAGGTTCTGGTTATCGATCGGTCAGCCAATGGAAACAGTTTCTTTTCATTTACTCTGTCTGAACTTTTTGTGATTTGATGAAGCCTCCACCAATCTCCTCTCCACACACTGTCATTCCTCACTCTTAGAAACATTCAGGATCCCCTCAAAAACCCTTCATCCCCCCTTAACGTCATTGGGTTTTTCTTCATTCTTTCATGGGATGTAAAGTTTATTTATTAGTGTCACAAATAGGCTTACATTAACACTGCAATGAAGTTACTGTGAAAATCTCCCAGTCACCACACTCCGGCGCCTGTTTGGGTACACTGAGGGAGCATTTAGCATGGCCAATCCACCTAACCCGCACATCTTTGGAGTGAGGGAGGAAACCGAAGCGCCCGGAGGAAACCCACGCAGATACGGGGAGAACATGCAGACTCCGCACAGACAGTGACCCAAGGTTGGAATTGAATCCGGGTCCCTGGTGCTGTGAGGCAGCAGTGATAACCACTGTGCCACCATGCCATCCCAAAAAAACTTCAAAAAAGGCATTTCACTGACGGGGTTGGGTGGGGGGCGACACTTTAGAAAGTCCTGGGGTCACGCAAGGTGTTATAGGAATGCAAGTCTTTCTCTCCAGAGATCAAGGCTGGAATTTTACCGCCTTGGGAATCAGAGCGGGCAAGGGGCGGAACATGGAAAGGTCCCTTTGACCTCGGGCGGGATTTTACAGTTTCGGGACGAGTGAGGCAGTAAAACCCTGTCCCAAAGGTTCATCTCCGCAGTGTGACAGGGAGCAAATCCAACTCTGTCAGCAACAGAACTGGCATGTTTGGATCAAGATCGGGGTGGCATGGTGGCACAGTGGTTAGCACTGCTGTCTCACAGCTCCAGGGTTCCGGGTTCAATTCCCGGCTTGGGTGACTGTGTGGAGTTTGCACGTTCTCCCCGTGTCTGCGTGGGTTTCCTCCGGGTGCTCCGGTTTCCTCCCACAGTCTAAAAAATGTGCGGGTTCGGTGCATTGACCCCAACAGGCGCCCCTGGCGACTCAGGGAATTTCACAGTAACTTCATTGCAGTGTTAATGTAAGCTTTACTTGTGATCAATAAACTTTAGATAAAATATAAATGTGTCTCAGGGAGCTTATTAAATGCTTGGATAGGGTTCCTAAAACCCAGAAGTTGAAAAGCAGTTGGTATCTATTCAGAAACGCAGAGATGGGGTTATTTGAAAGGTTGATACATAATTGTGTTACATGCGATGTTGCTCCGAGGTACACGCCCTGGGAAGGAGCAGAGAGAGATAGAGGGGGAGGAAAGTGGCGCAGATCCCCCTCTCCAGGGGAAATCACCGACTGTTGAACGCGGCGAGAGAGAGGGAGAGAGCGGTGTAGGTAGGGCGGACTCTAGGGGGCAAGGATTGTTTGTTGTTGCGTTTGCAGCGTTTGCCAGGACTGGTTATGTACCCGGAGAAGATCTGACACACAGAGGATGGTGAATCTGAGCAGGAAACTGAGAATTACAACCGATGGGAGGCTGGCCCTACCAAGCCTGGGAAGAGATGGTGTTTAAACGCCCTGTAGGAAAAAGGCAGTGTTTTCCCGGGTTGCAGAGGCACTGCTCTCTCTCCCCATCCAGGACCCAATAAAACAGGGAGACAAAGAGAGGAATACATTGACATTTCTCCAGCAAATGCAGTCCTATGGATGAAGACCTGGCGCATGGAGGTTATCGCATACTTGTGCTCAGGTAAGGAGACAGATTACAAATACACCTCCATCTACATTTTGACATTGATCTGAAACAATTTTTTTTGTGTCTCTTGCTCTCAAACTTCATCCCCACTCAGTGTGCTATCATCCTGCTTTCCTCACACATATTCTGAAATATAACAGAAGAATGTGTTGGTCGCAGTTTTGCAAAGAAATATTTGTACATTTTTAAAGAAAGGCTGTTTTGTGTGTCTGGGTGGATGTAAAGGGGTTTCTCTCGAAATACATTGTATCCCACCCCACCCCCTCCCCAAGACCTTAACATCCAATTCAATCAAATCACATTACTCGGGTAGTAATGATCCCTCGGATTTTCCCATTGCCAAGTGTTTGCATGGCCAATATGTCTGTCCCATCGCCCCAGTTATTCTCTCTCAACTGTTCCCCTGGCTGTTTATTCCCCTCGCTCTCTCTCCCGGGGTAGATTAGGAGGTTTCCAGCAGGCGAGGGGAGGGTGAGAAAGGATTGATTTTCCCCTGGGGGTGAAGTAGTTAGATGGCCCTGGGCTCCCAGACCCATGTCCAGTGCATAGGGCTACAATCACTGGTGTGACTCTGTGCTTACATAATGCACTCAGCAACACACTTAAAACAAGTCCCCCTCTCTCTGCAACACAGCCAGATTCAAGTAGCTCAAAGCCCACAACATTACACTCAGAACATGGTTCAGACATTCTGCTTTCATGTTCTGTTTTGTTTGGGAAAGTAATTTTATTTCCAGGGATGTAGAATGTTAATTCAGTCAGAAGCATCCAGGCACCCCGAGGGTTTTTAGGCAGACTGTTAAATTCCCAGCACTGCCACTTCCAATCTTATTTCAGATCTGTAGAGGGACTGGAGAGACAATGAAGATTCACACTGTCACAGGGTCTGTATTGAGGGAGTGGTGCACTGTCAGAGGGTCAGTGCTGAGGGAGTGCCGCACTGTCAGAAGGTCAGTACTGAAGGAGTGCTACATCGTCAGAGGGTCAGGACTGAGGGAGTGCTACATCGTCAGAGGGTCAGTACTGAGGGAGTGCTGCACTGTCACAGGGTGAGTGCTGAGGGAGTGCCGCACTGTCAGAGGATCAGTACTGAGGGAATGCTGCACTGTCAGAAGGTCAGTTCTGAGGGAGTGCTGCACTGTCAGAGGGTCAGTACTGAGGAAGTGCCACACTGTCAGAGAGTCAGTACTGAGGGAGTGCCGCACTGTCACAGGGTCAGTACTGAGGGAGTGCTGCACTGTCAGAGGGTCAGTGCTGAGGGGGTGTTGCACTGTCAGAGGATCAGTACTGAGGGAGTGCTGCACTGTCAGAAGTTAGTACTGAGGGAGTGCTGCACTGTCAGAGGATCAGTACTGAGGGAGTGCCGCACTGTCAGAGGGTCAGTACTGAGGGAGTGCTGCACTGTCAGAGGGTCAGTACTGAGGGAATGGCGCACTGTCAGAGGGTCAGTGCTGAAGGGGTGCTGCAGTGTCAGAGGGTCGGTACTGAGGGAGTGCTGCACTGTCAGAGGGTCAGTGCTGAGGGAGTGCCGCACTGTCAGAGGGCCAGTACTGAGAGAGTGCTGCACTGTCAGAGGGTCAGTACTGAGGAAGTGCCGCACTGTCAGAGGGTCAGTACTGAGGGAGTGCTGCACTGTCAGAGGGTCAGTACTGAGGGAGTGCTGCACTGTCAGAGGGTCAGTACTGAGGGAGTGCCGCACTGTCAGAGGGTCAGTACTGAGGGAGTCCTGCACTCTCAGAGAGTCAGTTCTGAGGGAGTGCCACACTGTCGGAGGGTCAGTACTGAGGGAATGCTGCACTGTCAGAGGGTCAGTGCTGAGGGAGTGCTGCACTGCCAGAGGATCAGTACTGAGGGAGCACTGCACTGTCAGAGGGTCAGTACTGAGGGAGTGCTGCACTGTCAGATGGTCAGTGCCGAGGGAGTGCTGCACTGTCAGAGCGTCAGTACTGAGGGAGTGCTTCATTGTTACAGGTTCAGTGCTGATGGAGTGCTGCACTGTCAGAGGGTCCAGTAGCAAAGGAGTGCTGCACTTTCCGAGGATCAGTACTGAGGGAGTGCTGCACTGTCAGAGGGTCAGTACTGAGGGAGTGCCAAATGTCAGAGGGTCAGTGCTGAGGAAGTGCTGCACTGCCAGAGGATCACTACTGAGGGAGTGCCGCACTGTCAGAGGGTCAGTACTGATGGAGTGCTGTACTGTCAGACGGTTAGTACTGAGGGAGTGCTGCACTGTCAGAGGGTCAGTACTGAGGGAGTGCTGCACTGTCTAAGTTCTATCTTTGAGATTGGATCTTCAGCCAAGGCCTGCTCAGCACTCACAAGTGCACCTGAAGGTCCCAGGGCAGCATTTCAATGGAGGACAGAAAGATTCTCCTCGGTGTTCTGGTCAATATTCATCCTTCCACTGGGAAAACTATCTGGTCACCCTCAGCTTGCTGTGTGCAAACTGACTGCCACATTCCCAACACTACAACAGCAATTGCGTAACCAGAGTACCTGACTGGCTGTGTTGACCTTTATGACTTTGGGGCAGTGCGGTGGCACAGTGATTATCACTGCTGCCTCACAGCACCACGGACCCGGGTTCAATTTCAGCCTTGGGTAACTAATTGTCTGTGTGGAGTTTTCACTTTCTTCCCCCGTGTCTGCGTGGGTTTCCTCCGAGTGGATTGGCCATGCTTAATTGCCCTTAGTGTCAGGGGGATTAGCAGGGTAAATATGTAGGGTTTTGGGGAATGGGCCCTGTTTGGGATTGTTGTCGGTGCAGACTCGATGGATCAAATGGCCTCCTCCTGCACTATAGGGACTCTATGATTCTGTGCCATCCTAATATTGTGAATATTCTTTATAAATAAAGTTTTTCTTTAATCTTTTATCACCAAATGCACGTAGGTGATATAATGTGTGCAATTCCCCTCACTGTATTGTGTGTTTCGCGGTTAAGGGTGTGATAGAAAAGTTCAAAAGTCACTGGTTGAGTAACACCGTGCTCGATAATCTCGTGATTCTCTTTGCGAATGAACCTATTGGATTCTAGTATTGAAAAAGGAGGGAATAGTAAGAATGGTAAGGTGCCTCATGGCAGCACAGTGGTTAGCACTGCTGTCTCACCAGGGACCAGGGACCCGGGTTCGATTCCCGGCTTGGGTCACTGTCTGTGTGGAGTTTGCATGTTCTCCCCGTGTCTGTGTGGGTTTCCTCCGGGTTCTCCGGTTTCCTCCCACAGTCCAAAGATGTGCAGGTTAGGTTGATTGGCCATGCTAAAAAATTGCCCCTGAGAGTCAGAGGGACGAGTTAGGGTAAATGTATGGGGATTGTGGTCGGAGCAGATTCGATGGGCCAAATGGCCTCCTTCTGCACTGTATGATTCTAATAATCTTTGCACCAGAGTTTGAACAAATAATGATGTAACAAGTGAGCCATTGCAATGATGTTTGTGCTTGAAGAACAGGATGCATTAAACTGCCCAATGCGCAATGCAATTTCTGCTACTAACGTGTCACCATGTGCAGCTCCCTATGTAATTGCTTTGGCTGTCTGAGGTCAGCTAGAGGCTAATTGCCTAATAGCAATTCCTGACATCAATTACAGGTCAGGCTGCCTTTGCCTCCCTTGCTTCACTCTCATTCGTTAAGAGTGTCAAAGTCCTGTCTGCCCTTTCTGGGTGGGTGTAAGAATTCCCACGGCGCTACGAGCAGGGCAGCTCTCCCTGACTAACAATGCCTCGCAGCTAGAACCATGAACAATAAACCGCTTACCTGAAAATTATCACATTGCTGTTGTGGGAGCTTGCTGTGCACCAATTGACCCTTGTGTTTCCTGCATTATAAACCTGATTGCACTGTCATTGGCTGTAAAGTGCCTTGGGATGTCCTGAGAATGTGGATAGTGCAGTAGAAATACAAGTTTGTTTCCTCTTCTCTGCAAAGTCTCTGAATATCTATGCTGCTATGGAGGGAGGCGATGGCCTAGTGGTATTATCGCGACTCTATTAATCCAAAAATTCAGTTAATGTTCTGGGGACCCGGGTTCGAATCCCGCCATGGCAGATGATGGAATTTGAATTCAATAAAAAATATCTGGAATTAAGAATCTACTGATGACCATGAAACCATTGTCGGAAAAACCCATCTGGTTCACTAATGTCCTTTAGGGAAGGAAATCTGCCGTCCTTACCTGATCTGGCCTACATGTGACTCCAGAGCCACAGCAATGTGGTTGACTCTCAACTGCCTTTGGGCAACTAGGGATGGGCAATAAATGCTGTCCAGCCAGCGATGCCCATGTCCCACGAATGAATAAAAAAATATATTCCCCCAGTGTCTTTCTATTTCAGGTTGTAGGAAGATAAAAGATATCGTTCTGAAGAAAGCTGTGATTTTCTTGTTTTTCTTTGTTTTACAGTTAGTCTTTTCTACCTTCCTCTCATTCTCGGGAGCTCAATCCGGATTGGTCTAGGAGGGAATCATTCGAACCTCTGTGAGTGACTCTGGTCATGTGACTAATTTACCTGTATTTGCAGCGGGCGTTAATGGGACTGTTTCCCCATTGGACAGAAGAATGTTCAGCAATATATTCGATCCTCACCATCTTCCCCCGTGCCTGCCCCACTTTCTCCACACAGTCCCGACTTCTCACAGTGCCAGGGACCCGGGTTCGATTCCCAGCTTGGGTCACTGTCTGTGCGGAGTCCGCACGTTCTCCCTGTGTCTACGTGGATTTCCTCTGGGTGCTCCAGTTTCCTCCCAAAGTCCAATGATGTACAGGTTAGGTGGATGGGCCATGCTAAATTGCCCCTCAGTGTCAGGGGATTAGCAGGGTAAATATGTGCGGTAAAGGGGATAGGGCCTGGGTGGGATTGTTGTCAGTGCAGGCACAATGGATCGAATGGCCTCCTTCTGCCCTATAGCGATTCTATGATTCTATGATTTCCTCTCTGCTGAATGCATTCAGTTAGTTTCTGAATCCAATTCCAAATTAGTTTAAGTTTAAAGTTTATTTATCAGTGTCACAAGTAGGCTTACATTAACACTGCAATGGAGTCACTGTGAAAATCCCCTAGTCGCCACACTTCAGCGCCTGTTTGGGTACACTGAGGGAGAATTTAGCATGGCCAATGCACCCTAACCAGCATGTCTTTCAGACTGTGGGAGGAAAACAGAGCACCCGGAGGAAACCCATGCAGACATGGGGAGAACGTGCAAATTCCGCACAGACTGTGACCCAAGCCAGGAATTGAATCTGGGTGCCTGGCACTGTGAGGCAGCAGTGCTAACCACTGCGCGCCACTGTGCCACCCAAGTTGTTCTTCCCCAGGACTTTATCCCCAAGTTATGTGACCGGAAAAGTTCTCTCTGACTTCATTTCCTATTTCTAAATTTGTATCAGGTGTGGCTCAGTTTGAAGTACTCTCATCTCTGATTCAGAACACGGTGTCTTTGAATCCCACGCCAGAGTTCTGAGCTCATAATCAAGGCTATCACTCCCAGTGCAGCGTGAGGGAGTGCTGCATTGTCAGAGGTGCTGTCTTTTACATAAGATGTTGAATTGAGATCCTCTCTAGCTCTCAGGTGGATGTAAATGACCCAGAGCATTTTTGTTTAAATAGAACAGGTGATGTTCTGACCAATCCTTATCCCTCCACCAACATCACTAACATTGGTCATTCTCACACTGCGTTTTGGAGAAACATTGGCTGGAATTTTACCGGCACGTCTTCCCCGATTCCGGGGACGGGCGAGGCTCACAGAACGGAATTCTCCGTTCGCCTCGAGCGGGATCGTACGAATCGCGGGCGGACGTGTAAAATTCCGCTCATTGTGTGTGGAAATTGATTGCTAGCAGTGATTAACACATCAGAATGTACTGCATCCGTTATAAAGCACTTTGGGAGAGCCTCAGGGTATGGAAGACGCTATACAAGTAGAAAGTTTCCTTTCCCTTCCCAACACTCTCGCTTTCTTTTTTAAACTTGTGTCCTTTGGGTTTTGGGCCTTTCAACGCAGAGAGCAACTCACCTGGATCAACTTTACTGATTTCCTTCAGCAGAGGGTGGCACGTTGGCACAGTGGTTAGCGCTGCTGCCTCACAGTGCCAGGGACCCGGGTTCAATTCCGGTCTTGGGTGGCTGTCTGCACATTCTTCCCGTGTCTGCGTGGGGTTCCTCCGGGTGCTCCGGTTTCCACCCACACTCCAAAGATGTGTAGGTTAGATGGATTGGCCATGGTAAATGTGAGGAGTTACAGGAATAGAGTGGGGGAGAAGACCTGGGTAAGTTACTCTGTCAGAGAGTCGATACAGACCCGATGAGCCAGATGGCCTCTTCTGCACTGTAGGGATCCTCTGATTCTATGATAAATTACGCCCAACTTCCTCAACCTTTGCCTATCATTTAAATTTCTTATACCTGTAATCTTGTTTGGTGCCCCCTCCCTGTCCAAGGGTAGGTGACCAGAACTGTTCAGATACACTGAGCAGAGTCTGCCCAGTACCCATCAGCTTAGGCCAAGTGGCAGCATTTCCAGCTCCACATCCACCTTCAGGCGGCAGACGAGGCTTAGGTTTCACAAGCCAGACAAAGGATGGCAACTCCAACAGTGCGGAACTCTTTAATTGCCGCACAGGAGCCTGGATTTTGTGCTCAAGTCCTGGAGTGGGATCTGAATCCAAAGCCTACCTGTTCAGAGTGATGATGTGGAGATGCCAGTGTTGGACTGGGGTGGACACAGTAAGAAATCTTACACCAGGTTAAAGTCCAACAGGTTTATTTGGTGCTACCCTGTTGGACTTTAACCTGGTGTTGTGGGACTTCTTACTGTGTTCCGAGTGAGACCAGGAACAAGCATTCCTCCATCTTTCCACATGGGCTTTCTACGCATGCCCGTGCCAATAACTGAGCGTGAAATCTCATTAGGATCAACGATATCCGTTAACGTATTAAAATGACGTTATCCCACATTTCACAAGGGTATTTTTTTCCGTGCAAAAAGATGGTTGTACTTCATTAAGGAGCAGGGATTCTCACTGGTTTCCAGGGACTTGTGTATCCCAGTGGGAACAAGTTTCCAAATGAAGGTGAGACCCCAACCTGCCAGCGAGTGATATGTCAGCAAGGCTCTCCAGAGAGATTGCAAAGAGAAAATTTCAAAGACCAAAGATGGAGAAATAAGGAGGGGTGATCATAAACTGGGTCAACAAATTGGGTTTCAAGGAAAAATTGTTACCCTTTATCCCTGGTGCTGTTAAAGTTGCATTTGATGCCTGGGATAAGTCATCTAGTTCCAATGCCACCAGGCTTGATACCATCATTGATTCCATCATTGGGTGGCACAGTGGCACAGTGGTTAGCACTGTTGCCTCACAGTGCCAGGGACTCAGGTTCGATTCCCAGCTTTGGGTCACTGTCTGTGTGAAGTTTGCACATTCTCCCCGTGTCTGCGTGGGTTTCCTCCAGGTGCTCCAGTTTCCTCCCACAGTCCAAAGATGTGCGGGTTAGGTGGATTGGCCATGTTAAATTGCCCCTGAGTGTCAGAGGGAATAGCTGGGGCAAATGCATGGGGTTATGGGGATAGGGCCTGGGTGGGTTATGGTCAGTGCAGGCTCGATGGGCTGAATGGCCTCCTTCTGCACTGTAGGATTCTATGATTCTATGATTATCTCCTTAGCACAGGACACATGTGAGTCAGGAAGGTGGGTGCAATGAGAAGAAAGGATTTCAGGGTCACTGACTGACTCACCTCTGAGTTAAAAGGACATGGAAGGGTTCAGTCCTGACCAAAGACTTGAGCACTTCCAGAGCAGTACTGAGGGAGTGCTGCACTGTCAGAGGGTCAGTGCTGAGGGAGTGCCGCACTGTCAGAGGGTCAGTACTGAGGGAGTGCTGCACTGTCAGAGGGTCAGTACTGAGGGAGTGCTGCACTGTCAGAGGGTCAGTAATGAGGGAGTACTGCACTGTCAGAGGGTCAGTACTGAGGGAGTGCTGCACTGTCAGAGGGTCTGTACTGAGGGAGTGCTGCACTGTCAGAGGGTCAGTACTGAGGGAGTGCTGCACTGTCAGAGGGTCAGTACTGAGGGAGTGCCGCACTGTCAGAGGGTCATTACTGAGGGAGTGCTGCACTGTGAGAGGGTCAGTGCTGAGGGAGTGCCGCACTGTCAGAGGGTCAGTACTGAGGGAGTGCCGCACTGTCAGAGGGTCAGTGCTGAGGGAGTGCCGCACTGTCAGAGGGTCAGTACTGAGGGAGTGCCGCACTGTCAGAGGGTCAGTGCTGAGGGAGTGCTGCACTGTCAGAGGGTCAGTACTGAGGGAGTGCCGCACTGTCAGAGGGTCATTACTGAGGGAGTGCCGCACTGTCAGAGGGTCAGTACTGAGGGAGTGCTGCACTGTCAGAGGATCAGCACTGAGGGAGTGCCGCACTGTCAGAGGGTCATTACTGAGGGAGTGCCGCACTGTCGGAGGGTCAGTACTGAGGGAGTGCCGCACTGTTGGAGGGTCAGTACTGAGGGAGTGCTGTAATGTCAGAGGGCCAGTACTGAGGGAGTACCGCACTGTCAGAGGGTCAGTACTGAGGGAGTGCCGCACTGTCAGAGGATCAGCACTGAGGGAGTGCCGCACTGTCAGAGGGTCATTACTGAGGGAGTGCCGCACTGTCGGAGGGTCAGTACTGAGGGAGTGCCGCACTGTTGGAGGGTCAGTACTGAGGGAGTGCTGCACTGTCAGAGGTGTTCTCCTTCAGCTGAGATGTTAAGCTGAGGCACTGAGGGAGATGGAAGATCCCACAGCCACTACATTGAAGAAGAGCAGAGGGGTTACCTGGTCCTCTGGGCTTGAATCTATCAATAAACCAACATTACTAAAAACAGATGATCAGCAGACTGCCGTGACCAGGTTGTTGCTTGTGGGATCTTACTGTGCACAGATTGGCTGCTGTATTTCCTTCACTACAAAAGGGGCTGAAATTAAAAATGTGCATCATTGGCTGTATAAGCTCTTTGAGTCATCCTGAGGTCATGAAAGATGTTCCAAAAAAGCATGTTCTTTATATCATTAAGCCTGGGATTAATGTTCACACCCCTCGCTTCGGAATGGTCAAAGTTACACGATATGGTTCCAAAAACCAATGAATTAATTTTCAAATTGATGTTTGGATTCTCGTAACTGCCGAGTGATTCCATTTCCAGAAATTAGTGAGTGTTTGTGCAATAACTAGCCTTAGACCTGTATGCAGGTGAGGGCAAATAATCAGCTCGTTGTTCCCAGTGCTGATCGCAGACAAGGCCTGGCTGTGAGGCATTCCACAGTCGAACAGCCTCCTGACACACAGTTTCTTGGCTTGTACGTAAGAAAATACAACTATAGAGTGAGTTAAGTTTGGGGCATAACTATCCACAGCTTAGAGGTCACTCCTTCCTGGAAACGTGGTAATTGGGAGCTCTGGAAGATAGGAACAGAAAGAGGCCATTCAGCCCCTCGAGCCTGCTCTACCGTTCCATTAGATCATAGAATCCCTACAGCGCAGAAGCTGGCCAGTTGGCCCATCAAGTCTGCACTGACTCTGCGAAAGAGCATATTTCCCAGACCCTTTTCCTGTAACCCTACATATTTACCCCACTAATCCATCTAACCTACACATCTTGGGACACTAAAGGGCAATATTGCATGGCCAATCCCCTAACCTACACATTTTTGGACTGTGGGAGGAAACCCACGCAGACACGGGGAGAACGTGCAGACTCCACACATGGTGGATTTCTACCTCCATTTACCTGTCTTTGTTCCACATCCGTTAACTTTGTCAAACAAAATTTCTCCCAATCTCAGTTTTGGAGTTTTCAATTGACGTCCAATCTCGACAGCTTTGTCAGGGAGAGAGTCCCCAATCGCCGCTATCTTTTGTGTGAAAAGGGTCTAAACATCAGCCCTGAAAAGAACCTCGTGCTAAGTTTAAGATAATGTCCAAAAGAGAAAATGCTGGAAAATCTCAGCAGGTCTGGCAGCATCTGTAAGGAGAGAAAAGAGCTGACATTTCGAGTCCAGATGACCCTTTGTCAAAGCTGGTCATCTGGACTCGAAACATAGGTTTATAAAATGATGAAGGGGACAGATAGAGTGAACGTTCAAAGATTATGTCCTCGGGTGGATGGAGCTATTACAAGGGGGCATAACTATAGGGTTCATGGTGGGAGATATAGGAAGGATGATCAACGTAGGTTCTTTACTCAGAGTGGTTGGGGTGTGGAATGGACTGCGTGCAGTGATAGTGGAGTCAGACACTTTAGGAACATTTAAGCGGTTATTGGATAGGCACATGGAGCACACCAGGATGATAGGGAGTGGGATAGCTTGATCTTGGTTTCAGATAAAGCTCGGCACAACATCGTGGGCCGAAGGGCCTGTTCTGTGCTGTACTGTTCTATGTTCTATGTTCTATGTACCCAAACACATCCTTTAATCATCAAGTGGCTATTCCTTACAGAGGGCTAGAATAATTGCAAGGACTGAATGGCCACATAACACGGAGGAGTCTGTATTATTAAATGGTTTCAAGAACAAGATAGGTATATTTCTGATAAAAAAACGGGGTTAAAGGGACATGAGCAATAGGTGGGGAGGTGGATTTGAGACCAGGGAGAGATCGACCATGATCTGATTGAATGGCGGAGCAGGCTCGAAGGGCTGAATTGTCCACTTCTGCTTCTAATCCCTATGTTCCTCTGTTCCTACCTGAGCCAGGTGCAGACTGGCGCTGGAGGTGCCAGGTGAGGAACATTAGCATGCTGGACTGGTGTGGGGCAGAAGGATTCCTTTCCCTAGGACGCTGGTGCCAGTTCTGGCATAGCGATGGGGTCCACCTAAACCAGGACATGTCCTAATGGAGAGGATGAGCAGGGAGGTGGGAAAGGCTTTAAACCGGGAAGATGGTGGGAAGCAACCTACAAGGGACATGAGCAATCAATATGTGAACAGGAGAGATCGGGAAATAACCAAGTCAGCGAGAACATGGATACCATGGGAATGAACAGAGTTCTAGAACAAGAATCCAAATAGATGGTTAAACATAAAGTGAGAGGAAATCCTATTAAAAATGAGTTAAATTATCGATAATAAAGGAGGAGAGATCATTTGTTGAGTGGAATCAGACACATTAGGGAATTTCTGAGACAAAACAGCAGAAAACTCAGGGCTGGTAATTAAACATTGCACGGTATAAAATATTTAGAGAAGATAGAGGAGGAAAAGGAAAGATAAAGCAGCGTATTGGGGATAACAGGTAGTGACAGCAGCAGAATGAGATATAACAGCAAAAGAAAAACAGAATCCTTATTGATAAAGATAAAAGGTGATAAAGGATCAATCACACTGACTGGTATCGGCTGTAGGCCATCTCATAATGAAAGGGAAAGGGGAGAAGGCAAATGGCGGGACTGATGTATGAGGAGAGATTGACTGGGTTTGGATTGTTTTCGCTGGAGTTCAGATGCATGAGGGAAGATCCCATAGAGATTTATAAAATTCTAACAGGACTAGACAGGGTAGATACAGGGAGGATGTTCCCGATGGTGGGGGAGTCCAGAACCAGGGGTCACAGTCTAAGGAATCGGGGTAGACCATTTAGGACGGAGGTGAGGAGACATTTCTTCACCCAAAGAGTGGTGAGCCTGTGGAATTCATTACCACAGGAAGTAGGATGACAAAACATTGGATGTATTCAAGAGGCGGCTGGATATAGCACTTGGGGCGAATGGGTTCAAAGGTTATGGGGAGAAAGCAGGATTAGGCTATTGAGTTGGATGATCAGCCATGAACGTGATGAATAGCAGAGCAGGCTCGAAGGGCCGAATGTCCTCCTCCTGCTCCTATCTTCTATGTTTCTATGTTTCTATGTAAAATATATAGAACATAATTCATAGAACAGTACAGCACATAACAGGCCCTTCGGCCCACAATGTTGTGCCGAGCTTTATCTGAAACCAAGATCAAGCTATCCCACTCCCTGTCATCCTGGTGTGCTCCATGTGCCTATCCAATAACCGCTTAAATGTTCCTAAAGTGTCTGACTCCACTATCACTGCAGGCAGTCCATTCCACACCCCAACCACTCTCTGCATAAAGAGCCTACCTCTGATATCCTTCCTATATCTCCCACCATGAACCCTATAGTTATGCCCCCTTGTAATAGCTCCATCCACCCGAGGAAATAGTCTTTGAACGTTCACTCTATCTATCCCCTTCATCATTTTATAAACCTCTATTAAGTCTCCCCTCAGCCTCCTCCGCTCCATAGAGAACAGCCCTAGCTCCCGCAACCTTTCCTCATAAGACCTACCCTCCAAACCAGGCAGCATCCTGGTAAATCTCCTCTGCACACTTTCCAGCGCTTCCACATCCTCAGGATTCCATGCAGGCAGATTAGGGAATTGAGCAAAAAACATAAAGTAAATCTTGTGCCCCACCCCCCCACCCCACCCATCTCCCCCCCACACACCCAGCTTTCAGAGCGGCGAGCAGATATGAGGGAATAAAAGTGGATGGCGGAGCGGAAGGCTTGGGGGTGGATTGAGAGGCAGATGCCATTTGTCACCTACCCTCTTCATTGAGATTTTACCAGTGACAGGGTAAGTATGTGGCATCCCATCTGCCCTTGGACCAATTGCTCGATTAATGGCCACTTCAGGGCCTTCTTGTACTGCCGCTGACATTTTACCAGCAGTGGGGAGTGTCCGTGCCACGTCCTGTTCAGGCATCCTGTGCCCAATGGGGAACAAAGAACAAAGAACAAGAACAAAGAACAATACAGCACAGGAACAGGCCCTTCGGCCCTCCAAGCCCGCGCCGCTCCCCGGTCCAGGATTGAATCCTGAATCCAGGATCCCCGCCCAATTTTCCAGCCTATCTACATACTAATATCCTGTCCACCGAGCTGTCCCTCACAGCTACGATGCTTTGTTCATCACAACCTATTAACTCACCCCCACCCCCCCAGAACCTCCTCTCAGAGGGAAGGACCGCCTCCACATGTCCCCACCCCCCAAAAAAAACTTTCAATCACCACACCTGACCCCCCCCCCACCCCCCCCACCCCCCCACCCCCCCACCCCCACCCCCAACCCCAACCCGGCCAGGGCCTGCCTAACTGGCACCACCAAAGCCTCTGGACGTACCTGGTCATGGGCTAACTGCAGTGCCAGGAGTGGCCACTGCTCCCGGTGGCACTGCTGGAACTGGAAGGCTGCCAATCATCAGATTGGCCGACAGGTCTTGGAGTTGGAGCTTCCTCCCACATGGGGTCAGGAGCATAACCTAAGGCAGTAAACGGTAAAGTCCAGTTGTGGCTTACGCGACTGGCAGAGGGGGGCACACTCCTGACTTTTCAAAGGTTGGCACTTCCTCCATAAAAATTTCCAGCCATAGAGTAACAATCATGGGGGATTTAAACTACCCTGATATCAGGTTGGACAGGAGAGGAAGGTAAAGGAAACAGGGGAATGGAGCCTTCACAATGTGTACAGGACTCTAATCCAATATTCAGAGTCGGTTAGCTCAGTTGGCTGGACGGCTGGTTCATGATACAGAGCGATGCCAACAGCGTGGGTTCAATTCCCGTTTCAGCTGAGGTTATTCAGTAAAGTCCTGCCTTCTCAACCTTGCCCCTTGCCTGAGGTGTGGTGACCCTCAGGTTAAATCGCCACCAGTCAGCTCTCCCCCTCAAAGTGGAAAACAGTCTATGGTCCTCTGGGACTATGGCAACTTTACCTAATCCTATACCCGATGAGGAATTGGATCCAATAATGATGAATGAACCAAAGCAAATAAGAGGAGTAAAAGTAGGGGAGCATCCTGGCAATAGTGACCTTAACATAATAAACTTTAAGGTGGTGGTAAAGGTGAATGTAAGGATAATGAAAAGCATAATGGGGAAAAGCTGCTTTTGAGGGAGTGTGAATAAAACTTGGGAAAGTAAAATGGGAGCAATGCTGGCAAACGGGGATGTAGAACAAGATTGGGAAACACTTAAAATTGTGTTCAACGCAGTGCAGGAAAAATATATTCCACTACAAGGAAAGAACAAACTAAAGACCCGTGGGACTCCATGAATGAATACAGGTATAATGAAACAGCTGAGGAAAGGAAAAAAAGGCAGACATTAAGTACATAGATTTCAGAGGAGTGCATGATCAGACAAAACATGAAGAGATTAGAAAAGTCATAAAAACATTTAGGAAGATAAAGAGGAACTATGAAATTAAACCATCTGGGGAGAAAAACAACAAAATACTTTACGGGCAAGTCAATAAAAAGGGAAGGTTGTATTGGGAATAAGACTATTAAGAGATAGACAGGAAAATGTTACAGGTTGTGTTAGAGAGATGACAGAAAAATTAAATAATTCTTTCACTTTGATATTTACCATGGAGATAGAACCTGTCGACATGATACTGAATTATTTGTTAGAAACATGCCAGAGTACTGGTGGATAGCTAATGTAATTCCGATAATTCAGACAGATGCCCAGGGACTTACAGACCAGTCAGGTAACTTTGGTGGCAGGAAAAATAATGGAATCCTGATTGAAGGGGAGAATTGAAGAGCATCTAGGAATGAAAATTAAAATAGTGATAAGTCAGCACAGAATTCAAACAAACTTTGGTTTGAGCAAACTTGGGAGTACGTGTGCAGTTCTGGTCACCATATTATAAAAACGATAGAGAGGTCCTGGAGAGGGTTCAGAGAAAATTTACAAGGATGTTCCCAAAAATATCAGGAAAGGATCGGCCCACAGAGTCAAAGTTCACAATGCAAAATGAGGCCATTCAGCCCATCAGGTCTGCACTGGCTCTCTGAAAGAACATTCCACCTAATCCCATTCCTCTGCCTTATCTCCGTCACGTTGCACATTCTCTCTCTTTAGATAACAATCCAATTCCCTTTTGAGTACCTCGATCAAACCTGCCTCCACCACCTCCTCAGGCAGCTCATTCCAGACTCTAACCACCCTCTGGATAAAAACATATTTCCTCACATCACGTCTATTCCTTTTGTCCATTATTTTAAATCTGTGTTCTCTTGTTCTTGATGCCCTCTTGAAAGGGGACAGTTTCTCACTACTTACCCTGTCCACCTCCTCAAGATCTTCACTATCTCTATCATGTCTCCTCTCAGCCTTCTTTTCTCCAAGGAAAACAGTCCCAACCTCTGCAATCTATCCTCACAACTCCAGTTTGATCCTTGGAATCATTCTTGTGAATCTCCTCTGTGCTCCCTCCAATGTCTTCACATCCTTCCTCAAGTATGATGCCCAGAGCTAGAGGCAGTCTCCAGATGAGGCCCAGCTAGTGTCTTATACAAGTTCAACATGACCTCCTTACTCTTGCACTCAATGCCACAATTAATAAAAGTTGAGGCTGTATATTCTTTATTAACTGCTCTCTCACCATGTCCTGCCACCTTCAATGACTGATGTACACACTGAGGTCCCTCTGTTCCTGCACCTCCTTTGGAGTTTCCTGCTGGCTTTCTTTAATTATCCTACACCTGTCGAAGTGACTACTAATTTTGTCCAGAATTATAGTTTCCAGAAGATTCCCAGTCACTGAAGTCAAACTGACTGGTCTGTAGTTACCAGCTTTATTCTTCGTGAACAAGCGTGTAACATTCGCAATTCTCCAGCCCTCCAGCACCACCCCTGTGTCTAAGGAAGACTGGAAGATTATCACCAATGCCTCTGCAATTTCCACTCTCTCCTCCCTCAGTATCCTTGGTAAGATGCTATTTCGGAGAGTTGGTGCAGGATTGGTGGGCCGAATGGCCTTCTTCTGCACTGTAGTGATTCTGTGATTCTAAGTGCCCCACTGGCATTGGGCGCTGTGGCATTTTCAGGTGAACAAACGAGCTCACAAATACCTTAACTGGTCCATCAAAATTAGAATTTCCTACATTTTTCTCCCAACATCCATTCCAGCAGCTCAATCTTAAACAAAAGATTAAACAAAAACGGGGCAGCACGGTGGCAGAGTGGTTAGCGCTGCTGCCTCATGGCACCAGGGACCCGGGTTCAATTCCCGCCTTGGGTCACTGCCTGTGTGGAGTCTGCATGTTTTCCCCATGTCTGTGTGGGTTTCTTCCGGGTGCTCCGGTTTCTTCCCACAGTCCAAAGATGTGTGGGTTAGGTGGATTGGCCATGCTAAATTGCCCCTTGGTGTCAGAGGGACCAGCTAGGGAAAGTGCATGGGGTTATGGGGATAGGGCCTGGGTGGGATTGTGGTCGGTGCAGACCAGATGGGCCAAATGGCCTCCTTCTGTACTGTAGGATTCTATGATTTTAGACAGCGGTGACTTCATTCCCAACTTATGGCATCATCTCCAAGTCAGCCTTGATGGTGGGATGAACTTTGGAAACTTGACACTTGTTATGTGCTTGGGTTGGTAACAAAATACAACTGGATTGAATGAGAAGGGGTTCGGGAGTGTTTACAATGGGAATGAATGGGTAGGTGTTTGCAGCGTTGGGATTGATGTAATGGGAGTGGATGGACATGTTTTTGCATTCTACACAATGGGAGTGATGGGGGAAAGGGCTCCCATGGGATTCGATACATTGGGGCTGAATAGGAATGGATGAGGGCCATTGGAATTCTGTACACTGGGAATGAACAGGAATGTGTTGTCACAATTCCATTCTGATGTATTGATCAGGAACTGACTTTGACTCGTTCTGCAGCAGAACTTATGTCCACTTCCTTTCATTTCATCAGCTGAACAAAACATACTGCCGTGTAAGAAGGAAGAGCTACAATGTGGCGGCTTGTGTCTCCTCAACTGGTTGCGTTGTAACTACAGGAAGGACTGTGGCCGAGAGTATACCTCCATCAAATTAATTTGTTCAAGTAAGTTCTGTCTTTGGACCTATTTCACGCCACAATGTGTACCAGGAATCAGACACAGCTAAATAAACATTGAATCCAGCCAATTCCATTGACCCTCCTCATCATATTCCTGTCCTCACTTTCCTCATTGATATACAAACTCTCTGTCTTGTATGTTTGAGTGGTTCCCCTTCCAAACAATTCTCACCCGTCATCTCCCAAATCTGCTGAGGTTTGCTGGGATAGGGATCTCCTGGGTGTCACTTGGCCAGGTGATCTTTCACCATGCACAAGTCTCCCAGCTATGGGCAAATTGTCTTGTGGATGATACCTTGGGAGAGATGAAGGCAAAGGGAGTAAACCCTGATAGCACACCCAGAGGAGAGCCCAAAGGCAGATTGATGCCAAACTCTGTCATCTTTCCAATAACTCCTGTAACCAAGCAAATGCTCTGCATTTCTTTGGCATTAACTGGGGAGGTTGAGAGGGGACATTGAGGTTTGGACAGGCCAGAATCTATATAAATTTGCTCCGTTGAAAGGAAACGCCAGTTTTGTTGAACGCAGAGTTGACTACCAAAGCGCAAAGCGTTGTCTCACAAGTTGGATGACTACCAGAGAGAGTACGTGTGAGATAGTTATTTAACTAGAATATTACAACCAAGACCAATCCTGTGCTCAGAGACCATTCAGCCCAACTACTCCATGTTGGAATTCATGCTTCACTTGAAACTCCTTCCACCCTGCTTCACCTCACTGCTATCCACATATCTTGCATTTCATTCTCTTTGCTGTGCGTATCCGGGTTCCTCTTCAATGCAATTATATCATTCACTCAACTCTTCCAGATTCTCACTCTTCAATCGGTACAGAGATTTCACCTGAATTCCTTCTTGTGTTCATTGGCTGGAAAAAGGAGGCAGTTGGGATGCCAGGATTGGGCAGCCTTCATCTCCAATAGAGAATACAGGACCCCACCCACCCCGCCCCACATGCACAGGAAAATCCGCCCCGCCCCCCAACAAATAGAATCCCGGCAGTGCAGATGGAGGCCATTCGGCCCATCGAGTCCACACCAACAGCAATCCCACCCAGGCCCTCTCCCCGCAACCCCACGTAATCCCCCTGACACGAAGGGGAAATCCCACCCAGACCTGTTGCCCGTAACCCCAAGTATTTACCCCGCTAATCCTCCTAACCTACACATCTTGGGACACTAAGGGTCAATTTAGCATGGCCAATCCACCGAACCAGCACGTCATTCGGACTGTGGGAGGAAACCGGAGCACCCGGAGGAAACCCACACAGACATAGGGAGAATGTGCAAAGTCCACACAGATAGTGACTCGAGGCCAGAATTGACCCCAGGTCCTTGGCACTGTGAGGCAGCAATGCTAACCACTGTGCCACCATGCCACATGTGTGGAAAGGGAACCCCCCCCCCTCCCCCCACCCCCGCAATGGAACTCCCCTGAGGACCACCCTCCCCAGCACTGCCCTCTGGCACTGCCCCCTGGCACTGCACCCAGAGTGCCAATGGGCAGTGCAAGGCCCCTGTCCCCCCAACTCACCCAGCACTGCCAGGCGTGTCCCTCTTCCCCCAAGATCAGGACTTACCTGTGCACCCCCCCGCACCACCACCACCCCCCCCCCGCACCCCCCCCCCCCCCCACCCCCCCACCCCCCACCCCACCCCACAGAGTATTCTCTCCGCCTGGTTTTCAGTTTTGATAAACAGTCACACACCAAGTTCCAAAAGAGGGAGAACAATATGATAGGGAAGCCCAGTAATTATATTAAAATTTATTGAAATAAGGTTACCAACCATCCCTGGACAGGAACCTCATTACATCACCAATGGGAGGGGTTGGAGCGGAGATGCGGAAATCGAGAACTCACCAGCAAGATTCCCGTTTTCCAAGTCTTGTGAGATGTTGTGTTCCAGTCCTTGTTTGTGCTCATGACGAACACAGGCACAAAATCACGGCACGTATCTCGACAAACCAGCTTGGTGTTGTGTTTACGTTTCTTTATTGACCAAGTTTGTGTTTGTTGCTGTTGTGGTTGGAGCATTGGTGTGTTTTCCAGTCAATGAATGGTGTTTATATTGTGAAATAATGTACAGTGATCACTGGAGGGATGTGTATATTTACACCCTCAAGCAACATGGATCTTGCAGATATACAGAGGGTAAAATAAGAACAATGTGGGGGAAACACTCCGGTCCGACACCGTCTGCTGGAAGAAAAACAGAGTTAATGGCTGGGATTTTATGATCTCGCTCGGGCGAGGCTCATAAAACCCCGCCTGAGGCTAACGGAGAATTCCATTCTGCCAGCCTGGGGTGCCAGGGCGGAATCGGGGCGGGCGTGGCAGTAAAATTCCAGCCAATGTTTCAGATCAATGACCTTTGATCAGATGCCCATGTTGTTGGCCAGGGCCCCTCTTCCTGCACGCTGACTCTTTCTGCCATCTTCAGGAATCTGCCTTATTGCTGACGTTTCGAGTCCATATGACCCTTTATCGAAGCTTTGAAAAAGGGTCATCCGGACTCGAAACATCCGCTCTTTTCTCTCCTTACAGATGCTGCCCGGCCTGCTGAGATTTTCCAGCGTTTTCTCTTTTGGTTTCAGATTCCAGCATCCGCAGTAATTTGCTTTTTTCCCCAGTACAGGGTTGTAGGAAACTCTGATTTGAATCCACCTGCAGCACTGTGTCCAGTTCTGGGCACTGCACCTCAGCACAATATACTGACCTTGACGAGGAGGCCCTTCAAACTGAGAATTGTATTGGGGCTAGACAAGGACAGGTTGTACTGATTAGTCTTTAGCATCCTTGAGATTAAAAGGCCTCCCAATCAAGGTGTTTTAGACATGGGCGGCACGGTGGCACAGTGGTTAGCACTGCTGCCTCACAACGCCAGGGACCCGCGCTTGGGTCACTGTCTGTGTGGAGTTTGCACGTTCTCCCCATGTCTGCGTGGGTTTCTTCCAGGTGCTCCGGTTTCCCCCCACAGTCCAAAGTTGTACGGGTTAGGTTGATTGGCCATGATAAATTGCCCATTAGTGTCAGGGGGAATAGCAGGGTAAATACTGGGATCGGGCCTGGGTGGGATTATAGTTGGTGCAGACTTGATAGGCCGAGTAGCCTCCTTCTGTACTGTAAGGATTCTATGATTCTATGATATGATTCACTGCTGCCTCACAGCACCAGGGACCCGGGTTCGATTCCTGACTTGGGTCACTGTCTGTGTGGAGTTTGCACGTTTTCCCTGTGTCTGCATGGGTTTCCTCCGGGCGCTCCAGTTTCCTCTCACTCTCCAAAGATACGCAGGTTAAGTGTTTTGGCCTTGATAAGTGCATGGGGTTATGGGGATGGAGTGGAGGGCAGGACCTGGGTAGGATGCTCTTTCAGAGAATCGGTGCATTTTCGATGGGCCGAATGGACCTTTTCTGCACTGTGGGGATTCTGTGATTGATTCTATGATTAGCTGTCTTGAAAGGGTAGTTAAAGGAAACACAGCAAAACATCCCAAGGCATGTCACAGTCAGGAGCCACGTGCAATATTAGAGAAGGTTACCGAAAGCAGCCAGCTTAATCAAGGACCCCCACGCACCCCGGACATTCTCTCTTCCACCTTCTTCCATCGGGAAAAAGATACAAAAGTCTGAGGTCACGGACCAACCGACTCAAGAACAGCTTCTTCCCTGCTGCTGTCAGACTTTTGAATGGACCAACCTCGCATTAAGTTGATCTTTCTCCACACCCTAGCTATGACTGGAACACTACATTCTGCACTCTCTCATTTCCTTCTCTATGAACGGTATGCTTTGTCTGTATAGTGCGCAATAAACAATATTTTTCACTGTATACTAATACATGTGAAAATAATAAATCAAATCAAAGAAAGCTTGATCAGAGAGGTAGGTTTTTAGGAATGTCTACAAGAGGCAGAGAGGGGGAGAAAGTTTAAGGGAGGGAATTTCACAGCTTAGAGCCTAAACGGCTGGAAGCATCACCACCAATGGTGGATGGAAGGAAACCGGAGATAGAGGTCACAACTGGATGAACACAGAGATCTCTGTCTGTCTCACCTGCAAGTTGATGAATGTCACTGATATTGCCTGTCATTTTGTATCTAACTGTGTGCTCCCCAAGTGCAGAGCATAGAACAGTGAGCAGGTGTGTGTGTGTATTGATATATTAATGAAATAAATTAATTTTAGATTCTTGAATCCTTTCTCGTGCTAATCAGTCCGGCGTTCCGCATTTAATTAACCCACTTCCAAAGGTATTTGACCTGACAAGACAACAGATTTCCCAGGAGATTAAAAAACTCCAGTTAAAATGGTGCTAAAAGTGGGTTAAGCAAATTTCAAATTAGATTCTCTGAGAAATTGTTTGCATTTAATTTGCTTTGGTACAAACTTTCTTAAAAAAATCATATTTCTCAGCTTCTGATGTCTGAAATATATTTTCATTTATTCCTTTCTTTTTCCTGTACGTAATCCAATCCCTCCCCTGGATTATCTGGGGTTTTTTTTAAGATATATTTTTCAGAATACTGCCTCCTTTTATTGTCAGTGAGATTTAAACCTGGCCTCCTATAAACCCTAAGAGAGAAAATGCTGGAAAATCTCGGCAGGTCTGGCAGCATCTGTAAGGAGAGAAAAGAGCTGACGTTTCAAGTCCAGATGACCCTTTGTCGAAGCTTTTCCCCAGTAAATCCTTTTGGCCCTGAGGTGGTTCAGAAGAGGTTCACCAGATTGATTCCAGAGATGGGGCGTTTGATTTACAAAGGGAGATTAGGCAGTTTATGCCGATACTCCCTGGAATTTAGAAGAAGGAGATGAGATCTAATTGAGGTGTGAAAGATGATAAGTGGGATTGACGAAGTAGCTGTAGACCGGATGTTACCTCTGATGGGGCAGGGTTGGACAACTCGCTGACGATTCACACTCCCAGCCAATACATCGCTATTTAAATAGACCCTGCAAGGATCAGAACAGATCCATTGGACAAATGTCAAGGGAGAGGTTGTTTTTTGAGCGATAGGGTCTTAGTTACTGTTCCTTCACTGTCACCAGGTCAAAATCCTGGAACTCCCTCCCTAACAGCACTGTGGGTGTGCCTACACCACAGGTACTGCAGCGGTTCAAGATGGCAGCTCAGCATCACCTTCTCAATGGGCAATTAGGGATGGGCAATAAATGCTGGCCTGGCCAGTGAAGCCCACACCTCTTGAATGAATAGAACAAAGATTCAGAAGAGTAAGACGGAACTCAGTTGTACTTATAAGATCCTGATGAGTCCTTGACAGGGTGGCTGTGGAGAGGATGTTTCCTCTTTCACTAGAACGAGGGGTCATTGTTTCCAAATAAGGAAATTGTTTCAAAATAAAAAGTGCCTATTTTGACAGAGATGCGAATACGGTTTTTCTCTCAGAGAGTTGCAAGTCTTTGGAGCTTCTTCCTTTTTAAGGCCGAGCTAGATAGGTGCTTGGTGAATAGAGGGGGGAGGTGAAAGGTCACCAGGTGTAGGCAGGAGGTTCCAATCAGATCAGCCATGACCTTATTGAATGGCAGAGCAGGCCCGAGGGACCGAGTGGGCAACTCTTGCTCCTAATTTATATATTTGCATTGTTCTTATGTGCAGGGAGGTTCATAAACTGCATAAAACATTAATTAGCCTATAGCTAGCATACTGAATACAGTAGGTAAACATCGCATTACATGAAGGATGTGACCACACGAGGCAGGCTACAGAAGAGATTTCAGAGGAGTTTGCTAAAGATGGGGTGTTTTAGCCTCGAGAGATTGGATAGACTGTTTGTTTCCTTTCGAACACAGTAGTCTGATGGGAGGTTTAACTGGAGGATACAAAATTGTGAGGGGCTTAGGTTGGATCGATAGAAAGGACATTGTTCCTTTTTGCAGAAAGGTCAGTCACCACACGGGAAGGGTTTAAAGTTATTGGCAGAAGATCAAAGGAGAATTTGGGAAATTCTTTTCAGCCAGAGCATGGGGCTATCTGGAACTCACTCTCTAGAGAGATGATGAGGACAGAAACATCCATTGCATTTGAAAAACTCAGGACAGGATGGCAGACTAAGAGCTGGAAGATGTATCAGACTGAATAGCTTTTTCTCAGCTAGAATGAAAATGACAGTGCATTCCAGATCCTTCTCTCTTTTAAATCTTTCTATATTTGTGTGTTCTGTCGGCATTTCTAGCCGTACCAGACAACATCAGAAAGAGATTCACAGAATTGCTACAGCAAAAAAAAGAGGCCATTCAGCCCATCATGTCTGCACGAGCTCTCCAAATCAACAGTTAATTTAATGCCATTGTACCACCTTCTCCCCACAGCCCTGCACATTCTTCCTTTTCAGATAACAGTCTAATTCCCTTTTGAATATTTTGATCAAATCTGTCTCCACGACAGGTAGTACATTCCAGATCCTAACCACTCACTGTGTGAATCTGTCTCCACCGCACTCTCAGACAGTACATTCCAGATCCTAACCACTCGCTGTGTGAATCTGTCTCCACCACACTCTCAGACAGTACATTCCAGATCCTAACCACTCGCTGTGTGAATCTGTCTCCACCACACTCTCAGACAGTACATTCCAGATCCTAACCACTCGCTGTGTGAATCTGTCTCCACCACACTCTCAGACAGTGCATTCCAGATCCTAACCACTCACTGTGTGAATCTGTCTCCACCACACTCTCAGACAGTGCATTCCAGATCCTAACCACCCGCTGTGTGAATCTGTCTCCACCACACTCTCAGACAGTGCATTGCAGATCCTAACCACTCGCTGTGTGAATCTGTCTCCACCAGACTCTCAGACAGTGCATTCCAGATCCTAACCACTCGCTGTGTGAATCTGTCTCCACCACACTCTCAGACAGTGCATTCCAGATCCTAACCACTCGCTGTGTGAATCTGTCTCCACCAGACTCTCAGACAGTGCATTCCAGATCCTAACCACTCGCTGTGTGAATCTGTTTCCACCGCACTCTCAGACAGTGCATTCCAGATCCTAACCACCCGCTGTGTGAATCTGTTTCCACCGCACTCTCAGACAGTACATTCCAGATCCTAACCACTCGCTGTGTGAATCTGTCTCCACCACACTCTCAGACAGTGCATTCCAGATCCTAACCACTCGCTGTGTGAATCTGTCTGCACCACACTCTCAGACAGTACATTCCAGATCCTAACCACCCGCTGTGTGAATCTGTCTCCACCACACTCTCAGACAGTGCATTCCAGATCCTAACCACTCGCTGTGTGAAACAGATATTTTTTCACATTACTTTCGCTTCTTTCACCAGTTAATTCAAATCTGTGTCCCCCTCATTCTCGATTCTTTCACAAATAGGAACGGTTTTTCCCAATCCACTCTGTCTGGACTCCTCAAGATTTTGAACATCTCTATCAAGTCTCTTCTCAGCCTTCTTCTCTCCAAGGGGAACAGTCCCAACCTTTCCAATCTCTCGTCATAACTGAAGTTTCTCATCCCTGGAACCATTCATGTGAATTTTGTCTCCACTCTCTCCGGTGCTTTCATCCTTCCGAACGTGCAGTGCCCAGAACCTGCTGCAGTGCTCCAGCTGAGGCCAAGCTGTGCCGTGTCTTTTACAAGTTCAATAACACTGCTTTGCTCTCCACCAGAACTGCTGTGGTGTCTCAGGCCTGCATGCTGATGTTTTCATCAATGGAAAGGGTGGCCACCTGCATGGAACATCAGACCCTGTCAGAGATCGAGTGCGTACTGACCCTGACCAATGTTCTGCACACTCAGGATTGCGGGAACCCTCAGGCTGTGAGTTCTGTGCTTCACTCAATCGCAGCGAGGTGCTCACCAGCTCCTACCCAACAGGGGACAGTAGCTAGGCATGAGAGGGAAGATGGAGGGAGGAGACATGGGAGTGGGAACTCTGCTCCAGGTGCTGTCGGCTCCTCTCCACTTGCTCCATTTAGGTCCAAGCCGCACCTGCTGCCTTCTGTTCGGATAGCTGAGCCTGGCTCTGGGCTAGTTTTGAGTGGGGGATGGTGGGTGGTGGGAGGGGTGGGGGGGGCGGTGGGGGGGGGGAGCGCAGTGGTGGGGTCAGGCTCCGAAACCCAAAGGATGTCATAGAATAAAACACCTGCAGTGCAGAAGGAGACCATTCAGGCCTTCAAGCCTGCACCAACAACAATCCCACCCAGGCCCTATCTCTGTGACCCCACATATTTACCCTACTAATCCCCCTGATACTAAGAGACAACTTAGCACAGCCAACCAACCTAACCCACACATCTTTGGACTGTGGGAGGAAACCGGAACACCCAGAGGAAACCCACACAGACACGGGGAGAACGTGCAGACTCCACACAGACAGTGACCCGAGCTGGGAATCGAATCCGGGTCCCTGGAGCTGTGAAGCAGCAGTGCTAACCACTGTGCCACCGCGCCGCCCCAAAGCCACTCACACAGCTGCCTGGGATGTCAGCCAAGAACATCTGAGTGGTCAGAGCAGGGGAACAAGTAGCCTATCGCTAACTCTGCTGGAGCTACAGGATAATAGGAAAAGAACATAGAACATAGAACCTTACAGCGCAGTACAGGCCCTTTGGCCCTCGATGTTGCGCCGATCAGTGGTACCAATCTAAAGCCCCTCTAATCTACACTATTCCAATATCATCCATATGTTTATCCAATAACCACTTGACCGCTATAGAAAGAGAAAGGATTCATCACTGCACAAGTGAAGCCACTCGGGAATTTAAAATTGTGCTTCATTGTCACTTTTATCTCAGTGTTTATGCATATTTCAAAGCTCTTTTATCCAACCACCTCCATTGGTGCCTGTTTCCTGCCAAGTAACTTTCATGATGTGGAGATGCCGGCGTTGGACTGGGGTAAACACAGTAAGAAGTTTAACAACACCAGGTTAAAGTCCAACAGGTTTATTTGGTAGCAAAAGCCACACAAGCTTTCGGAACTGCAAGCCCCTTCTTCAGGTGAGTGGGAATTCTGTTCACAAACAGGGCATATAAAGACACAAACTCAATTTACATGAATAATAATTATTCATGTAAATTGAGTTTGTGTCTTTATATGCTCTGTTTGTGAACAGAGTTCCCACTCACCTGAAGAAGGGGCTTGCAGCTCCGAAAGCTTGTGTGGCTTTTGCTACCAAATAAACCTGTTGGACTTTAACCTGGTGTTGTTAAACTTCTTACTGTGAAGTAACTTTCAACCTTGGGAAAGATGGTCGGACAAGAAGCTGAGTAATGGCTGTCAGTGACGGGGGTGGATTGTTGATTGAGGAAGGGGATGATGCTGGTGAGTGTGATGTAAGTATGGGGAAACACAGAGAGTTCAGTATTAATGTGCCAGATGGTTACACTGCCTCACATTCGCTGAAATTTGCCTGAATGAGAGTGTCCCGCGTATCCCGGGCAGCTGTGTGAGCGGTTTCAGGCATCCCGACTGCTTCATATTCCCTCCTAATCCCCATCA
This sequence comes from Mustelus asterias, assembly GCF_964213995.1. Lineage (NCBI taxonomy): Eukaryota > Metazoa > Chordata > Chondrichthyes > Carcharhiniformes > Triakidae > Mustelus > Mustelus asterias. The sequence continues at coordinate 4,161,039 of NC_135804.1, read as the reverse complement.
TTCCTCCTCTTCCTGCTCCTCCTCCAGCTGCAGTGAGGAACAGTTCTCCAGTTGTGTGTACAGACCCGCGGTTGAGCAGGAATATTTGATTAGCCACATCCACCACACACGATCGAGATATTTCGCACTGCTGCCTCAATTCTCAGCTTGGGTCACTGTCTGTGTGGAGCTTGCACATTCTCCCCGTGTCTACGTGGGTTTCCTCCGGGTGCTCCGGTTTCCTCCCACAGTCCGAAAGATACGTTGGTTAGGTGCATTGGCCGTGCTAAATTCTTCCTCAGTGTACTCGAACAGGTGCCGGAGTGTGGCGATCAGGGGATTTTCACAGCAACTTCATTGCAGTGTTAATGTAAGCCTACTTGTGACACTAATAAGTAAACTTTAACTTAACTGCTCTACACATTGGGGCGGCACGGTAGCACAGTGGTTAGCACTGCTGTTTCACAGCTCCAGGGTCCCGGGTTCGATTCCTGGCTCGGGTCACTGTCTGTGTGGAGTTTGCACATTCTCCTCGTGTCTGCGTGGGTTTCCTCCGGGTGCTCCAGTTTCCTCCCACAGTCCAAAGATGTGCGGGTTAGTTTGATTGGCCAGGTTAAAAATTGCCCCTTAGAGTCCTGGGATGCGTAGATTAGAGGGATTAGTGGGTAAATATGTGGGGGTAGGGCCTGGGTGGGATTGTGGTCTGCACCGACCACAATCCCACGATGGGTCGAATGGCCTCCTTCTGCACTGTAGGGTTTCTATGATTCTTCTATGACATATCCTACATTTCCACATGTGTTGATTGCTGTTGAGAGCATTCAAGGTTTGTACCCTGATGGGTTCTCAATGCTCAACTCCGTTAGTGGCTTAGCAATCTTGTCCAAGTCAAACTTTTATTTATTCATTCCTGGGACATGGGTGTCGCTGGCTGGCCAGCATTTATTGCCCATCCCTAGTTGCCCGAGGGCAGTTAAGAGTCAACCACATTGCTGTGGCTCTGGAGTCACATGTGGGCCAGACCAGGTAAGGACAACAGATTTCCTTCCCTAAAGGACATTAGTGAACCAGATAGATTTTTCCGACCATCGACAATGGTTTCATGGTCGTCAATAGGTTCTTAATTCCAGATATTTTTAATTGAATTCAAATTCCACCATCTGCTGTGGCAGGATTCGAACCCGAGTCCCCAGAACATTAACTGAGTTTCTGGATTAATAGTCCAGTGATAATACCACTAGGCCTTTGGCTTTCTGCTGTTTCACCTTGATTTTCTCACACACACCTGTTATTACTTCACGCATCAGTAGCTTTTTTTTTATTGGAAGAGTAGTTTGGATGCAGTATGACCTTAGTCTTTGGACTAGAACTATCCATGCCTACAGCTAGTGTGTCTGTCCACTTGAGGATTGCCCTGTTATAATCCTGTGCTAGATTCGCTCTGTTTCTTGACGATTCCTTTGATGATTCTCACTGTTGCCTCAGCCTTTACATGCAGCTGGGGATAGTGCAGGGATTATTGCATAGTGCTGAATTCCCCAATCCTTTGTGAAGCAGCTGAACTCTTCATTCATGAACGGAGGGCCATTGTCACTTGTCACAATGTCGGAATGCCGGAAGTGTGTTTTCAGTCATTCGACAGTCTCACCATTGACATCAGCTGGTCTAACACCCAGTCGTCAGAATGGTAATAACTAGCTCCTGCTGTAGTGAAGAGGTCTATTTCCAGCTTCATCCATTGTCTGTTTGGGATGTCCTGCGTCATCAACAGTTCTCCAGCTTGTTTAGCACTCATTACAAACTCCACGCTGGCTGATGTGGGCTTCAATTTCATCGACCATGTTTTTTTTAATTCATTCGTGAGACATGGGCGTCGCTGGCTGGCCAGCATTCATTGCCCATCCCTAGTTGCCCTTGAACTGAGCGGCTTGCTAGGCCATTTCAGAGGGCAGTTAAGAGTCAACCACATTGCTGTGGCTCTGGAGTCACATGTAGGCCAGACCAGGTAACGACGGTGGATTTCTTTCCCTAAAGGACATTAGTGAACCAGATGGGTTTTTCTAACAATTAACAATGGTTTCAAGGTCATCAGTAGATTCTTAATTCCGGATATTTTTTATTGAATTCAAATTCCACCATCTGCCGTGGTGGGATTCGAACACAGGTGCTCAGAACATTAGCTGAGTTTCAAATTAATAGTCTAGCGATAATACCACTAGGCCATTGCCTCCTCTGTTTGTCCAGTCGAGCACTTCTCTGGCCTTCCTCAGACGTGACTCAATTCCTTAATAGCTGAATGGATGTTCTTCCCTCATCCTAATGACGCTATTTCCTTTGTACAAGATGCCATCTTGAGCTGTCTAGTTATCCCTGAATGCCCAGTGTGTTCCTATGACCCTAGGCATGTCCATGATGTCTAAGACCAACCTTTCATCACTACTCCTTGTAGAACTTGGAGAGTTGCACCATGTGGGGCAGTTCGCTTGACCCGAGCAAGGTGCTCCCACTGGACTCTGCCCTGGCACTGCCCCCGGCACAAGTTTGTTTTGTTTTGCTGAATATTGAAGGGAATGGACCACCGTGTGCCAGTGTCACATCTTCCCAATCTTCATCCGGCATCTCTGAGAAAATGTGGCTTCACTCAAGAAAACATAATATTTAACGTTTACCAAATTCAAACAAAGTCCAATACAACAATGTTCTCTGGAATATGATGTATTATTACACACAGGTTCTGACAGTCTCTGAGAGGGCTTGTAACTTCATGGGGCTTTTTATTGAACACCTGAAAGAGCCTTGTTGCTTTTGTTCTGTTGAAATCTTTAATCAATACTGAACAACGTAATGGATCCAACATAGAGGCCATTCGAAATGAATCATTCTGTTCACATTCTGTTCCAATTTATTCAACTCTCCAATAACGAAATTGTCCTTTGACCACTCTATTTTATTGTATTCATTTACTTTGTTAGTGTCACAAGTAGGTTTACATTAACACTGCAATGAAGTTACTGTGAGAATCCCCTCGTCACCACACGCCAGCACCTGTTCGGGTACACTGAGGATCAATTTAGCACGGCCAATGTACCTAACCAGCATGTCTTTGGACTGTACGGGGAAACCGGAGCACCCGGAGGAAACCCACACAGACACGGGGGGAATGTGCAAACTCCACACAGACAGTGACCCGAGCCAGGAATCGAACACAGCCCCCTGGCACCGTGAGACAGCAGTGCTAACCACTGCGCCACTGTGCCACCCCTATGTAAGCCTACTTGTGACACTACTAAATAATAATAGTAAGCAAGATTAAACACACGAGAGGGAAAAAGAACTGATGGATATGCTGACAGGGTGAGATGAAGCTGGGTGGTGAGCGATTCACAACTGACCCATTTCTCTGCTGTAAATTCAATTTAAAGATTCTTAACAAAGGGAGTTCCTGGAGTGTAGATTAGAAAAGCTGAAAATGCAGGTGGAAAAGGCCATATAATGGGAAATGAGGTTGTGTGTTTTATGGATGGAAGCATTGAATAGAAACACATGGAATTAATGTTGAATTTGTTTCATTTGAGTATTGCATGGGATTCTGAGCAACCCACCGAAGGAAATATGTTAGTGCCACTGATTGGGATAGCGGAGATTCTCTGGAATTGAACCAGGAATGAGAGGTTTTAGTTACGAAAAGCTTGGAGTATTGGGTCTCATTTTGCAAGGAGGTTTAAAGGGGTATCGGGCAAACAAAGATTGTTCCCATATTGTGGAATATCTCGGAGCTCTGCAGAGATGACACTCGTTTCCATGTATTGCAGGTTTCCTTCACAGTGGGGGCAGTCTTACCATTTCACCCCACCAGCCGATTGGTCCGTGCGGAGTTGGGGTTGGGGGAGGGCGGTGTGATAGGCAATAGCAGGGGGGGGGACCGATCGGCCAGAGAGAGGCCGCGGTGTGAAACAATAGCTGAGGAGGGACCGATCGGCCATGGAGGTTAATGGTAGCTGGGGGAGGCAGTGACAGACAGATCTCTACATCTCAGAGCACAGAGATCTGAGCATGTGCAATCGTGCTCTCTGCCTCAAGCTGCTGGCTAAATTGCCCCTTAGTGTCACAAAGATGTGCAGGTTAGGGGGATTAGCCATGGTAACTGCATGGAGTCATGGGGATAGGGTGGGGGAGAGGGCCTGGGTAAGATACTCTGTCAGAGTCGGTGCTGACTCGATGGGCTGAATGGCCTCCTTCTGCACTGTTGGGATTCTAAAAGGGAATTGGATGAGCACCGAAAGAGAAAGTAATTGGCAGGGATACAGGGAAAGGGTGAGGTAATAGGATTAGCTGAGAGCTGAGTTACTTTTTCAGCGAGCCAGTACAGAGGCGATGGGCTGAAAGGCCCACTCTGTGCAGTAACCACTCTATGATTCTCGGTTGGGTGAATAGTTAGCTGCCACGTTCCCTGAATTTTGACAATGACTCAATGTACTTTGGGACGTCCCGAGGTGGTTACGGGGATCAGGCGGGTAAGTGGAACTGATCCACTTCAGATCAGCCATGATCTTATTGAATGGCGGGGCAGGCTCGAGGGGCTAGATGGCCTACTCCTGCTCCTATTTCTTATGTTCTTATGAGAGATGCAATCGGAAATATAAGTTGTTTTAAACCTGTCACTGTACATACCTCACTGCGGCCACGCTCCAGTGAGTCACAAACACCAGGGTCTGATACCAGAGTGTACAACCCTCGGCCCAACTGGGAATCAGCCGCATGGCTTCAGTGAAGCTAAAGTGAGGGGGTCTCTGTTGATTTGGAGAACTTTAATTAAGCCTCTTCAGGTGATTGAAAACCCTGGTGGATTCTGCGCACCAACGAGCAAACTGGAGAGAAGCGACATGAATGATTTCACCAATGCTGCTCAAAGTATCCTGAAAGACAGAGCAGTTGGTCCAGGGCGCCTTGCTGCTACGAAGCAATTAATGATGTCGCAGATGGCTTGGTGTCGACACCAGGTGTCACTTAAATCCTCTCTGTGCTCTTCAAAAGAAACCCAATTTTCTTCATAATTAGTGGTTTCTTTTTAATTACCATTGAGAGAGATTCGCCGATCTGTGAGAGGGCAGCAAGGTGAAACCTGCCCTTCCTAAAGATGGGGTAATATAAACTGCCATTGTTGGTCCCATTGTTAGTCTATCTCCCTCTCTCTTACTAACCACCGTACTTAGTCCCAGTTCTTTTTCTATCTCCCTTCCCTTTCTATTTAAATGTTGATCTTTCGGTTGTTGGAAGCCGTCATTATTAAACCGTTCCAACCTTTGTCGGTCTGCGTGGTGTGTGTGTATAATTGGAATAGATAGAGAGGTGAGAAATGGGACTCTGGGAGATCTTTGCTTTGTCGAGAGGGTAAACTAAATGAGCAAAGATGAGTGTGTGAATGTTTAATGATTTGATATTAAATCCATTTAGCCCCCTCTTTAAGCTGAGGCATTAACATTGCTTGTTTGCAAACAGCCATTCCCTTCGTTATAAGTCAATATGAATGAATTGAAAGCCAGTGCAGACTGCATTCAAACAACAATCTTTGCATCACATAATTAATTTGATTTGATTTGATTTATTATTGTCACATGTATTAACATACAGTGAACAGTATTGTTTCTTGCGTGCTATATAGACAAAGCATACCGTTCATAGAGAAGGAAACGAGATATTGCAGAATGTAGTGTTACAGTCTTAGCTAGGGTGCAGAGAAAGATCAACTTAACGCAAGGTAAGTCCATTCAATAGTCTGACAGCAGCAGGGAAGAAGCTGTTCTTGAGTCGGTTGGTACATGGCCTCAGACTTTTGTATATTTTTCCCGACGGAAGAAGGTAAAAGAGAGAATGTCCGGGCTGCGTGGGGTCCTTAATTATGCTGCTGCCTTGCCGAGACAGCGGGAAGTGTAGACAGAGTCAATGGATGGGAGGCTGTTGGGGTGACATGGTGGCACAGTGGTTAGCGCTGCTGCCTTAATTCCCAACTTGAGTTCAATTCCCAGCTTGGGTCACTGTCTGTGTGGAGTCTGCACATTCTCCCCCGTATCTGCGTGGGTTTCCTCCGGGTGCTCCGGTTTCCTCCCACAGTCTGAAAGACGTGCTGGTTAGGTACATTAACCCGAACAGGCGCTGGAGTGTGGCGGCTAGGTGATTTTCACAGTAACTTCATTGCAGTGTTAATGTAAGCCTTACTTGTGACTAATAAATAAACTTTAATTACAAAGCATTAAAAGCCTTTAAATATTAATGACATGGCTGCTTCAGGAGTAGCAAGGAAAGAAACAACTTGCATTTCTATAGCACCTATCCCACAGCACAGACTGGGCTTTAGTGTAACATTTCATCTGAAAGGCAGCAGCACTTTTGACAATGCTGGACTCGCTCAGTACTACATTGTAGTGTCAGTCTAGATTTTGTGGGCAAGTTTCTGGCACAATGATTAAATGTACTTTGGGATGTCCCGAGGTGGTGAAAGCTACATACCGTACATACCTCACTGCAGCCACGTTCCAGTGAGTCACAACCACCAGGGTTTGATCCCAGAGTGTACAACCCTCGGCCCAACTGGGAATCAGCCGCATGGCTTCAGTGAAGCTGAAGTGAGGGGGTCTCTGTTGATTTAGAGAATTTTGAACCCACGACCTTCTGTCAGAGACGAGAGTGCTACCTACAGACCAGCTCTCATAATAATGGCCATAACTCAATATTTCCATTGGTTCTTCGTATATTCTGGCCAATTTCCAGTGAAATTTCACATGGCGAGTCCGAAGGTTAACATGTTTTTTGATTTGATTTGATTTGATTTATTATTGTCACATGTATTAACAAACAGCGAAAAGTATTGTTTCTTGTGCGCTATACAGACAAAGCATACCTTACTTAGAGAAGGGATTGTGTGATGGATTAGGCTACATTCATGACCTTTTGTAGTTCCTTGCGGTCCTGGGCAGAGCAGGAGACATACCAAGCTGTGATACAACCAGAAAGAATGCTTTCTACGGTGCATCTGTAAAGGTTGATGAGAGTCGTAGCTGACATGCCAAATTTCCTTCGTCTTCTGAGAAAGTAGAGGCCTTGGTGGGGCTTTCTTAACTATAGTGACGGCATGGGGGGACCAGGACAGGTTGTTGGTGATCTGGACAACTAATAACTTGGGAGCTTTCGACTCTTTCTATTTCGTCCCCGTTGATGTAGACAGGGGCATGTTCTCTTCCTGAAGTCAATGACAATCTCCTTCATTTTGTTGACATTGAGGGAGAGATTATTGTTGCCGCACCAGTTCACCAGATTCTCTATCTCATTCCAGTACTGTGTTGGGTAAGATTCTCCAGCCTCCCAGCCACGTGCTTCCTGCCGGCGGGAGGTGACACATTGTTTGCTCACGGCGGGATTCTCTGGTCCCTGTCTCTGGGAATTCCCATTGACATCACCCAACCCCCCCACACTGGCGGGAAACCCACGAGCGGGTGTGCGCTGCCAGTAGGACCGGAGAATCCCACATGCGTGAATGACCGGAAAATTCCGGCCTTTTCATATTCATGAACATTATGCCACGTGATGCCTGAGGATCCTATTCTGCTGCTAAGATGGAGCTGTGTTTAAAGTGGCCTCTGTTTCAATGCACTAAATTCCATTGGTTGTCAATGCTGTGGTGAGTTAGAGATTAATTGTGATGGGGAAGCTTGCCGAGTGCCAGGTGCTTAAACATTTCCCACTCCAATTCGGAAGAAAATCGCCTGCACATCTTTCATTTCCTTTCCTATTCCCGGCAATTTGAATTCTGACACCAGAAAAATGATGACTGCCCCCTAAATGCTGAACTTGTTAAATTTATATCAACTATTACATGCCACTGTTTACTGCTGGGCAGAGGATGTCTGTTCCATAAGTACCGGGATTTTGACTAGAAAATGCATAATGCCTTACTCTACTCTGAAAGCAATACTGTACATCCACCTAATGCAGCCATGTCCAAGCCTTTACCTTCAGGGGACCTATAAGCTCGCGTTACAGTGTCTTCGGGGCAGTGCGTAAACTTTAGGTCCTTTTTTTTATTCGCTCATGGGATGTGGCCATCACTCGTTCAGCCAGCATTTATTGCCCATCCCTAATTGCCCTTGAGAAGGTGGTAGTGATTGGCCCTCTTGAACTGCTACCATCATATGTTTTCGAAACACCCACAATGCTGCTGGGGAGGGAGTTCCAGGATTTTGACCCAGCGACAGTGAAGGAACAATGATATATTCCCAGATCAGGATGGTGTGTGAATTTGAGGGGAACTTGCAGGTGGTGGTCCTCTAATGTACCTGCTGCCCTTTTCCTTCTATGTGGTAGAGATCGTGAGTTTGGAAGGTGCTGTCATAGAATCATAGAATCCCTGCAGTGCAGAAAGAGGCCATTCGGCCCATCGAGCCTGCACCAACAACAATCTCTCCCAGGCCCTATCCCTGTAACCCCATATATTTACTCTGCTAATCCCCTTGGCACTAATGGACAATTTATCATGGCCAATCCATCTAGCTCGCACATCTTTGGACTGTGAGAGGAAACCGGAGCACCCAGAGGAAACCCACACAGACACAGGGAGAACGTGCAAACTCCACGCTGATAGTGACCCAAGCCCAGAATTGAACCCTAGTGCTAACCACTGTGCCACCGTGCTGCCCTGTCAAAGGAGCCTTGGAGAGTTGCTCTACTGCATATTATGGATGGTACACATGGCTGCCACTGTGCGTCAGTGATGGAGGAAGTGAATGTTTAAGGTGGTGAATGAGTCAAACCTGGGTGGCATTGAGCTTCTTGAGCGGTTTTTGCATCTGTGTGGCATCCAACTTAAGATGCCTGACATGTGGCTCCAGTCTGTGAGATGTATGGTGTGTGTGATGTGGACTTTCTGCCGTTGGACTGGGGTAGGCACAGTAAGTATTCTCACAACACCAGGTTAAAGCCCAACAGGTTTATTTGGTAGCACGAGCTTTTGCAGTGCTGTCCCTTCACTCACCTGATGAAGGAGCAGTGCTCCGAAAGCTGGTGAGACCAAATAATCCTGTTGGACTTTAACCGAGTGTTGTGAGACTACAGACTATGTATGGTGCGATCTTTGCTGCGTGATAAAGGAGTTTGAGTTGACACTGGACCTCTTGAGCCTGCTCTGTCATTCAGCAAGATCTTGGCCGATGATTTGCCCCAGTTCTGCTTTCCCATCTTATCCCCATGTTCCTCGATTACCCAAGTGTCCAAAAACCTATCAGCCTCAATCTTAAACTGGCCTAAAGTCTGAGCATCCACGGTGCTCTGAAGAAGAATCGCAATCTGAAAAGGCCATCACCTTATCCTGATTCCCTGCCTCCTCTCCAACCACAGACATAAGGAAAGGATTTGTATGTTTTCTACCGCCTGTGATCAGTATATTTTGTATGGAAAGGGGGGTGTGCTTTATTAACCTTGGTGTGTGGATTCCGATTAAATAATTCAGCAACAAACTTTTGTGAGTTTAAAATAACGAAGATTATTTATTCTCACACACTTACCCCGACTTAAACATGACATCCCACACACTCGTTCACACACACACAAAGGTTAAATACAGATACGGTAATATTCTTTTACAGATTATAGTTGCCTCAGTCTCTGGTTTGCCAATTCTTGCCTCCCACGTGGTCGGTTTGTGATTTCTTGGATGGCTTTGATGCTTTAAATTTGAAGTGAGAGTCTGTTGAAGCGAAGAGTTCCCGACCAGTTGTGGGGTTTCTTGCAGTCAACTAGCCAGGAGGCTGGTTCTCGGGCAAGCTGCAAAACTGGGACAGGTTAGGTACTCCGGCAGGCTGGTGTCTCGCAGTTTCTGTGAGTCTGGTTCGCAGACTGGCTGAACCGATAGTTTGATAGCTTTTGGATTTTTGAAACCAGACAACAACATGATCCCCTACCGCCTCCCCCCCCCCCCCCCCCCCCGCCGCCCCCCCATACCCGCTACTGTCCTCACCACCTGACCTTCGACATGTTCAAGGCATTTTCAAACTAAGAGTGGGTGTTCATTTTGATTCTGACAACCTGTGTTGTATTTTAACACCTTTGAGATTCACCCATTTCTAGTTTGGATGGTAAAACCATCATGATACAACGGAAGGTAGATAGTGACCATTCAATTCCATCTGCCACAAATTGAGTTCCCTTTTTTCCCAGCACCAAGCAAGGAGACAGACAGTATGGAGGTGCGATAGTTTAATGTTGGGCCATCCTCAACAAAGAGACATCTAAATTCTCGGGATGACTGTGAATGTCCACACTCGCTGGAGATTTGCTTTTGTTTGTAGCTCAAATGCCTAAGATCACATGATTAACAGCAGCCATTTTAATAGCTTGCTGGTGTCCAAATTTTAAAAGTATTGACTGAAAGTTGACAGTACGATATCCCTGTACCAGCATGACAACAATCTCACAGCTGTCAAATCCACCTAGGATATTATACATTTAAGGGCAACATGGTGGCACAGTGGTTAGCACTGCTGCCTCAAAGCTCCAGGGACCTGGGTTTGATTCCCAGCTTGGGTCACAGTTTGCACATTCTCCCCGTGTCTGCGTGGGTTTCTTCCAGGTGCTCCGGCTTCCTCCCACAGTCCAAAGATGTGCGGGTTAGGTGCATTGGCCATGCTAACTTGCCCCTTAGTCTCCCGGATGTGTAGGTTAGAGGGATTAGCGGGGTAAATATGTGGGGTTACACGGATAGGGTCTAGGTGGGACTGTTGTTGGTGCAGACAACTGTCAATGGGCCAAATGGCCTCCTCCTACACTGTAGGGTTTCTTTGATTCTGTGATTTCTATGAATGAGATCATCTCTTATTCCAGAGAATCTATGCCATTTTTAATCAACCTCTCATCATAGGACAACACTCAGACCCCAGGAATCAATCTCATGAACCTGGGTTGCACTCTCTCTCAAGCACATACATCCTTCCTCAGATAAGGAGACCAAAACTATACACCAGACCCAGGTGTGATGACACCAAATTCTTATTTGTAGTTCCATGCTGATATCTTCCAGATTGATATTTCTTTGTAATGCATTCTATAAACAACAAATATCTGCAGTTGAGGTTGATGTTTTTTGTGGGGTTCTTCAACTGAAGATGGAACATATTTCCAAACTGGAATCCATTGTCTATTTAACTGTATCCTGCCCAGGTTTAATCTGAATTGTTGCAATGTAAAGCTCCCTCTATTCAACCCCAACACCAAGTCCTTCCTTGCAGTCTCAAAAGGAACTGAATACAGACGGGAGGATGTTCATAGGACTAGGAACTAACTCCTGGCACCATTACTGGCATTTACAGTTGGCATCCTTCATTGCTCAGAGATGTAGACTGTTTAAGGGGAGGTTGTTATTTTACGATACACAGGTGAAGGGTATCGTTTGAGTCAATACCTCGAGTACTTATAAAGGGATAAAAGCAAATTACTGCGGATCCTGGAATCTGAAACCAAAAGAGAAAACGCTGGAAAATCTCAACTGGTCTGGCAGTATCTGTAAGGAGAGAAAAGAGCTGACGTTTCAAGTCCAGATGACCCTTTGTCAAAGCTAAAAGGCACAGAAAGTGGGAGATATTTATATTGCAGGGGGAGGGAATGAAAAATGAGTCATAGCCACAGAAACCAGGGGAAAAAACTGCTAATGGCTGCCCACAGAGAGAATAAATGGCCAAACGGCAGAGAAAGGGTAAGCTGTGACAGATGGGAATGTTGGGGGAGGTGGGGGAAATGGGACAGAGTAGAATGTAGAAGAGGGCAAGCGGGGGGAGAAAAGGTAAGGGGAGGGGGGGATGAAGTGGGGGGAAAGAGTGGAGGGGGAGAAAAATGAAGAAAGACAATAAAGAAATAAAAGGTAGAGAACAGAAAAAAATTAAATAAAATAGAATGAAAACTAAGGGGGCCGAGTTGGGGTTGAGCAAATCATCTGAAGATGATTTTAGCTTTGACAAAGGGTCATCTGGACTTGAAACGTCAACTCTTTTCTCTCCTTACAGATGTTGCCAGACCTGCTGAGATTTTCCAGCGTTTTCCCTTTTGGTTACTTTGGAGACTGATGGGACCATGGCCTAGTAGGTAGGAAGCAGACAGATGTAATGCTGCATTCTGTAAATAAACCTCTTATCAAGAAAAATATGAATGCCCAGTTTCATAGTTCACCAAGATGGTTTGGAATTAATTTAAGATGGACTCTTAGCACCAAGGCACATGTTCATACCTGTAAACCGCTAAAGCTTTGTTCTTCCCCCATTTTCACTTATTTTGCACCTTTTGATACTTCTGAGTAAACACCCCAGAACCCTTTTAAAATCTATTTGAACTTGTGATGTAGGCATTGATGGCTAGACCAACATTTATTTCCCATCCCTAATTACCCCTTGAGAAGGTGGTGGTAAGCTGCTGCCTTGAACCGCTGTAGTCCCTGAGGTGTAGGTACACCCACAGTGCTGTTAGGGAGGGAGTTCCAGGATTTTGACCCAGTGACAGTGAAGGAACGGTGATATATTTCCAAGGCAGTTTGGAGTGTGACTTGGAGGGGACCAGGTGGTGATGTTCCTATGTGTCTGCTGTTCTTATTCTTTTAGGTGGTTGAGGTTTGGAAGGTGTTACCTGAGGCATTTTGGTGAGTTGCAGCAGTATATCTTGTAGATGGGACACATTGCTGCCACTATGTGCCATGTGGTGGAACGAGGGAATGTTGAAGGTAGTGGATGGGGTACAAAACGTTTGAACTAAGAGCAAGTGTTATGGTTCAGAGCAGAAACTCCAAAGTGTTTTATGGAGCCCGCCTGAATCATAAATTTTGCATCTTGAATTTGGCTCGGAGAAGCATGATAGGTTTCACTTCAGGTATGATTCATATGACCCACTCGGGAGCTTTTATCAAACAAAGTTTATTTAAGAATATAGTTAACATGTATAGTAAGAAAATTAGCAAGAACTTTTATCAATTACAAACAAAAAGAAAACAACCACTATAATGTATAACACTTAGAGCCCCTGGAGTGTTGTTGGAACTGCACTCATCCAGGCGAGCGGGGAGTATTCTGTCACACTCCTTGTGCCTTGTAGGTGGTGGACCGACTTCTTCAAATAGTTTCATGGGATATTTAACACCACCCGCATGTTACCTCCATTTAATGTTTCATTTAAAGGGCAGTAAGTGTTCAAAGCTCAATGAGGGAACTGTGCGCAAAGATAAAATTGTTCATTACCAGAGAGAGGCTTTTCCCCTCCCTCAGACCTCATGAATCTTGGAAATTAATTTATGGGAAATTAAAAACTGTGGGACAGGAGGGTGATGTGAACAGATGTCGGTTGGTATTGGTTTCATGCGTTAGGAATATAGAATTAGTGTGCCAGGCAGGGTCCTGTCATTAACCGTGAATTAGCCGCATCGACTGGCTTATTGGAGGTATTATTTTCAGGGATAAGTTTGGCCTGGTGGATTGCATATTGACCTGTTGACCAGTGTTGAGTGGTGAAGTGTTATGTAATAGTCGCAGTGATTTTCTGGAAGTGGATATTGATTGATGAGTGAAACTCAAGGTCTGCTCAAGGTTTGAAATGATCAGATTACCGGTTTGATCGACACCTTCTTCATTTCTGCTCAGTATCAGTCGCTGCATCTGCGAGCTGTCTTCCGAGACCTTCAAGTGGCTCAGTCACTTGAAGGACAAGGCTGAAAGTTAATGAAGTCAGTCTTCATCTCTCCCTTCAGCATAAGACAGCATATGTCTCTGTCTTTCTCTCGCTCTCTCAGATACACGGGTAAGATGGGTATAGAGGGATATGGACCGAACGTGGGCAATTGGGACTAGTTTAGTGGTTTAAAAAAAAGGGCGGCATGGACAAGTTGGGCCGAAGGGCCTGTTTCCATGCTGTAAACCTCTATGACTCTCCCAAATAATCACAGATATATCTGTGTGCAAACTTACATATATACACAGACATTATATATGTGCACACATATGTGCACATGAAGGGGAGACAATGTCCTAATGGTATTATCGCCAGACTATTAATCCAGAGCCTCAGCGAATGTTCTGGGGACCCAGGTTCACATCCTGGCACGGCAGATAGTGGAATTTAGAATCATAGAATCATAGAAACCCTACAGTGCAGAAGGAGGCCATTCGGCCCATCGAGTCTGCACCGACCACAATCCCATCCAGGCCCTACCTCCACATATTTTACCCACTAATCCCTCTAACCTACGCATCCCAGGACTCTAAGGGGCAATTTTTTTTTTAACCTGCCCAATCAACCTAACCCGCACATCTTTGGACTGTGGGAGGAAACCGGAGCACCCGGAGGAAACCCACGCAGACACGAGTTCAATAAAAAATATCTGGAATTAAGAAAGACATGTTGGTTAGGGTGCATTGACCCAAACAGGCGCCGGACTGTGGCGACTAGGGGAATTTCACAGTAACTTCATTGCAGTGTTAATGTAAGCCTACTTGAGACTAATAAGCTTACTTAACTTAAGAATCTACTGATGACCATGAAACCATTGTCAATTGTTGGAAAAACCCATCTGGTTCACTAATGTTCTTCAGGGAAGGAAATCTGCCGTCCTTACCCAGTCTGGCCGACATGTGACTCCAGACCCACAGCAATGTGGTTGACTCTCAACTGCCCTCAGGCAACTAGGGATGGGCAATAAATGCTGGCCAGCCAGTGACACCCGTGTCCCACGAATGAATAACAAAAAACACACGTCATGGTCAGAAAAGGTGAAAAAAGCAAAGCTGAGATGAGGAATATGGATCTATCACAAAGTCATTTCAGAATATGGAACACACCACCTGGTATCCAATCGTCACAAGGAAATTGGATCGAAAGAAATTGCAAGCTTTTGATGAAAGAGTGGGATAATGGGACCCACCTCTCTCCCCACCCCCCCGCCACGCCCCTCCCCCACCACCCCACTCCATGCCCCCCCCCCCCCAACCCCCGCCAGCCCTTCATACCAGACACCCCTGCCTCCCCAAAGGGTGAACTGCGCTTTGAAAGAGTCAGCTTGGTGGTGGGCCAATTATTTCCCTTCTGCTCTGCAGCATCCCATCCATCTCTGATTGTAAAAAGCAGATCTGTATAATTGGAGCGGGGCTGCTCGGGGGTCATGTCAGAAGCACTTCTTCATACAAAGGGTAGTGGAAATCTGTGACTGTCTTTCTAAAAATCTACTGAGGCTGGGAGACAATTGAAAATCCAAGAACAGGAAGTGACCTCAAGGCAGCATTTGGCTGAGAGTGACATCACAGAGCCCTTGCAAAATTGAAGTCGCTGGGAATCAGGGAAAACTCTCCAATGGTTGGAGTCAGACCCAACACAAAGGAGGATGCTTGCGGATATTGGAGGCTAGTTATCAGCAGGACAGAGCAGGACCTCAGCCGGACAACCTTCAGCTGCTCTATCAATGACTCCTTCTCTCCATCATAAGGTCAGAAGTGAGGTTGTTCACTAGGATGTTCACTAGGAGTCTAGGATCGATGCCAGATGGCATCTATCTTAGACTCCTCAGGGAGGCAAGAGATGAAATTGCTGGGCCTCTAACAGAAATCTTTGCCTCTTCACTGGACACAGGTGAGGTCGCAGAGGATTGGAGGATAGCAAATGTGGTCCCATTATTTAAGAAGGGTAGCAAGGATAACCCGGGTAATTATAGGCCGGTGAGCTTGACGTCCGTGGTAGGGAAATTGTTGGAGAAGATTCTTAGAGATAGGATATATGCGCATTTAGAACTGAATAATCTCATTAGCGATAGACAGCTTGGTTTTGTACCTGGGAGGTCATGCTTCACAAATTTGTTTGAGTTTTTTGAGGAGGTGACAAAAACGATTGATGAGGGAAGGGCCGTGGATGTCGTCTATATGGATTTTAGTAAAGCGTTTGACAAGGTCACTCATGGCAGGCTGGTGCAAAAGGTTAAATCTCACGGGATAAAAGGTAAGCTAGCTAGATGGGTGGAGAACTGGCTTAGCCATAGAAGACAGAGGGTAGCAGTGGAGGGGTCTTTTTCCAGTTGGAGGTCTGTGACTAGTGGTGTTCCGTAGGGCTCTGTACTGGGACCTCTGCTGTTTGTGATACATATAAATGATTTGGAGGAAGATGTAGCTGGTGTGATCAGTAAGTTTGCGGACGGCACGAAGATTGCTGGAGTTGCGGATAGTGATGAACATTGTCAGAGAATACAGCAGGATATAGATAGGCTGGAACATTGGGCGGAGAAATGGCAGATGGAATTTAATCCAGATAAATGCGAAGTGATGCATTTCGGTAGATCTAATGTAAGGGGGAGCAATACAATAAATGGCAGAACCATCAGGAGTATAGACACACAGAGGGACCTGGGTGTACAAGTTCACAGATCATTAAAGGTGGCAGCACAGGTGGAGAAGGTGGTCAAGAAGGCATATGGCATGCTTGCCTTTATTGGACAGGACGTAGAATATAAAAGTTAGCATATGATGTTGCAGCTGTATAGAACGTTGGTTAGGCCACATTTGGAATACTGCGTCCAGTTCTGGTCGCCACACTACCAGAAGGACGTGGAGGCTTTGGAGAGAGTACAGAAAAGGTTCACCAAGATGTTGCCTGGTATGGAGGGTCTTAGCTATGAGGTGAGATTGGGTAAACTGGGGTTGTTCTCCCTGGAAAGATGGAGGATGAGGGGCAACCTAATAGAGGTGTATAAAATTATGAAGGGCATAGATAGGGTGAACAGTGGGAAGCTTTTTCCCAGGTCGGAGGTGACGAACACAAGGGGTCACAGGTTCAAGGTGAGGGGGGGCAAGGTTCAACACAGATGTCAAGGGGACGTATTTTACACAGAGGGTGGTGGGGGCCTGGAATGCACTGCCAAACAAGGTGATTGAGGAGGACACGCTGGGATCGTTTAAGACTTATCTAGATAGCCACATGAACAGACTGGGAATAGAGGGATACAAACAAATGGTTTAGTTGGGCACATGAGCGGCGCAGGCTTGGAGGGCCGAAGGGCCTGTTCCTGTGCTGTATTGTTCTTTGTTCTTTGTTCTTTGTAATGATGCACAATGTTCAGCACCCTTCATGATTCCTCAGATACTAAAGAACGAAGAGAACAAAGAAAATTACAGCACAGGAACAGGCCCTTCGGCCCTACAAGCCCATGCCGATCATGATGTCCGAGCTAAACTAAAAAAATTCTTCTGCCGTTACTCAGTCCTAATCCCTCTATTCCCTGCCTGTTCATGGACCCATCCAGATGCCTCTTAAATGTTGCTAATGTTCCTGCTTCCACCACCTCCTCTGGCAGCGCGTTCCAATCACCCACCACTCTCTGTGTGAAACACTTCCCCCACAAATCTCCCTTAAACTTTCCCCCTCTCACCTTTAACCTGCGCCCCCTTGTAGTTGACATTTCCACCCTGGGAAAAAGCCTCTGACTATCCACCCTGTCTATGATTCTCGGCTTTGTACATTAAACAAACTCACTGCAGCAAGTTCGAGTTCATCATCAATATTGCAAGTTACTTTGTAACAACGGGATAATTATTAATGTATTGTCAATCCCATTAACATCTTACCTGGAAAAGAGACAACTTAAACTTGGAGTGTTGTTGCTTCTTTTGAGTGATTTTAACAATTTTACCTGAAAACGTTTTGCTTACTTTTCCTTTCTGACTTCTTATTTCTTTCTCCCATAATCCAATCTTTCTTTCCCTCTCTTTGCTTCTTTTTCATACCTTGGGGTGGCACGGTGGCACAGTGGTTAGCACTGCTGCCTCACAGCATCAGGGACCCGGGTTCAATTCCAGCCTCGGGTCACTGTCTGTGTGGAGTTTGCACATTCTCCTCGTGTCTGCGTGGGTTTCCTCCGGGTGTTCCGGTTTCCTCCCACAGTCCAAAGATGTGCAGGTTAGGTTGATTGGCCATGCTAAATTCTCCCTAGTGTCAGGGGGACGAGCGAGGGTAAATGCGAGGGATAGGGGCGAGGTGGGGTTGTTGTCGGTGCAGGCTCGATGAGCAAAATGGCCTCCTTCTGCACTGTAGGGATTCTATGATTTAACTGTAAGCCCTGCTCCAACTCCATTGTTGTTTTGTTTCTTTCCCAGCCCTTAAATCTTATTAAGTAAATAAACCACTGCTCCCACTAATCCCAGATTCCCTCTTTACCGTTAACACATACAATCATCAGCTGATGTATCCAGCAGCTTAGAGCACTGAATAATGCAGGTGGATGTCTCACTGAGTACATTGCGAGGTTTGCTTTCGGTGCAAATATTGGCAAGTACCCAAGGGGAAACCTCTCTGCTCTTTGTTGAAATGGGACAATAGGTTCTCTCGGGTTCCCCTGACAGAGCGGGCAGGGTCTTGGCTGAATGTCTCAAATGAAAGACAGCAGCTCAAACCATGCAGCACTCCTTCATGCTGCACTGACGCTAAGTATTAATAGGATTAATGGAGATGAACTTGAACTCTGATAGTACATGCACTGGCCTCTCATGGTGTGAGATGAACTTGTTGATTGAATGGGAAGCAGCGAAGTTGATGCCAAAACATTGAATGTATTCAAGAGGTGGCTAGATATAGCACTTGGGCGAATGGAATGAAGAGCTTGTCGTATGAGGAACGGTTGAGGACTCTGGGTCTGTACTCGTTGGAGTTTAGAAGGATGAGGGGGGATCTTATTGAAACTTACAGGATACTGCGAGGCCTGGATAGAGTGGACGTGGAGAGGATGTTTCCACTAGTAGGAAAAACTAGAATCAGGGGCACAACCTCAGGCTAAAGGGACGATTCTTTAAAACAGAAATGAGGAGAAATTTCTTCAGACAGAGAGTGGTGAATCTGTGGAGCTCTTTGCCGTAGAAGGCTGTGGAGGCCGGGTCATTGAGTGTCTTTAAGACAGAGATAGATAGGTTCTTGATTAATAAAGGGATCAGGGGTTATGGGGGAAAGGCAGGAGAATGGGGATGAGAAAAATATCAGCCATGATTGAATGGCGGAGCAGACTCGATGGGCCGAGTGGCCTAATTCTACTCCTATGTCTTATGGTCTTATGGGATCAAAGGTTATGGGGAGAAAGCAGGATTAGGCTATTGAGTTGGATGATCAGCCATGATCGTGATGAATGGCAGAGCAGGCTCGAAGGGCCGAATGGCCTCCTCCTGCTCCTATCTCCTATTTTTCAATGCAGGCAGACAATCTCAGCAGGAGATAAAGTCCAGCAAAGAGATGACAGATGTGGGTCTACATTCACTGATTACAATCTTCTGTAAGGAGAAATTATAAGCTTAGGTGAATCTCATCAGAAGAAATAGACTTAATTTGAAAAGTTCCCTTTGGTCTGACCCTATCATTGAGCTGGTGTTTCAGAACAAACTCCCTGAACTTTCCTCCTCTTCACAAGGTGGAATTTGCAAACTGACGTTACAGGTGTAATACTGAGCCAGACGGAGCAGAACGAGAATCTCACGTGTTACACAGCCCATCATTGGGTTATCAAGGGGTTGTAATGTCACGCTTCAATATCACCGATATCTACAGCCTTCCCTCAAAAGATCCACACTGATTTGTACAACCTACCATTATATAGAATAACAGATACCCGGGATGAGTTACAGACTTGAATCTAATCGAGGGGTTCGGGGTGGTTTATATTTTAGAATAACAGATACCCGGGAGTGAGTTACAGGCTGGAATCTAATCGAAGGGTTCGGGATGGTTTATATATCAAATAACAGATACCCGGGAGTGAGTTATAGACTGGAAACTCATCAAGGCTTTGGGGTGGTTTATATATAGAATAACAGTACCCGGGAGTGAGGTACAGACTGGAATCTCATCAAGGCTTCGGGGTGGTTTATATATCGAATAACAGATACCTGGGAGTGAGTTACAGACTGGAATCTAATCGAGGGGCTCAGGGTGGTTTATATATAAAATAACAGATACCCGGGAGTGAGTTATAGACTGGAAACTCATCAAGGCTTCGGGGTGGTTTATATATAGAATAACAGATACCCGGGAGTGAGGTACAGACTGGAATCTCATCAAGGCTTCGGGGTGGTTTATATATCGAATAACAGATACCTGGGAGTGAGTTACAGACTGGAATCTAATCGAGGGGTTCAGGGTGGTTTATATATAGAATAACAGATACCCGGGAGTGAGTTACAGACTGGAATCTAATCGAGGGTTCAGGGTGGTTGATATATAGAATAACAGATCCCGGGACTGAGTTACAGACTGGAATCTAATCAAGGGGTTCGGGGTGGTTTATATGTCGAATAACGGATACCCAGGAGTGAGTTACAGACTGGAATCTAATCGAGGGTTCAGGGTGGTTGATATATAGAATAACAGATACCCGGGAGTGAGTTACAGACTGGAATCTAATCGAGGTGTTCAGGGTGGTTTATATATAGAAAAACAGATACCTGGGAGTGAGTTACAGACTGGAATCTAATCGAGGGATTCGGGGTGGTTTATATATAGAATAACAGATACCCGGGAGTGAGTTACAGACTGGAATCTAATCGAGGGGTTCAGGGTGGTTTATATATAGAATAATAGATACCCGGGAGTGAGTTACAGACTGGAATCTAATCGAGGGTTCAGGGTGGTTGATATATAGAATAACAGATACCCGGGACTGAGTTACAGACTGGAATCTAATCAAGGGGTTCGGGGTGGTTTATATGTCGAATAACGGATACCCAGGAGTGAGTTACAGACTGGAATCTAATCGAGGGTTCAGGGTGGTTGATATATAGAATAACAGATACCCGGGACTGAGTTACAGACTGGAATCTAATCAAGGGGTTCGGCGTGGTTTATATGTCGAATAACGGATACCCAGGAGTGAGTTACAGACTGGAATCTAATCGAGGGTTCAGGGTGGTTGATATATAGAATAACAGATACCCGGGACTGAGTTACAGTCTGGAATCTAATCGAGGGGTTCGGGGTGGTTTATATGTCGAATAACAGATACCCGGGAGTGAGTTACAGACTGGAATCTAATCGAGGGGTTCGGGGTGGTTTATATGTCGAATAACAGATACCCGGGAGTGAGTTACAGACTGGAATCTAATCGAGGGGTTCAGGGTAATTTGTATATGGAACTAACAGAGGCCTGTAAAACATTTTCAGTCAAATTAGTATCTTTTTTGCAGGAGTATTTCTTCAAATTCAGGATTTCTCGTGTATTTTCACCAAAGCCTTTCGCAGAAGCACAGGTTCTCACTCTGGAGAAATGCTAAATAAAGCTATCCAAGTGTAAAAACAGGGCTCGAACTATAAATACAAATTCTGACAAGAATCTGACCGAGTGCCTTGTTTATAGTTGTAGAATGTGAAATATAATAAAGAACTGATTTCCCCTGAGATTGAAAGACAGTTTCACGTCTGAGGAGTTCAGTATTATTTGTGGTATAAACACCTTTCCATGAATCTGCCTTCAATATCAGCATCTATTACTGAGGAAAACAGCTGCTAACTTCCAACCTTATTCCAAGACAATATCTTTGTTTCAAATTCAAGGTTCATAGCAACATTATAACTGCTTCTTCCTTGAGTCTATGTTTGTGTAGAATCCATTGGATTCCTGCAGTGCAGAAGGAGGCCATTTGGCCCATCGAGCCTGCACTGGGTCTCCAAAAGAGCATCTTACCCAGCCACCCCCCGCCCTCGCTGGTGCGGTGACACATACTTGGTGTTAGACTGTGTAGACAATCTGGAAAGGGAAAGACTGTTACCATCTCCTTAACATGTAGAATCAATGCCAATATATTCTTTAAATTCTCCTTTATAAAAATAAGCCTCACAGGCTTCATAAAAATAATTCATTCAACTCCAGTGAATCTTCATTTTTAACACAAGGAACAACATCTGACTAACAAACTGTATCAAGCAATTCTGGTGAGGCCACAGCTAGAGCACTGTGTGCAGTTCTGGTCGCCATATTGTAGGAAGGACGTGATTGCACTGGAGGGGGTGCAGAGGAGATTCGCCAGGATGCTGCCTGGATGGAACATTTAAGTTATGAAGAGAGGTTGGAGAAGCTTGAGTTGTTTTCATTGGAGCAGAGAAGATTGAGGGGCGACCTGATCGAGGTGTTCAACACTATGAGAGACATGGACAGAGTGGATAGGGAGCAGCTGTTCCCCTTAGTTGAAGGGTCAGTTACCATAAGACCATAAGACATAGGAGCAGAATTAGGCCACTCGGCCCATCGAGTCTGCTCCGTCATTCAATCATGGCTGATATTTTTCTCATCCCCATTCTCCTGCCTTTTCCCCATAACCCCTGATCCCCTCATTAATCAAGAACCTATCTATCTCTGTCTTAAAAACACTCAATGACCTGGCCTCCACAGCCTTCTGCGGCAAAGAGTTCCACAGATTCACCACTCTCTGGCTGAAGAAATTCCTCCTCATTTCTGTTTGAAAGGATTGTCCCTTTAGCCTGAGGTTGTGCCCTCTGGTGCTAGCTTTTCCTACTAGTGGAAACATCCTCTCCACGTCCACTCTATCCAGGCCTCACAGTAACCTGTAAGTTTCAATGAGATCCACCCTCATTCTTCTAAGCTTCAATGAGTATAGACCCAGAGTCCTCAACCGTTCCTCATACGACAAGCTCTTCGTTCCAGGGATCATTCTTTTGAACCTCTTCTGGACCCTTTCCAAGGCCAGCACATTCTTCTTTAGATATGGAGCCCAAAACTGCTCACAATATTCCAAATGGGGTTTGACCAGAGCCTTATACAGCCTCAGAAGTACATTCCTGCTCTTGTATTCTAGCCCTCTCGACATGAATGCTAACATTGCATTTGCCTCCTAACTGCCGACTGAACCTGCACATTAACCTTAAGAGAATCTTGAACAATGACTCCCAAGTCCCTTTGTGTTTCTGTTTTCCTAAGCATTTTTCCATTTAGAAAATAGTCTACACCTCCATTCCTCCTTCCAAAGTGCATAACCTCATACTTTTCCCCATTGTATTCCATCTGCCACTTCTTTGCCCACTCTCCTAACCTGTCCAAGTCCTTCTGCAGCCCCCCTGCTTCCTCAATACTACCTGTCCCTCTACATATCTTTGCATCATCTGCAAACTTAGCAACAGTGCCTTCAGTTCCTTCCTCTAAGTCGTTAATGTATATTGTGAAATGTTGTGGTCCCAACACCGACCCCTGAGGCACACCACTAGTCACCGGCTGTCATCCTGAAAAAGACCCCTTTAACCCCACTCTCTGCCTTCTGCCAGTCAGCCAATCCTCTATCCATACCAGGATCTTACCCTTAACACCATGGGCCCTTAACTTATTTAACAGTCTCCTGTGCGGCACCTTGTCAAAGGCCTTCTGGAAATCTAAATAAATCACGTCCACTGGTTCTCCTTTATCTAACTTCCTTGTTACCTCCTCAAAGAACTCTAACAGATTTGTCAAACATGATCTCCTCTTGACTCAGTCCTATTTTATCATGCACTTCCAAGTACTCTGCGATCTCATCTTTAATAATGGACCCTAAAATCTTGCCAATGACCGAAGTCAGGCTAACCGGCCTATAATTTCCCGTCTGCTGCCTCCCTCCCTTCTTAAACAGCGGTGTTACATTCGCTACTTTGCAGTCACGAGGGGATATAGCTTCAAGGTGCGGGGCAGGAGGTTTTGGAGGGATGTGAGGAAACGCCTTCTTACCCAGAGGTGGTGACGGTCTGGAATGCGCTGCCTGGGAGGGTGGTGGAGGCGAGTTGCTAACTTTCCAGCATAACCCTGGAGTCCAGGAATTGAAGATTAATCTCCGGGAGACAGCTGGAAGCAAAAAAAAGGCTAGGAGAGCAATCAGAGGGAGCATTAAGTGGAGTTGTGAGTCTTTATTTCATTTTCTTTGATTGGTTTTGTTGGTCGGCTGGATTGGAGATGAGAGTAAAAGCTGTTGTATCATCCAAAGATGTGCGGGATAGGTGGATTGGCCGTGCTAAATTGCCCCTTAGTGTCCCGGGCTGAGTAGGTTAGACGGATTAGCGGGGTAAATATGTGGGGTTATGGGGATAGGGCCAGGGTGGGATTGTTGTCGGTGCAGACTCGATGGGCCGAATGGCCTCCTTCTGCACTGTAGGGATTCTGTGATTCTATGATCCAATCATGTAATAAAGGGCCTGTTTGCTTTCTAATTGGTAATGGGAAGGTGGGTGGTTGGGGGGTGCGGGGGAAGGAGGGTGCAGGGGGAGGACGGTTGGGGGGGTGGTGAGTTGGGAGGGGTTGAGGAGATTTAGAAAGGAATAAACTCATTAACGATAGTCAGCATGATTTTGTGAGAGGGAGGTCATGCCTCACTGACCTGGTGGAGTTTTTTGAAGAAGTGACTAGAATGGTTGACGAGGGAAGGGCCGTGGATGTCGTCTATATGGACTTTAGTAAAGCGTTTGACAAGGTAGGTTGGTGCAAAAGCGTTTGACATGGTAGGTTGGTGCAAAAGGTTGGATCTCATGGGATAAAGGGGGAGGTAGCTAGATGGGTGGAGAACTGGCTTGGTCACAGAAGACAGAGGGTGGTAGTGGAAGGGTCTTTTTCCGGCTGGATGCCTGTGACTAGTGGTGTTCCGCAAGGCTCTGTATTGGGACCTCTGCTGTTTGTGATTTATATAAACTATCTGGAAGAAGGTGTAACTGGGGTGATCAGTAAGTTTGCGGACGACACGAAAATGGCTGGACTTGCAGATAGTGAGGAACATTGTCAGAGGCTACAGAAGGATATAGATAGGCTGGAAATTTGGGCAAAGAAATGGCAGATGGAGTTCAATCCAGATAAATGCGAAGTGATGCATTTTGGTAGAACTAACATAGGGGGGAGCTATACGATAAATGGCAGAACCATAAAGGGTGTAGATACGCAGAGGGACCTGGGTGTGCAAGTCCACAGATCCCTGAAGGTGACGTCACAGGTGGAGAAGGTAGTGAATAAGGCATATGGCATGCTTGCCTTTATAAGACGGGGCATAGAGTATAAACGTTGGGGTCTGATGTTGCAGTTGTATAGAACGTTGGTTCGGCCGCATTTGGAATACTGCGTCCAGTTCTGGTCACCACACTACCAGAAGGACGTGGAGGCTTTAGAGAGAGTGCAGAGGAGGTTTACCAGGATGTTGCCTGGTATGGAGGGGCTTAGTCATGAGGAGAGATTGGGTAAACTGGGGTTGTTCTCATTGGAAAGATGGAGGATGAGGGGTGACCTAATAGAGCTGTATAAAATTATGAAAGGCATAGATAGGGTGAACGGTGGGAAGCTTTTCCCCAGGTCGGTGGTTACGTTCACGAGGGGTCATAGATTCAAGGTGACGGCGGGGGGGAGGTTTAACACGGATATCAGAAGGACGTATTTTACACAGAGGGTGGTGGGGGCCTGGAATGCGCTGCTGGGCAAGGTGGTGGAGGCGGACACACTGGGAACGTTTAAGACTTATCTAGATAGCCACATGAACGGAGTGGGAATGGAGGGATACAAAAGAATGGTCTAGTTTGGACCAGGGAGCGGCGCGGGCTTGGAGGGCCGAAGGGCCTGTTCCTGTGCTGTATTGTTCTTTGAGGAGGGCGGGGGGGGGGGGGGGCTGGTGTTGGGGTGGGGAGGTGAGGGTAGTGAGATTGGGAAGAAGAATTGGTAAGATTGACATAGAACATAGAAAGCCACAGCACAAACAGGCCCTTCGGCCCACAAGGTGCGCCGATCATATCCCTACCTCTAGGCCTATCTATAGCCCTCAATCCCATTAAATCCCATGTACTCATCCAGAAGTCTCTTAAAAGACCCCAACGAGTTTGCCTCCACCACCACCGACGTCAGCCGATTCCACTCACCCACCACCCTCTGAGTGAAAAACTTACCCCTGACATCTCCTCTGTACCTACCCCCCAGCACCTTAAACCTGTGTCCTCTCGTAGCAACCATTTCAGCCCTTGGAAATAGCCTCTGAGAGTCTACCCTATCCAGACCTCTCAACATCTTGTAAACCTCTATCAGGTCACCTCTCATCCTTCGTCTCTCCAGGGAGAAGAGACCAAGCTCCCTCAACCTATCCTCATAAGGCATGCCCCCCAATCCAGGCAACATCCTTGTAAATCTCCTCTGCACCCTTTCAATGGCTTCAACATCTTTCCTGTAATGAGGTGACCAGAACTGCGCGCAGTACTCCAAGTGGGGTCTAACCAGGGTCCTATAAAGCTGCAGCATTATCTCCCGACTCCTAAACTCAATCCCTCGATTAATGAAGGCTAGTACGGCGTACTGTCGGGAAAGAGACTGGGAGCCAGGCTGGTTGGAGGCTAAGCCTCCAGGAGTATGTTGAAGCAGAGTTGGCAACCCCGGGGCTGAGGGGAGGACAGCGGGGAAGGCGTTTGCAGCAAGCTGACTGTGCCATTAAATGTCATGTCCATCACACTGTGTCAGGATGGCCCTTTACAAAGAGCACTTGGTCTCCATGGTAACTTATTACGTTAGCAGCAACTTAGCCTGCAGCTGTCAGACATAGCAGCGGGGCTTTGATGGATATATAATTAGCTTCCTGGTCCCTTAGTTGTCTGAAAGAAAATAAACACAAGGACTTTGTACAGCACTCGGTTCGAGGTGAGGGGCAGGAGGATTAGGGGGATTTGAGGAAACACTTTTTTACCCAGAGGGTAAGTTCAGGAGTTTCTCGCGTGTCGGTGCAGACTCGATGGGCTGAAGGGCCTCTCCTGCACTGTATGATTCTATTAGCACCTTCTCAAACACTGGATGTCTCAAAGCCCTTTCCAGCCAATCAAGTACTTTTTGAAGTGTGGTCATCGTGGTAATGTAAGAAACACAGCAGCCAATTTGTGCACAGCAAGCTCCCACAACAACGTGATATTCTTTTTATTCATTCGTGGGACATGGGCGTCGCTGGCTGGGCCAGCATCTATTGCCCATCCCTAGTTGCCCTTGGAGGGCAGTTGAGAGTCAACCACATTGCTGTGGCTCTGGAGTCACATGTAGGCCAGACTGGGTAAGGACAGCAGATTTCCTTCCCTAAAGGACATTAGTGAGCAGATCATCTGTTTATTGTAGCATTAATTAAGGGATTGATGTTTGTCGGTTCAGCAGAGACACTCTTCAAATAACGCTGTGGTATATTTCACACTTGAGAGAGTAGACAGGTCTTGGTCTGATGTCTCATCTGAAAGGTGGCATGTCCAACAGCGCGGCAGTCCAACAGCGCAGCACTGGATGTTTGTACACAATCCTAGCTAGAGTGGGGCTTGAAACTTCAGACTCTGGCAAGACTTCCACTGACACAGTGGGCAGAATTGCACAATCCCCCACCGGCAGGTTTGCAAGATGGGGTGATCTGTAAAATTCCCCATGTGAACCCTCCTATCACCCACTCTGATCTATCAGTAATTGTACAGGGTCGAAAGAGGCCCCGAATGCCCCTGCCAGCGCTCACCACAATGGAGGCCCTTAAGAGCCCTTTCCCAACTGGCCACAATGTTCGGCGAGCCAGTGGGAGAGGTTCAGGGGTTGGGAGAAACCCAGTACATCGCCCTGCTCTGGTTTCAGGCAAGAAGAAGAGGGTTTGTTTATTCATTCAAGGGATGTGGGAGTCGCTGGCTAGGCCAGCATTTATTGCCCATCCCTAATCACCCTTGAGAAGGTGGTGGTGAGCTGCCTTCTCAAGCTGCTGCAGTTTCTAAGGCGTAGGAACACCCACAGTGCTGTTAGGGAGGGAGTGCCAGCATTCTGACCCAGTGACTGTAAAGGAACAGCGATATATTTCCAAATCAGGATGTTGATTGGTTGGAGGGGTATTTCTAGGTGGTGGTGTTCCCAGGTATCCACTGCCTATGTCCTTCTAGATGATCATGATCGTGGGTTTGGAAGGTGCTGCCGAAGGAGCCTTGATGAGTTTCTACAGTGCATTTTTGAGGATTTGAGGATTATCACATCAGATCAGTCATGATCTCATTGAATGATGGAGCAGACTCGATGGGCTGAATGGCCTACTTCTGCTTCTGGAGGTGAGACTCGCTGTACGATTCTTAACCTCTGACGTGCTCTTGTAACCATAGTATTTATATGGCTAGTCCAGTTCAAATTTTTAGTCAGTGGTTCCCGCGGATGTTAATAGTGGGGGATTCAGTGATTGTAATGCAACTGAATATCAAGGGTGATGGTTAGATTCTCTCTTGTGGGAGATGACCATTGCTTGGCATTTGTCAGCCCGAGCCTGGATATTGTCCAGGTCTTGCTGCATTTGGACCTGGACTGCTTCCGTACCTGAGGAGTTGCGAATGGTGCTGAACATTGTGTAACCTTCAGCGAACATCCTCACCTTATAATGGAAGGAAGGTCATTGATGAAGCAGCTGAAGATGGTTGGGTCTAGGACACACCCATTACAGAACCCCTTTCAATCTCTCTAAGTTGGTACATCCTCCCCAGTGAGGGGCTGAAATCCCACCTCCAGCCAATTAACACTGCGCAGAGTGTTACATGGTTGTGGGGCAACCAGTATTAGTGGGGGTGCATTCTCCACCAGTGCTTCAGGTGGTGAAGTGGGATATATTTCTGCCCAGTGACAGCCCTGGCTGCATGCATTCTGAAGTGAGTGTGTGTCCTGTTCATTCACAGCCCAATGTCCTGCCAACAGAAACTGCCTTGCTCCTTTCTCCCTGCGATTAAGTCGAACAATTCTATCATTGTCCTTCGCTCTGTTAGGATTTTCCTTTGTGCCATTTTAGTACTCGCTGTGCCTGCCCCTCCCCCACCCGACCGTCACACCCTCTCTGTCGACAAGCTAGAATCCGAAATTAATGAGAAGCTGTTGTAAAATCCCAATGGAATCCGTCTGCCTTCCGGTCATCTACTTGGATTGGCAACAAACCCAGCAGTTGTCTTTTTGTTTGTCGAGCAATAAACTCTGCTGTCATCGCAAAGCCAATCTACTCGAAGAACACTGGCATGTGACTGAAACACTTACTGATTTCGGTGTGTCTCCTGAGGGATTAGCAATGAGAGGCATCACCATAACTTGGTGGATAACACTCTGACCTCTGAACCAGCAGGCTGCAGGGTTCAGTGTGACCGCAGGGCGGCACGGTGGCACAGTGGTTCGCACAGCTGCCTCGCCGTGCCAGGGACCCGGGTTCGATTCCCAGCTGTGTGGAATCTGCACGTTCTGCCCGTATCTGCATGGGTTCCCTCCGGGTGTTCAGGTTTCCTCCCACAGTCCAAGAGACGTGCTGGTTAGGTGCATTGATTTGATTTGATTTGATTTATTATTGTCACATGTATTAACATACAGTGAAACGTATTGTTTCTTGCGCGCTACACCGACAAAGCATACCGTTCATAGAGAAGGAAACAAGAGAGTGCAGAATGTAGTGTTCCAGTCATAGCTAGGGTGTGGAGAAAGATCAACTTAATGCGAGTTAGGTCCATTCAAAAGTCTGACAGCAGCAGGGAAGAAGCTGTTCTTGAGTCGGTTGGTATGTGACCTCGACTTTTGCATCTTTTTCCCAAAGGAAGAAGGTGGAAGAGAGAATGTCCGGGGTGCGTGGGGTCCTTAATTATACTGGTTGCTTTGCCGAGGCAGCGGGAAGTGGGAAGTGGCCATGCTAAATTCTCCCTCAATGTACCCAAACAGGCGCCAGAGTGTGGCGACGAGGGGATTTTCACAAAACTGGAAGGAAATTGAGTAGTGAGTGTGATACCTGTGGCTTCAGGACATTTCCTTCAATCACAGGAGATAACACAGCGAGTGATTAGTCAGTTTATCAAAAGGCAGGAAGGGGGGGGAAGAAAGAAAGTCTGCAATTCACTCAAAGCACAGACAAAGCTTTAATCCTCAAGATCAGCAAATGATTCGCAGCCCTCTGAAAGATATTGCTTTGCCTCGGAAAATGTTTTCTTTCTGAAAATCCCGTTTAATGAGCTTTCTCCTGCACCCTCAGTGTATGGGTTTGTCGGGCAAATGATGTTTCAGCTTTTCCACCATTTTGGATGCAAGATGATGTTTTGGTAATGAATCTCGACCCAGCCACCAATGAAGGGAACATCTGGGCAGACGGTATTCTCACGATCATCAACCTGACTGCAATGGGCCTGAATCTCACAGCATTGTCACATTGCCAATAGCTTCCTCTCACACTCCCTGTAATTTGTCAAAGATGCCCAGGAGGGACAAGAAGCAGCTTTTTCATTATTGTCCTTCCCGTGCTGATCAATGTAATGGGTGTCACCACGGAGAAAGTCAAGTTTTGTACCCAGGCATCTAGACGGACAACCTCCAATCAGGTACAGCAGAGCGGTGGCACAGTGGTTAGCACTGCTGCCTCACAGTGCCAGGGACCCGGGTTCGATTCCTGCCTTGGGTCACTGTCTGTGTGGAGTTTGCACGTTCTTCCCCGTGTCTACGTGGGTTTCCTCCGGGTGCTCCAGTTTCCTCCCACATTCCAAAGATGTGCGGATTAGGTGGATTGGCCATGCTAAACTCTCCCTCAGTGTCAGAGGAATAGCAGGTTAATACATGGGGCTATGGGATAGGGCCTGGGTGGGATTGTTATCAGAGCATTCTCAATAGGCTGAATGGCCTCTTTCTGTTCTGTATGGATTCTATGATTTTATGAGAGGGTTAGACACAAGTAAAGCTCCCTCTACACTGTCCCCATCAAACACTCCCAGGACAGGTACAGCACGGGGTTAGATACAGAGTAAAACTCCCTGCACAGCGTCCCCATCAAACACTCCCAGGACAGCTACAGCATGGGGTTAGATACAGAGTAAAGCTCCCACTGCACTGTCCCCCATCAAACACTCCCGGGACAGGTACAGCACAGGGCTAGATACAGAGTAAAGCTCCCTCTGCACTGTCCCATTTAAGTTATGCTATGGGCCTACCACACCAACTCTAACCAGCTAAGTGTTGCTATTTCCCAATTAATATTTTGCCCCCTGTCAGTTATTCCTCTTACTCCATTAACAATAACTTATTCTTCTTTACATGAAGAAAGATAAAATATGGGATTGTCTTGGCAACAAAGCAGTTTGTCTCATTTTGCTGCATTGGGAGGCACCCTGCTGACAAAATGCCCAGACAATCCCAGGCTGTTTAACTACGTCAGTGACCTTCTGAGTAAAGTTTGTGTAAGGTCGCTGTGTTCAGAAACGTCTCGGAGACAATCGAAA
Source organism: Mustelus asterias (assembly GCF_964213995.1). NCBI lineage: Eukaryota > Metazoa > Chordata > Chondrichthyes > Carcharhiniformes > Triakidae > Mustelus > Mustelus asterias. The sequence continues at coordinate 4,129,818 of NC_135804.1, read as the reverse complement.
TGGACATTCCTCCATAGAATCAGACAGCAGTGGATTATAACTGGATAATCTGTCTGAGTATTGTTGACTGAGGGATAAATATAAAGCAGGATACCAGGAGGAACTCCTCTGCAGCTCTTCAAAATAGTGTCGTGGGATCTTTACCCCACGGGGAGTGCCGGTCTGACAGCATCTGCGGAGAGAGAGCAGAGCCAACGTTTCGAATCCAGTTTAATATCTCTTCTGAAAGATGGCATCTCTGACTGTGCAGCACTCTCGCAGCAGAATCATAGAATCGGTACAGTGCAGAAGGAGGCCATTCAGCCCATCGAGTCTGCATCGACAACAATCCCACCCAGGCCCTATCTCCGTAACCCCACATATTTACCCTGCTAATCCCCCACTAAGGGGCAAATTAGCATGGCCAATCAACCTAACCCACGCATCTTTGGACTGTGGGAGGAAACCGGAGCACCCGGAGGAAACCCACACAGACACGGGGAGAATGTGCAAACTCCACTTGGACAGCCACCCAAGGCCGGAATTGAACCCAGGTCCCTGGCACTGTGAGGCAGCAGTGCTAACCACTGTGCCACCGTGCTGGCTCAACTCTTAGTGAATACACTCTTAGTGAATACCTTCAAAACTGTGAGGAAGGAGGAGTGGGTTAGGAGAGGGTTAAAATCCACACACAGGGCTGGATGTTAAGGTGCAGTCCCCTTTGCCCAAGCCCCCAGCTAAAATGTCTGTGTGGTGTCCACCCGCAATCTCAAAGCACTGTGGGAAGGATTAATTACTTCAAGGCGAGACCTCCATCCCTATCTCAGGAAAACATCTCGTCTTAGAGGGCAGCCAGCCAATCAGATGGCCAACAGCTCTGTCATCCCAGCAGCACCTGGTTGGCATGGAAGGATCCCATAACACCCAATTGGTCAGCATGAATGGGCCTATCGCCAAGTAATTCACTGATGTTGTTTTATTCATTTGTGCCACATGGGCGTCGCTGACTGGCCAGCATTTATTGCCCATCCCTAGTTGCCCTTGAACTGAATGGCTTGCTGGGCCATTTTAGAGGGCAGTTAAGAGTCAACCACATTGCTGTGGCTCTGGAGTCACGTACATAGAACATAGAACATAGAACATTACAGCGCAGTACAGGCCCTTCGGCCCTCGATGTTGCGCCGACCAGTGAAACCAATCTACAGCCCCTCTAATCTACACTATTCCAATATCATCCATATGTTTATCCAATAACCATTTGAATGCTCTTAATGTTGGCGAGTCCACGACTGCTGCAGGCAGGGCATTCCACACCCTTACCACTCTCTGAGTAAAGAACCTACCTCTAACATCTCTCCTATATCTCTCACCCCTCAATTTAAAGCTATGTCCCCTCGTGCTAGCCAACACCATCCGAGGAAAAAGGCTCTCACTATCCACCCTATCTAATCCTCTGCTCATCTTGTATGCCTCTGTTAAGTCACCTCTTAACCTTCTTCTCTCTAACGAAAACAACCTCAAGTCCCTCAGCCTTTCCTCATAAGACCTTCCCACCATACCAGGCAACATCCTGGTAAATCTCCTCTGCACCCTTTCCAACACTTCTACATCTTTCCTATAATACGGTGACCAGAACTGTACGCAATACTCCGAGTGCGGCCGCACCAGAGTTTTGTACAGTTGCAGCATGACCTCATGGCTCCGAAACTCAATCCCTCTACCAATAAAAGCTAACACACTGTACGCCTTCTTAACAACCCTATCAACCTGGGTGCCAACTTTCAGGGATCTATGCACATGGACACCCAGATTCCTCTGTTCATCCACACTACCAAGTAGGCCAGACCAGGTAAGGACAGCAGATTTCCTTCCCTAAAGGACATTAGTGAACCAGATGGGTTTTTCTGATAATCGACAATGGTTTAATGGTCATCAGTAGATTCTTAATTGCAGATAATTTTTATTGAATTCAAATTCCACCATCTGCCATGGTGGAATTCGAACCCGGGTCCCCAGAACATTAGCTGAGTTTGTCTAGCAATAATACCACGAGACCATTGCCTCAGCAATGCCTTCAGCTATCTGGGCCCTAAGAGCAGGAACTCTCTCCCAAACCTTCCCCATTGCTTGACCTCTTTCTCCTCCTTTCAGACAATCTTTAAAACCTAACTCTCTGGAAAACCACTTTCTGATCAGTCTGATATCTCCCTATGCGGCCCTGCACAGCATCCTGGGATGTTTTACCATATTGAAGGCTCTATATAAATGCAGGAAGCTCTGTTTTAATTATTGTGTTTTAAGTATTCTCAAGACATGGGCTCTGCTGACAAGAGGAGCAGTTATTGTCCATCTTTAGTTGTCCTGAGAACTTAGTACAAGGAACTTTGATACAGCAATGATAAAAATGTCTAGAACACATATTTTTATGATAAATGTTGGACAGGACAGCAAGGGAACTCATTCTGTTTCCCAAAATATTACCTTGAGATATTTTATATCCATCTAAGGTGGTAAACAAGTCTCCCATTGCCAACCAAAAGATGGTACATCTGACAATGTGAGTTGATAAATTAATCCCAAACCAGATGGTGGTGTGAATCTAGATGCAATCCTTTCCTTGATAGAATGCAGCATTACATATGTCTGCCTCCTACACTAACCCAGTGTTCCAGCGGTCTCTCTTTATAAGTGCTCTAGGTAATCAATTCAATTATAATGAACGCAGAATTCACTCAATATTGCAATGGGACTGTGAGCCTCAATTCCAAGGACATTTCCTGGTGCCCTGGCCAACATTTATTCTGCAACAACATCAGCAAACAAGATTATCTGGTCATGATCACATTGCTGTTTGTGGGAGCTTGCAATGCACACATTATTGTCTGCTGTGTTTTCCACATTACCAGAAACCAGTAATGCATTGGCTATGAAACACTGTGGGAAATCCTGAGGTGGTGAAAGGCGCTAGTGAAATGCAGGTTTCTTCTTTCAGTTAGGATTTATCGATGCTACCTGGATGGCCGGTGAGTAGCCTGTCTTTCTCTCAGTGCTCCTGTCAAGTTCCCCGTCAGAAACCAGAGTCGCTGGTTGGATTCTCAGTGGGAGTGTAGAGTACATTACTGTTTGCTCGTCTCTCTTCGTCACTGTCAGGATTTCAAAGTACATCGAATGTAGCGACATGCTCCAAGTGACAGCTGGAAACACAACCGAGCCCTCGTCGCATTTGCCAGACTTAAAAAATATCGGGTAATCTTTGAATGAAATGTTTGGAGTTCTTCGCTCTGCTAAAAGCTTCTCTCTCTCTGTTCAGAAATTCATTCAAACCAGACTGGTAGCCACAATGGATATCCACACTACAACGAGGGCAACAGCGATGCCAATTTGCTCGTGTCGCCCCTGGTGGTGGCAGGAATTGTGATTGGACTGGTTCTCTTCCTATCCTGCATGACCATCATTGTGGGCAGCCTGAGAAAAGACGGCCGCTTAAGAAACTCTCATATCAGGACCGAGGCCAGTTACGGTGAGTCCCTCGCAAGCTGCAACCTCCCCCTTAGCGCTCCGAGTCCAACCACATCGTCAACTCTTCACATCAAAGAGAGACGTCCCTTTGCTGTGTTCCCCCCCAACCCCGCTCCCCGTCTCCAGATGTTTTCTAAGCAAAGACCTCCTCCCGTGAAAGATCGATCTGGACATTGTCTCAATGGTGAGGAGCTAGGAACCATGGAGGAACAGACAGACTCATGGTCCAACTACAGAAATTGCAAAGGAGGTGTACAAAAATAATTCAATAAAGAAATGCACAGTGGTTAGCACTGCTGCCTCACAGGGATCTGGGTTCAATTTTGGCCTCGGGTCACTGTCTGTGTGGAGTTTGAACTTTCTCCCCGTGTCTGTGTGGGTTTCCTCCGGGTGCTCCGGTTTCCTCCCACACTCCAAAGATGTGCAGGTTAGGTGGATTGGCCGTGCTAAAGTGTCCCTTAGTGTCTAAGGGTAGGTTAGGGGAATTAGCCATGGGAAATATGTGGGCTAATGGGGATAGGGCAGAGGGGAGATCCTGGGTGGGATGCTGTTTTGGAGAGTCAGTGCAGACTCGATGGGCCGGATGGCCTCTTTCTGCTCCATGGGGATTCTATGGTTTGAAATATTTTTTTGTTTTTTTTATTCAATCATGGGATTTAGGCATCGCTGGCTGGCCAGCATTTATTGCCCATCCCATGGTCCCCAGAGCATTACCCTGAGTCTTTGAATTACTCGTCCAGTAACAATACCACTACTCCATCATCTCGCCTAATGTCAGGACTTATCTCAAGGGAGCTGGATCAAGACCACATCTGGAGTAAGGGCGTCCACTTCTGGGCACCATATCTCAGGAAGGATATATTGACATTAAAATGGATGCAAGTCTTGTAGTTCAATGAGTAATACCCCTACTTCTGACCCAAAAGCTCCGAGTTCAACTCAGGACATGTGGCCTCAGAAGGAGTTGAGTTAGATCTTCCATGGTGTAGATTCCTGTCGGCAGTTACGGATGGAAATGAAATGTTGGGTTTGATGTTGGAGACCGGACAGTAACAGTGGGACTCTACCCGAGGAAAGATTGGGCTGTGTTGTGAGAGGAGGAGATAAGGGAGAGGAAATTGGAGGAAGCAACAGTGACTGCTGAACCGTATTCTGAACGAATCCACCAATCGCTGACAGCTCATATTCATTTATATAGCACCTTTAACATGGTAAAACCTTCTGAGATATTTCACAGGAACATTAGCAGACCGAAATTGACACCAAGCCCCATAAGAGACAGTAGGACCAATGATTAAAAGCTTGGTCAAGGAGAGGGAAGGTGATAAACGCAAAATACTGCAGATGCTGGAAGCCGAAACAAAAACAGAAAAATGCTGGAAAATCTCAGCAGGTCTGACAACATCTGTGGAGAGAGAATAGAGCTAACGTTTTGAGTCTGGTTGACCCTTCATCAGATGAAGGGTAATCTCAACTCGAAATGTTGGCAGACGAAGGGTCATCTAGACTCGAGGCGTTGGCTCCACTCTCTCTCCGCAGATGCTGTCAGACCTGCTGAGATTTTCCAGCATTTTTTTGTTTTTGTTTGAGAGAGAAGATGAGCTGTTTGGGCCGGGAGTTGAGGATCTTTACTGATCGAGGCACAGTGGTGAATGGTGGAGCAATTAAGATTGGGGGCGTTGAGGAAAACTAGATGAGTACAGAGATCTCGGAGGATTGCGGGGCTGGAGGGGATTAGAGAGATAGGGATGGATGAGGCCACAGTGGCTCTCGAAAACAAGGATGGGAATTTTAAAATCCAGCCGTTGCTGGACCGGGAGCCAGTGAGAGTCAGTGAGCACAGCGGGTGATGGGTGAATGGGATTCGGGCTGGGTTCGGGTACAGGATAGCAGAGTTCTGGATGAGCTCACAGAGGGTGGAAGATTAATTGGAATTAAAAACAAGGCAGCCAATCACAAACCACATTTTGAGGGTGGCAGAGAGCGATTGGACAAGGCACAGGATTCCATCCAAATGTTGTGTCATGTAGCATTCAGCACCTCCCAGTTCAGTAGCCTTTGCCACATAGAAACATAGAAATTAGGCGCAGGAGGAGGCCATTCGGCCCTTCAAGCCTGCTCTGCCATTCATTCTGATCATGGCAGATCATCCAACTCAATAGCCTGATCCCGCCTTTTTCTCAAACCCTTTGATCCCCCCTCACCCCAAGTGCTATATCTAACTGCATCTTAAAAACAATGTTTTGGCCTCAACTGCTTTCTGTGGTACCAATTGCCACAGGTTGACCACTCTCTGGGTGAAGAAATTTCTCCTCATCTCTGTCCTAAAACATCTATTGTGTATCCTCAGACTGTGACTCCTGATTCTGGACTCCCCACCATTAAAAAAAAACAAAGAACAAAGAAAATTACAGCACAGGAACAGGCCCTTCGGCCCTCCAAGTCTGCACCGACCATGCTGCCCGACTGAACTAAAACCCCCTACCCTTCCGGGGACCATATCCCTCTATTCCCATCCTATTCATGTATTTGTCCAGACGCCCCTTAAAACTCACTATCGTTTCTGCGTCCACTACCTCCCCCGGCAGCGAGTTCCAGGCACCCACCACCCTCTGTGTAAAAGACTTGCCTCGTACATCTCCTTTAAACCTTGCCCCTCGCACCTTAAACCTGTGCCCCCCTAGTAATTGACTCTTCCACCCTGGGGAAAAGCTATCTGACTATCCACTCTGTCCATGCCCCTCATAATCTTGTTGACTTCTATCAACCTCCGTCGTTCCAGTGAGAACAAACCAAGTTTCTCCAACCTCTCCTCATAGCTAATGCTCTCCATGCCAGGCAACATCCTGGTAAATCTTTTCTGTAACCCTCTCCAAAGCCTCCACATCCTTCTGGTAGTGTGGCAACCAGAATTGAACACTATATTCCAAGTGCGGCCTAACTAAGGTTCTATAAAGCTGCAACATGACTTGCCAATTTTAAACTCAATGCCCCGGCCGATGAACGTTCATCTTGCATCTACTCTGTCTAGTCCTATTAGAATTTTATCGAGAATTCTATGAGACTCCACCCCCCCCCCCATTCTCCTGAACACAATCCAGTGAATACAATCCTAACCGACTCAATCTCTCCTCATACATCAGTCCCAGAGATAGTGAAAATTGACAATAAATCACTCACCCTGGCCATAAATTGTGAGCTTTGAATAAAATCAGGAACCCGCGTGAACCATGAGATTGTGAAACACGCCACCAGGGAACTATCAGGCTCTGTGCTGACCTGAATTTAAATTTGCAGTGGTCATGTTGATCTAGCTCAATTGGTCGCACCTTGTCACCCGGATCTGCAGCTGCTGCGTTGTTGGACGCGTCTGGGAATGTGATTCACTTCGAATGGTTCAAGGTCGCAGACAGAAACTCTGCTGAGTTCAGGAACTTGTATAAATCTCCAGTTACCCGACTGTTTCTACGATGCAGCTTGTGCCGTTTGGCACATTATTGTCGAGAGAGCCACGGGCTAAATTTATTCCTGTTGCAGTACGTTACATCAATGGGCATCTTGATTAATGTGTAGTAGGGACAAGGGACCAATCTTTTGCCTCGAGCTCAGGTTACTAGACCGGGGGAAAGTCATTCCTTTTCAAACATCACTCACTCCTTCCTGGCTCCACAGCAGGCTGGCACGGTGGCACAGTGGTTAGCACTGCTGCCTCGCAGCGCCAGGGGCTTGGGTTCTATTCCTGGCTCGGGTCACTGTCTGTGTGGAATCTGCACGTTCGTCCCGTGTCTGCGTGAGTTTCCTCCGGGTGCTCCGGTTTCCTCCCACAGTCCAAAGATGTGCGGGTTAGGTGGATTGGCCATGCTGAATTGCCCCTCAGTGTCAGGGGGACTAGCAGGGTAAATGTGTGGGTTACAGGGCTTTGCTGGGATTGTGATCGGTGAAGACTCGATGGACCGAATGGCCTCCTTCGGCACTGTCGGATTCTAACAGATCAGGTGACCCCTCCGCACTCTCCACACACATCCAGTGAGCTGGAAACTGAACAGTGATAGAGTAGGAAATGCCTCTCTGAGAGTGTACCACATAGCAAAACCAGAGCCAGTGGTGAGGAGACACCTTTTAATTGAACTGAGTGGCCGATTAAACAATTCCAGAGGATATTAATTGTCAACCACATTGCTGTGGCTCTGGAGTCACATGTCGGCCAGACCGGGTAAGGACGGCAGATTTCCTTCCCTAAAGGTCATTAGTGAACCAGACGGGTTTTTACAATGGTTCCATGATCATTGTTGCTGTTACTATTATTTCATTCCAGATTTATTTAACGAATTGATTTTATCTTCCCTATCTGCTATGTTGTGATTGCAACTCACGTCTCCGATTCATCAGGCTTAGCTTCTGGATTGTTGGTCTAGTAACATGACCATGGGACGGCACGGTGGCACAGTGCTCAGCACTGCCGCCTCACAGTGCCAGGGACCCGGGTTCGATTCCCGGCTTGGGTCACTGTCTGTGTGGAGTCTGCATGTCTCCCCGTGTCTGCGTGGGTTTCCTCCGGGTGCTCCGGTTTCCTCCCACAGTTTGAAAGACGTGCTGGTTAGGTGCATTGGCCATGCTAAATTCCCCCTCAGTGTACCCGAACAGGCGCCGGGGTGTGGTGACTAGGGGGATTTTCATAGTAACTTCATAGCAGTGTGAATGTAAGCCTACTTGTGACACTAATAAATAAACTTTTTTTGACCACTCTGCTACCATGCCCAGACAGTAATTAACACCATGATGTATTCTCCATGTTTCTATTCCACAGCCCCAGATGGCTTCTCATTTGGAGAATCGGTTGGAGAGCTGCGATCAACGTGTATTGAAGAGTATTCCCCCAATTTCGATTTTGACTCCTATATTGAGACACTGTCACAGATCAATGTGATGTATCAGGATTCCCCTCCACAGTGAGTATCTGCCTACTCTGCTGCCGCTCCCCAGGGAGCCCTGCTATCAGCAACAACAGAAAAGCCAATAAAATATTCTCACGGGGACTGATTCCGATGGGCCACTACCTCGTCCTAACCAGGGTGCTGAGTTTCCAAGTCTACACCTCCAATTTCTCTCACAGTTACACAGCTCTCCTCCATTCAAAGGATCAAAATCGCCCAGGTGTACAGATCTCAACGAGGCTTAACAGGTTTCTTGCGTGCCATATTAGCCGCGGTTTCCAAACTGCATTGAACAAATACTTGAAGGGGAAGCCATTTTTGCAGGCTATGGGAAAAGAGAGGAAGGGGTGGCGTAGTGGTATTGTCACTGGACTAGTAATCTAGAGACCCACGGGAGCCGGGTTCAATATTACAGAGTGTACATATTACAGAGAATGAGGTGCTGGAACCATAAGACCATAAGACACAGGAACAGCATTAGGCCACTCAGCCCATCGATTCTGCTCTGCCATTCAGTCATGGCTGATATTTTTCTCATCCCCATTCTCCTGCCTTTTCCCCATAACCCCTGATCCCCTTATTAATCAAGAATCTATCTATCTCTGTCTTAAAGACATTCAATGGCCTGGCCTCCACAGCCTTCTGCGGCAAAGAGATCCACAGATTCACCACTCTCTGGCTGAAGAAATTCCTCCTCTTCTCTGTTTTAAAGGATCGTCCCTTTAGCCTGGGGTTGTGCCTCTGGTTCTAGTTTTTCTTACTAGTGGAAACATCCTCTCCACATCTACCCTATCCACGCCCTGGAAGTCTTAAAGCACACCAGGGTAGATAAAGTCCAGGGACCTGATGAAGTGTATCCCAGGACGTTGTGGGAGGCTAGGAAATTGCGAGTCCCCTAGCAGAGATATTTGAATCATCGATAGTCACGGGCGAGGTGCCTGAAGATTGGAGGGTGGCAAATGAGCCTTTGTTTAAGAAAGGCTTTCAGGGAAAAGCCTGGGAACTACAGGCCGGTGAGCCTCACATCTGTAGTGGGTAAATTGTTAGAAGGTATTCTGAGAGACAGGATCTACAGGCATTTAGAGAGGCAAGGAATGATTAGGGACAGTCAGCATGGCTTTGTGAGTGGCAAATCATGTCTCACGAATTTGATTGGGTTTTTTGAAGGGGTAACCAGGAAGGTAGATGAGGGCAGTGCAGTTGATGTTGTCTACATGGACTTTAGCAAGGCCTTTGACAAGGTGTCAAAGGTGCATGGTAGGTTGTTGCATAACGTTAAATCTCACAGGATCCAGGGTGAGGTAGCCAATTGGACACAAAACTGGCTTGATGACAGAAGACAGAGGGTGGTTGTAGAGGATTATTTTTCAAACTGGAAGCCTGTGACCAGCAGTGTGCCTCAGGGATCGATGCTGGGTTCACTGTTGTTTGTCATTTATATTAATGATTTGGATGAGAATTTAGGGGTCATTGTTAGTAAATTTGCAGATGACACCAAGATTGGTGGCATAGTGGACAGTGAAGAAAGTTATCTCCGATCGCAATGGGATCTTGATCAATTGGGCCAATGGGCTGATGAATAGCAGATGAAGTTTAATTTAGATAAATGTGAGGTGATGCATTTTAGTAGATTGAACCAGGGCAGGACTTACTCAGTTAATGGTAGGGCATTAGGGAGAGTTATAGAACAAAAAGGTACAGGTTCATAGCTCCTTGAAAGTGGAGTCACAGGTTGACAGAGTGATGAAGAAGACATTCGGCATGCTTGGTTTCATTGGTCAGAACATTGAATACAGGAGTTGGGAAGTCTTGCTGAAATTGTACAAGACATTAGTAAGACATTAGTGAGAGGGGAGAGATACAAAAGGGTCCAGAGGGGTAGCTTTTTCTCACAGAGAGTGGTGAGTGTCTGGAACAAGCTGCCAGAGATAGCAGTAGAGGCGGATACAATTTTGTGTTTTAAAAAGCATTAGGCAGTTACATGGTAAGATGGGTACAGAGGGATATGGGCCAAACGCGGGCAATTGGGACTAGCTTCGTGGTTAAAAAAAGGGTGGCATGGACAAGTTGGGCCGAAGGCCTGTTTCCATGCTGTAAACCTCTATGACTAAGGGCCCGATTTCACCATCAAGTTGTGCCCGTTTTCGGGTGTGAGGCAAGTAGCGCGATCCACACCCGTCTCCGCGCCGATTCCCCCTTTACCAATTGCTGAAAGTGGACGTGATTGGGACCGCACCCGAAACAGTCACGCCGACCATTTAAATGTACTTGTATGCATTTAAATTGACTTATTGGGCTGCACACCCAAACTTACCGGCATTTTCCCCTTTACCGCCGCGTTCGCCCGTCCAGAATCGGCATGAAACAGACATGCTTGGCAAAGGTTTGTTTCGGGCGCTTCAGCTTCTGAAGAGGTAGGTTCAGAGCTTCCGGCGGCTCTCTGACTCAGATCGGTGGTGGGGGGTGGGAAGTGGGTCAGATCGCTCTTTGGTGGGTGTGCGGGGGTGTCCGCTGCCACTCTGCATGCAATCAGTGGGGCGGAGGGGGGATCTGCTGCCACTCTGTATGCGATCGGTGGGGGGGAGAGGGGGGATCTGCTGCTACTCTGCGTGCGATTGGTGGGGGGAGGGGGGTCTGCTGCCACTCTGCGTGCGATCGGTGGGAGGGAGGGGAGTCTGCTGCCACTCTGCGCGGCAGGGGGCCACAATCGGTCTGGGTAGCGAGGGGTCGGGGGGGATAAGGGGGTCAATAATGTTGTGGGGGTGGGACAATGTCTGTGGGGGCCAAGGGGTGAGGTGTTATCCGGTCCAGAAGCGATGTTGCATGGGAGTGTTTTTCTATTTTTTTTACTACGCATGCGCAGTTGAAGGCTCCGATCGGAGTGATAATCCCCACCCACAGGCCTCTGCAGCGCGATTCGGAATCACTGATATTTTTTCAGGCAGAGTGCGTATGGGGGCGCCTGAGAACGGGTCTAAAAGTCGGATCTGAAATGCTCTCATTTTAGCACTTAGAATCAAAATGGTAAAATCGGGCCCTATGACTCTAAATCCCACCATGGCAGATGGTGAAATTTGGAATCAATAAAAATCTAGGATTAAAAGTCGAATGATGACCATGAAAGCATGATTCTTCAGGGATCAGTGCTGGGACCTTTGCTGTTTGTAATATATATAAATGATTTGGAGGAAAATGTAACTGGATTGATTAGTACGTTTGCGGACGGCACAAAAGTTGGTGGATTTGCGGATAGCGATGAGGACCATCAGAGGATTCAGCAGGATATAGATCAGTTGGAGACTTGGGCGAAGAGATGGCAGATGGAGTTTAATTCAGACAAATGTGAGGTAATGCATTTTGGAAGGTCTAATACAGATAGGAAATATACAGTTAATGGCAGAACCCTTAAGAGGATTGATAGGCAAAGGGATCTGGGTGTACAGGTACACAGGTCACTGAAAGTGGCAATGCAGGTGGAGAAGGGAGTCAAGAAGGCATACGGCATGCTTGCCTTCATCGGCCAGGTCATTGAGTTTAAAAATTGGCAAGTCATGTTGCAGCTTTATAGAACCTTAGTTCGGCCGCACTTGGAATATAGTGTTCAATTCTGGTCTCCACACTACCAGAAGGATGTGGAGGCTTTGGAGAGGGTACAGAAAAGATTTACCAGGATGTTGCCTGGTATGGAGGGCATTAGCTATGAGGAGGGGTTGGAGAAACTTGGTTTGTTCTCACTGGAACGACAGAGGTTGAGGGGCGACATGATAGAAGTCGACAAGATTATGACGGGCATGGACAGAGTGGATAGTCAGAAGCTTTTCCCCAGAGTGGAAGAGTCAATTACTCGGGGGCACAGGTTTAATGTGCGAGGGGCAAGGTTTAAAGGAGATGTACGAGGCAGATTTTTTACACAGAGGGTGGTGGGTGCTCGTTGCCAGGGGAGGTAGTGGAGGCGGATACGATAGTGACTTTTAGGGGTGTCTTGACAAATACATGAATGGGATGGGAATAGAAGGATATGGTCCCCGGAAAGGTTGGGGTTTTAGTTAAGTTGGGCAGCATGGTCGGTGCAGGCTTGGAGGGCCGAAGGGCCTGTTCCTGTGCTGTAATTTTCTTTCTTCTTTGTTCTTTAGTTCACTGTCCTTTAAAGAATGAAATCTGCTGTCCTTACCCAGTCTGGCATCTGTGTAACTCCAGACCCCCAGCAATGTGGTAGACTCTCAATACCCTTTGAAATGGCCCAGCAAGCCACTCAGTTCAAAGGCCTTGCCAGCGCGGCCCTCAATCCATAAAATAATTTTTCAATTGCCTGATTGAATTGCTCTTTCAAAGGCACCAACCTGGCCGTGCCAACCTGTGCCGGAACTATATTTACCTTGACATCCCCGGGGAGACCCCCACGACAGGTTCATGTCTGGGTGAACCTGTTTTGAATCTTATGATAGGGGACCAACATGCAGCACAGAGTTAATAATATTTAAATCTACTGAAATGCCTGTAAATCAGATTCATGTCCACATCACCGGTAAGGAGTGGGGAAGATCTGAAATTGCGATCACGCCAGTGAGACCTGTCACTCCCAGACCTTGAACCCTGCTAACGTTCACACAGAGGGCGAACGTGGGCTAAAGATCACCCGCCCCCCCCGTCCTCCCCTCCCACTCCCGCCATAGTGTTCTCAGAATGAATACAAGAATTATCTGACAGATATTGTTAGCTGTTTGGAGCGGGAGAGAGTTAAGTGTATTTAGCCATTCAGATGCATGTATAATGGGATGAGAATGGACAGTTGTCTGGTGTCTGAGCGTCAGTGTGTCTCCACGTCCTGTGCTGTAATGAGATGTAATCAGATGAAGCGCCCGGCAGCAGTGATGTGTTGACCTACTAATGTCACTTTGCAGCGAGCTCCCCGAATTTGTGTTTTGAATTCCGTGCAGTGGAGATAGATGACAGCCTGTGCCACAACAGCTATCCGCTGTCGAACTGCCAGTTAGTGTTTCACTGGACGTTGATTATTTGGGAATCTCAGTTCTTTTTGATTTATCGCGGGCAGCAGCTGGATGGGGAGCGTTGTCACCTCAGAGTCAGAAAGTCATGGGTACAACTCCCCCTGCAGAGACCTGAGTGCAGAATACTCCACATTACGGAACTCGGGGAGCCCTGAATCATTGATGCAGTGTCCTGATCATTGTTCAACCCTCAGCCAACACCTAAAACAAATCCAGGGGTTATCACGCTGATGTTTCTGGGAGCTAATTGTGAGCGAGTTGGCTGTTATTCCCTACGGTGTTGCAATGACAACAGTTCCAAAAGTATTTCCGTTGACTGCGAAATGCTTCAGGACAGCCTGAAGTCGGGAAAGGTGCCAAAGTCTTTCGATAAGAGTTTGGTACGTGGCCTGGATTTTCACTCCCAGGCTGGCTGTGCAGAGTCGGAATGTTTAGTCATTGTGTTTTCCAGCACAGAACGAGGCCCTTCAGCCCATCATATCTGCACCAGCCATCAAGCTTCGATCTATTCTAATCCCATTTTCCTGGTTCGTAGCCTTGTATGCTGTGGTGTTTCAAATGTTCATCTCAATGTTTCTTAAATATTGTGAGGGTTCCTGCCTCTAACACCCTTTCAGGCACCGAGTTCCTGATTCCCACCACCCTCTGGGTGAAAAAGCTTTTCCTCAAGTCCCCTCTAAATCTCTTGCCCCTGACCTTTAATCTCTCACCATGGTTATTGACCGTTCTACTAAGGGGAAAAGTTTCTTCCTGTCCACCTATCTATATCCCTTATAATTCTGTACATCTCAATCAGGTCCCCCTCAGCCTTCTCTGCTCTAAGGAAAACAACCCCAGTCTAACCAGCCTCCCTGCATCGCTGAAACGCTCCAGCCCAGGCAACATCCCAGTGCATCTCCTCTGCATTCTATCCAGCGCAATCACATACTTCTGTGAACCCAATCTGGAAAAAGAGGCCCAGAAGGCCGTGGGTGGATGGGCGTGGCTGGATTAGACATTGAATCCATTGCCCCCAAGTGATGTACAAAGGAAGCCGGGTGAGGAGCTGGGCTGGCCAGAGTGTGATAGATTGAAAAAAAGAGACAAAAAATAGCTCTCACCCCACATCCCTCCCCCCTGCCCACACACACTTGCCATGTCCCATCCATGCCACCTCATTCCCTCACCCACTCCTCAAGTCCCCAAGCCCCCATGCCAACCTATGTCCTTATACACATCCCATGGGCCCTCATACTCCTTCTGCCATTCTGTGCCCCTTTACCCATCCCCATACCACTCATACTCCCATGCCAACCACTCCCTTTATTCATCCCATGGCTTTTTACTGCCCCAATGCCAACTTAGTGCTAACTCATGCCAACCTATGGCCCCCACCCGCCATCCTTTGCCCTTACCTCTCAATGCCAACTCATTTAATATCCATGATCAAACCTCAGGAGCCATGTTGTGTGTATATTGATGACTATTGACAGTTATGACAGTTCTAATGAGTTTTAACAATTCCCAAGAGTTTTGACAGTTCTTTGACATCTTGACAGTTCTTTGATAGTTTTGACCATTCCAATGAGTTTATACACTTTATATGCACATTTATGCTATTTTTAACAATCTCAAAGGGCACCTGACCTCACCCAATGGTGCCCAGGGACTCAATCCAAAGGGGTACCTTACTGTTCAGTAGGTATCCTGTTTACTCAAACAAACCTGTGAGGTTCGGACCTGCCTCTGCAATGTCTAATCTGCACATTTCGAGTTTCAGGCACCTACTTCCCCAAAGTCACACGAGTGGAGGCAGCTGCTGATTTATATCGGCAACTGATTCCAGGAACCACGGATTGGAACTCCCTCCCTAACAGCACTGTGGGTGTACCTACACCACATGGTCTGCAGCGGGTTCAAGGAGGCAGCTTGCCACCACCTTCTCGAGGTCAATTAGGGATGGGCAGTAAATGCTGGCATGGCCAGCGATGCCCACATCCCATGAGCAAATAACAATATACAATTCAAAGCCTGCCCCCATCAGGCTTCTGTTCGTGCAGTGAGGCCTCCATTGTGGCAACCCGCACTAAGATCCAAGTCGTTTCTAGGTCAGCAGTCACAAAATGTTTGTTTCGTTCTGCCGGAGCTTCACTCTCTCCTATGGGATTTACTGAGATTTAATACTAATTCCATGGAGATTATTAACTCTCAACTGCTGCCGTGATAGGTTTAAGAGGGAAGGAGTCTACGCTGTTATCCTGTGCAGCAAATGGTTCAGTTTGATCCGGGTTATTTGAGAATTAAAGACTTGCATTTCTACAGCACCTTAGTACAAAGCATTTTTCAGCCGGTGAAGTAATTTTGGAAAGACAGGTGATGACATAGTGATGTTGTCACTGGGCTAGTAATCCAACAACGCTCTGGTGACCCAGGTTCGAATCCCACCACAGCAGATGGTGAAATTGGAATTCAAGAAAAATCTGGGATTATTTGTTATTAGTATCACAAGTAGGCTTACATTAACACTGCAATGAAGTTACTGTGAAAAATCCCCTAGTTGCCACACTCCAGCACCTATTAGGGTACACTGAGGGAGAATTTAACATGGCCAATGCACCTAACCAGCAACTCTTCCGGACTGTGGGAGGAAACCGGAGCACCCAGAGGAAACCCACACAGACATAGGCAAAACATGTAGATTCCGCACAGACAGTGATCCAAGCTGGGACCCAACAGTGCTAACCACTCTGCCACAGTGCCGCGATTAAAAGTCTAATGATGGATAATGTTATGAATGCGAGGTTATCCACTTTGGTAGCAAAAACAAAGAGACAGATTATTATCTGAATGTTATCTATACGAGAGAGAGGGGAATATGTAATGCGAGCTGGGTGTCCTTGTACACCAGTCGCTGTAAGTCAACATGCAGATGCAGCAGGTGGTAAAAAAGACAGTTAGTCTTCATAGCGAGAGGATTTGAGTGGAGGAGCAGGAATGTCTTGATGCAGTTATGATGTGGAGATGCCGGCGTTGGACTGGGGTAAACTTGATGCAGTTATACAGGGCCTTGGTGAAACCACACCTGGGATATTATGTTCAGTTTTGGTGTCCTTATCTGAGGAAGAATGTTCTTGCTCCAGAGGGAGTGCAGTGAAGGTTAACCAGACTGATTCCTGGGATGGTAGGACTGGCATATGAGGAGAGATTGAGTCTGTTTGGAATATATTTGCTGGAGTTTATAAGAATGGGAGGGTATCTCATAGAAATCTGTAAAATTCTAACAGGACCGGACAGGGTGGATGCAGGAAGGATGTTCCCGATGGTGGGGGAGTCCAGAACCAGGGGTCACAGTCTGAGGATGCGTGGTAAACATCTTAGGACTGAGATAAGGAGAAATTTCTTCACCCAGAGGATGGTGAGCCTGTGGAATTCACTACCACAGAAAGTATCTGAGACCAAAGCATTGTAGGTTTTCAAGAAGGAGTTAGATATAGCTCTTGGGTGTGCTAAAGGAATCAAAGGATACGGGGAGAAAGCGGGAACACATTACTGAGTTGGATGAACAGCCATGATCATAATAAGGCAGACTTGGCAGGAAGGGCCGAATGGTCTCCTCATGCTCCTATTATCTATGTTTCTGTGACCTTGATTTAATGTCTCGTCTGAAAGGTGAACCTTCCACAGAGCAGCTTTCCCTGCAGTACCTCACCGGGAACGCCAGCCTGGATTTTGTGCTCACGCCTCATGAGTAGAAGCGAGAGTTCAATCCATTGAACCACAGGAAGGAACAGTCTCTGAGCGCTGTCTCCTTCTTAAGTTGCCCCTCTGTGCCAGGCGGGAATTCCAAGCAAAGGGGGAGACCCCGATATTTAAAGGGCCACGTGGCTTGCTTTTAATGTCTAAAGAAACCTAGATCTCAGAACGACTACGATATCTCCAACAAGTGTTACGACTCAAAAGTATGTCAGAGGAATGTCCTTGTAAAATTCTCCTTCCCCTCCCCCTACACCTCAGTTCCTGCGTCCCTCATTCCCTGTTCTCCAATTTGTAATTTATCAACGACTGTTAAACGAGCTATTTTTTTTTGGTTTGGTCACCATGGCAACGCAGCGATCTTATTAGTCACTGCAATCCGATCTGACAAGGTGGAGAATTCCCCTCCTCACCTCCGCAACATTTTTATAAGTGTGATGTTCTTTTAACCATTATTTTCTTTGCACCTCCTGTGCTTTTGACGTTTGTTCAATGTGACTGTCCCGATAGCCGGATTTTGAAGCCTGGAGTTTAGGCCGCAAATCAATGGGCCCTTTTCTCATACAGAGAGACTCTAATAGCCTTGCGATGTGGCCATTACGGTCTGCCCTTGCTCCTGTACTGTGGAGCAGGCTGTGAATTAAACTGTAATGAGAAAATGAAGGTGTGAATAATTTTTAAATTATCTCCTATCTCGATAACCCAATTGCAAAGCAATCTTCACTGATGCAGAGACCGAATCTTGCTTGCCTGTCCACTGACCTAAATGTTAAATGCATCGAATCTTCAAGGAATTAAATATTAATCATAAAGGAAACAAAAGCCCACTTAAACCAAGAGGACCTGGGCAAGTTGCTGTACTGCAAACCCTCCTGGCTTTCGAAAGGGTGGATGTGTATAAAGGCTTCATTTAAACTAAATATTTCCCAGTGACCTTCATCTGTAACCATTTAACCTTCAACTAATTTAAAAAGATGGTGGTAGAATCCTCATTATTTGAGTATGTCCAAGTAAGTGACACATTCTCGAATAGCGAGGAGTATACCACCATATTTATAAATGAGATGTTGAGGTGTCGAATGTTTGGGGATGAAGGTCATTGGGAGATATTTGTTTAACTTAAAAATGTAACCAGCTGTTGGCCAGATGAAAATATTTGGCACCATCTGGATGTCGGTCTAGATTCCAGCCTCCCTCACTGCCCCGAGGAAATTCAGCAAGGAAAACAACCACATTGCAATTACATGGCACCTTCAATACAGTGTGCAGTTTTAGTATCCTTATCTGAGGAAGGATGACCTTGCTATAGAGGGAGTGCAGCGAAGGTTTACCAGGCTGATTCCTGGGATGACAGGCCTGTCATATGAGGAGAGACTAAGTCGGTTAGGAATATATTCACCAAAGTTTGGAAGAGTGAGAGGGAATCTCATCGAAACTTACAAAATTTTAACTGGGTTAAACAGGGTAGATTCAGAAAGGATGTTCCCAATGGTGGGGGAGTCCAGAACTAGCTGTCATAGTTTGAGGATGAGGAGTAAACCTTTTAGAACTGAGGTGAGGAGAAATTTCTTCAGCCAGGGGGTGGTGAATGTGTGAAATTCACCACCACCGAATCTAGTTGAGGCCAAAATGTTGTCTGATTTCAAGAAGAAATTAGATCTAGCTCTTGGGACGAAAGGGATCAGGGGATATGGGAGGAAGGGGGGTCAGGATATTGAATTCGATGATCAGCCATGATCAAAATGAATGGCAGAACAGGCTCGAAGGGCCGAATGGCCTACTCCTGCTTCTAGTTTCTATGTTTCTATGTAACATGTTCCTCACAGGAGGGTAATCTGTGGATGTTTGACTCTTGAGACATGCAAGGAGATATTAAAGGACCGGTGACCAAAACCTTTATCAAAGGCATGGGATTCAAGGAGAGTCTTAAAGCAGGGGAGAGAGAGGCAGAAGGTTGGCAAGATGGAAGGAGGGAGAGAATTCCAGAGTTTGGGCGTGAAGGCCAAGCTTCCAGAGGTGAAGCGATAGAAATTGGGGACCCACAGGAAGGCAAAATTGGAAGAATTCAGATATTTCAGAGGGTTGGGGGGGCGGGGGGTTTGGGAGGGGGGGGCTGCTGGAGGAGATCATATACACACAAAACGAGAGCAGGAGGTGATGGCCGAGTGGTATTATCGCTAGACTATTCATCCAGAAACTAAGCTCATGTTCTGGGGACCCGGATTCGAATCCTGCCACGGCAGATGGTGGAATTTGAATCCATAAATCTGGAATTAAAAATCTACTGATGACCATGAAACGATTGTCGGAAAAACCCATCTGGTTCACTAATGTCCTTTAGGGAAGGAAATCTGTCACAGCAATGTGGTTTCAACTGCCCTCTGAACAAGGGCAACTCGGGATGGTCAATAAATCCTGGCCAGCCAGCGACGCCCATGTCCCATGAATGAATTAAAAAAACAGTAGGCCATTAGGCCCCTTGACCTTGCTCTGCCACTCAATAAGACCATAGCTGGTCAACTCCACACCCCCACCTCCCCAAACAATCTTTGGCTCCCTTTGTACATCAAGACCTATCTAACTCTACCTTAAAAATATTAAGTGACCCTGCCTCCACCATTCTCTGGGGACGAGAGTTCCAAAGGCTCACGACTCTCCGAGAGAAAACATTTCTTCCCGTTTCCATCTTAAATGGGAGACCCCTTGTTTTTAAACTATGCCCTCTGGTTCTAGACACTCCACAAGGGGAAATATCCTTTCAGCATCCACTCTGTGTAGTCCAAACACACAGAGGTTATAGCGATAGGGAGGGGCGAGGCAATGGACGGGCTTGAAAACTCAGATGAGAATTTTCAAATGGAGCCAATGTCTGTCCGTACGTCAGTCAGTGGGGATAGCACATGAATGAAAGTTGATGCGAGTTAGGATGCAAGGCAGAGAGTTGTTCATGTTTACAGGAAGCAGAATATGGTTGGCTAGCCAGGGGTGCCTCAGGGTAGCCCAGTCTCATAGTATCAAAAGCATAGATGAGGGTCTCAGTAGAAGATGAGCTGAGGCAGTGGCAGATAGGGGTTACATTACAGAGGTGAAAGTTGAGGTTCTTAGTGATGGGGAGTCCTGTGTTATTGCATCAGGCTTCAGAAAGGACTATATAAATGTGATCTAATCACGTGCACCGAGAGCACTACAGAGGGAGTGCTGCATGGTTGGAAATGCCATCGTTAAGATGAAATGCCAAGTTGAGGACTGCTTCTCTCTCTCAGGTGGATATAAAATATCCCATGGTGGTATTTGGAAGAAGATTAAAAAGGGAGTTCCCCCTCTATGCACTGCTTAATATTTATCCCTCAACCAACATCCCTCCAAAATAACAGATGTATCTCATTGCTGTTTGTGGGAGCTTGCTGTGCACAAATTGGCTGCTCCATTCCAACGGGGTGCATGCCCTCCATTGACTGTGAACCACTTTGGGACATTGTGAGCTCGTGCAGGGTTAAAGGGGACTTAATGTCCTATAGGGAAGGAAATCTGCCATCCTTACCTGGTCTGACCTACATTTGACTCCAGACCTACAGCAATGTGGCTGATTCTTAAATGCCCTCTGAAATGGCCAAATAAGGCAGTCAGTTCAAGGGCAATTAGGGAAGGGCAACAAATGCTGGCCCAGCTTGTGTCGTTCATATCCCATGAATGAACTTTGTAAAAATTTAAGGCAGCGATCTTACCAAAAAAAGGTCTATGTGCAGATCGAGTGCAAAAAGGGGAGAAATTCGCGCCGTTTTTTGGGTGACTTAAAAACCATACCTTACCTGACTTCATCAAAAAAATCAAGCCAAACTTGAATTCCGCTGGCAGGGGTAGTGGGCGGGGCCTTAATCGCCCAAAAGCCAGCTGCTGGCATCAGAGGGCGCCATTGCACATGTTCAGATTTCTGCAAGGCTGATCTCACCAGATATCCAGTGCTGGCGGATCGCGAGAAGCGAGAAATCAGTCTCTCTCATGATCTCACCAGCTCGCCCTGCCCATCGATTGGGGGGGTGAGAGGGTAAGATCGCCACCTAAGTCTTTGAAATTCTGACGGAATTTGAGCAGAAAGTGTCAGCGGAGGACACAGATTTAAGGTAATTGGTAAATGAAAACAGAGGGGGAGGTGAGAATTATTTTTAAACAGGGAAACTTGTTACAATTGGAAAGAATAGTGACTCAAGGATAAGTTTCAGATTTGCTTTCCATTCAAGGAATGTGGGTGTCGCTTGGCTAGACCAGCATTTATTGCCCATCCCTAACTGCTCCTTGAGGAGGCGGCAGTGAGCTGAATACTTAAAAAAGAATAAATTGAAGAGATATGCGGGAAGAGCAGAAGGAAAAACCAGTTCAGGATTGTCAAATCGCAGGAAGAATCAGTAATTCTGGAGTTCCATTGGAAGGTTATACAGGAGCAGTTTCACTGTATGCTTCAGTTCCAAGTTTCTCTGGACGAAGGATGGTGGGAATAATCTTCCAAAGAGCTGGCATGGGCACGAAGGGCCTCTTCTTCAGTGTTGGGAGAACGGTGACATCTATGGTGAATTTCAGTTGGCGCTGTGACACAAAACAACAGCAGAACCCTCGGGCGGGATTCTCCTATCTCATCTGTGACGGGACCCGCTGCGAGCGAGAGACAGAAAACTAGGATAGAAGACTTCGAGCACAGAACATGGAAAGAGGCCATTCTGTCCCTCGTTCTTCTGCCAGCTCTTTGCAGAGTTGTCTTATTCATAGGTGCAGAAGGAGGCCATTCGGCCCATTGAGCATACACCGACAACAATCCCACCCAGGCCCTATCCCTGTAACCCCACATATTGATTGGGTGGCGCAGTGGTTAGCACAGCTGCCTCACAGCGCCGGGGACCCAGTTTCAATTCCGGCTTTGGGTCACTGTTTGTATGGAATCTGCACGTTCTCCCCATATCTGGGTGGGTTTCGTCCGAGTGCTGCGGTTTCCTCCCACAGTCTGAAAGATGTGCTGGTTAGGTGCATCGGCCGTGCTAAATTCTCCCTCAGTGTACCCAAACGGGCGCTGGAGTGTGGTGACTAGGGATTTTCACAGTAACTTCGTTGCAGTGTTAATGTTTGCCTACTTGTGACACTAATAAATAAATAAAATATTTACCCTGCTAATCCCCCTGAACACTAATGGAAAATTTATCATGGCCAATGCACCTAACTCACACATCTTTGGAGTGTGGGAGGAAACCAGAGCACCCAGAGGAAACCCAAGGAGACACGGGGAGAATGTGCAAACTCCACACAGACAGTGACCCAAGGCCGGAATCGAACCCGGATCTCTGGCGCTGTGAGGGCAGCAGTGCGAGCCACCGTGCCACCCTCTACCCCCATACATCGGTAATTGTTCCCTTTTCGAGTTTATAACTGGTTCCCTTTTTGAATCTGCTTCCGCTGCCCTCTCTCGGGGTGCGTTCTAGATCATAACAGCTGGCCGCACATCGACAACATCTCCACATCTGCTGAGTTCTTTTGCCAGTTATGATGTGATAGCAAATCAGTCACCTATCATTAAGCTGCACCTGAATTTCCTCACCCGAGATGCAGTTCATCCTGAGCGCTTCTTGGATATCAGCAAGAAAATATCTCAAAAAGAGTCGTTACAATTAAGCCTGCTTTGCTTTGCCCCAGTTAAGCCTGCAAGGCAGGAGAAGAGGCAGTGTTCTGTTATATGTACTCCTGCTGAGATACTCAAAGTGTCTAATTTTTTGGCATTAATCTTCATTCCCGATGAGAATAAGTGGAGCCTCCTGGATGATTTCCATTATTCTATATAATCTATTTCAATCCTCGCTACTTGCTGTATTACTAACGCTCAATACAATTTCCTTTCTGATAATCAGATCAAGTAAAAACAAAATACACAGGAGATGGAGCCAGGGAGTTTATTAAATGATTGGTAAGCGGAATTTAGACTTTCTCAGACAGGAGCTTCCTGGCCTTTAACTCCGGAAGGTTTGTGCCCATTAAGCCTTTGCACATCGACCCTGTGTCCTTTTATTAAAGGTAGCCTGCGCACTGAGAAGTTCCATCAATCACTGTAATGGGTACAATCCTCGCTGAGTCATGCTGCCTTTAAATTATTCATGGCTGCAATCAAACCATCTTGAAGGCTCCGGCAGCCATTTTGCTTCATATTCCCCGGCCAGAGAAAAAAACAAGATTAGTTCTTAATGGCTTCATTACTTAAACAAAAAGGTCCCTGCATCCCTGCCGCATCCATCACAACCATTAGATGACTCAAAGCACTTCACAGCAAATGAAATACTTTTTGAAGTGTAGAAACTGTTGTAATGTAGGAAACTGGCCACCAGTTTTTTTCATTTTCATTCGTGGGACATGGGCATCGCTGGCTGGGCCAGCGTTTATTGCCCACCCCTAGTTGCCCAGAGGGCAGTTGAAAGTCAACCACATTGCTGTGGCTCTGGAGTCACATGTCGGCCAGACCAGGTAAGGACGGCTGATTTCCTTCCCTAAAGGACATTAGTGAATCAGACGGGTTTTTCCGACAATTGACAATGGTTTCATGGTCATCAGTAGATTCTTAATTCCAGATATTTTTTATTGAATTCAAATTCCACCATCTGCTATGGCAAGATTCGAACACAGGTCCCCAGAACATTAGTAGAGTTTCTGGATTAATAATCTCGTGGTAGTACCACTAGGCCATCGGCTCCTCTTGTGCACAGCGAGATCCCAAAAACAGCACTGTGGCAGGGGCCAGATAATCTGCTGTGCGTGTTGTGAGTTTAAATGGATTGCGTTGATATGCTACCTAGTAAATCAAACTACTTCACGAACAGTACATTGGGCCAGGATTCTTTGGCTTGTCGTATGAGGAACGGTTGAGACTCTGGGTCTGTACTCGTTGGACTTTAGAAGGATGAAGGGGGATCTTATTGAAACTTACAGGATACTGCGAGGCCTGGATAAAGTGGACGTGGAGAGGATGTTTCCATGAATAGGAAAAACTAGAACCAGAGGGCACAACCTTAGGCTAAAGGGACGATCCTTTAAAACAGAGATGAGGAGGAATTTCTTCAGCTAGATTGTGTTGAATCTGTGGAACTCTTTGCCGCAGAAGGCTGTGGAGGCCGCGTCATTGAGTGTCTTTAAGACAGAGATAGATAGGTTCTTGATTAATAAGGGGATCAGGGAATATGGAGAAAAGACAGGAGAATGGGGGATTAGAAAATACCCTGCGGGGGAAATCTGGAACATTCCACCGGTCGTCTGTTGAGCTGCTATTGCAGTTGTTATGCAGTATAATTGCATGGCGGAGCAGACTCAATTGGCCGAGTGGCCTAATTCTGCTCCTATGTCTTATGGTCGTATGGTCTCTCCACGCCAGTGGGAAATTCCAGTCCCACCAAAAGTGACCCACCCCACCCCCCACCCCCGCCCCCCCCCCCCAACCACTAGAGCGGGTTCCCCGGTGGCGTGACAGGAGTGCCACACAAAATGCTGTGGACATCAGCGGACTGGAAGATCCTGCCTGTCGCCAATGGGGAGCTGCCTCTACTGCTGGAAAATACCCTGCGGGGGAAATGTGGAACATTCCACCGGTCGTCTGTTGAGCTGCTATTGCAGTTGTTATGCAGTATAATTGCATACTCAGCAAGCTCTCACAGACTGAATAACATGCTATTTACAGCACAGGAACAGGTCACTCAGTCTAACTGTCTGTACTAGAGTTTATGCTCTGTGAAGCTTTCCCCTGTCTAACAGCAGGGTGGGTGTACCTACACTTCAGGGACTGCAGCGGGTTCAAGAGGACAGCTCAGCACCACCTTTCTAAGGGCAATTAGGGATGGGCAATGAATGCTGGCCGCAACAGTGACGTCCACGTCCCATAAGTAAATAAAAAGTGTTGGAACCTTCAGGAGAAGAATAACTTTGTGTGGAGAAAGATTCAAAGAAGCTGGGACAATTCTCCGCGAGGAATGGAAGATTTAATAGAGGCATTTCAAATCAGGAAGCATTATGTGTAGAAGGAGATGTTGGTTTGAGGGTCAGTAACCAAAGGGCTCAGAATTAAGATC
Organism: Mustelus asterias; assembly: GCF_964213995.1. NCBI lineage: Eukaryota > Metazoa > Chordata > Chondrichthyes > Carcharhiniformes > Triakidae > Mustelus > Mustelus asterias. The sequence goes on along the minus strand of NC_135804.1, from coordinate 4,104,558 downwards.
ATCGCTGAAGGATTGGAAGGTGAGCAGATGCACTTTTTATGCAGTACACTGTGATTAATTGTCTGAAAGGTTAGTGGAAGCAGATTCAATAGTAACTTGGGAAAGGAAATTCAATAATTGAATTGGGGAAAATTAAACAGAGAAACAGCCTGAGCTGGGGAATTGCGTTCAGATCTGAGTCCCACTGGCGAGGAAAGACATCGAGGTGTTAGAGAGACTGCAGGAAAGATTGATGAGAATGGTTTCCAGGGATGAGGAATTTCAATAGGAAGATTGGAGAGACTGCGACTGTTCTCCGAGGAGAGGGCAGGGTTGAGAAGAGATCTTATCCAGGTCATGAGGGGGGTGGATGGAGAAACTGATCCCGTTGGTGGAAGGAGCGAGAAGCAGATCACATGGATTTAAGGTAATTGATGCAATGACGGCAGCACGAGGCGGAACTTCCTCACACAGCGAGTGGTTAGGATCTGGAATACACTGTCTGAGAGTGTGGTGGAGACAGATTCACACAGCGAGTGGTTAGGATCTGGAATGCACTGTCTGAGAGTGTGGTGGAGACAGATTCACCCAGCGAGTGGTTAGGATCTGGAATACACTGCCTGAGAGTGTGGTGGAGACAGATTCACACAGCGGGTGGTTAGGATCTGGAATACACTGTCTGAGAGTGTGGTGGAGAGAGATTCACACAGCGAGTGGTTAGGATCTGGAATGCACTGTCTGAGGGTGTGGTGGAGACAGATTCACACAGCGAGTGGTTAGGATCTGGAATACACTGTCTGAGAGTGTGGTGGAGACAGATTCACACAGCGAGTGGTTAGGATCTGGAATGTACTGTCTGAGAGTGTGGTGGAGACAGATTCACACAGCGAGTGATTAGGATCTGGAATGTACTGTCTGAGAGTGTGGTGGAGACAGATTCACACAGCGAGTGGTTAGGATCTGGAATGCACTGCCTGAGTGTGGTGGAGACAGATTCACACAGCGAGTGGTTAGGATCTGGAATGCACTGTCTGAGAGTGTGGTGGAGACAGATTCACACAGCGGGTGGTTAGGATCTGGAATGTACTGTCTGAGAGTGTGGTGGAGACAGATTCACACAGCGAGTGGTTAGGATCTGGAATGTACTGTCTGAGAGTGTGGTGGAGACAGATTCACACAGCGAGTGATTAGGATCTGGAATGTACTGTCTGAGAGTGTGGTGGAGACAGATTCACACAGCGAGTGATTAGGATCTGGAATGCACTGTCTGAGAGTGTGGTGGAGACAGATTCGCACAGCGAGTGGTTAGGATCTGGAATGCACTGTCTGAGAGTGTGGTGGAGACAAGTTCATTTGAGGCTTTCAATAAGATTGTTATCTAAAAGGAAAAATTGCAGGATTATGGGGAGAAGGCAGGAGAATAACATGGGATGAATTGCTCATTCAAAGAGCCAGCACAGACACAATGGGCCCAATGGCCTCTTTCTGTGTTGTAACCATTTTGTGAGTCTACAATTGGAGAGTTCTCAAAGAGTTGACACAGGCAAGATGGGCCGAATGGTCTCATTCCATGCTGTAACATTCTATGATTTTACGTTTTCTGGAATCAGCCAAGGGGCTGTTACTCCTCTTCCCACCATTGCATTTCTGTGAGTGCCCATCCTTTATCTGGCAATGTGTTTAAAATAGATCCAGCCAGCCCTGGAAAACAAAGTTAAAAAACAAGTGAAAAGCTGAACCATTCCGTGCCCTGTGTACACTCACATTCACAGAGGCAGAAACAAGACAACAGGTCTCAGTCAGCAGTGCGGTATATGAGGATCATTGCCCTGGATTTCTGCTCGAGATTTTAATTGGATTTCAATCTCATATTCACAAAGCTTCAAGGGGCAATTAATCTACATTAAATTCACATGTCCCATCATTCATCGCAATAATGACTCGTTCCAAACCAGGAATTAACTATTCTCCATCAGAGAAATCGTAACATTCCAGACCGAAGTTTACAGTAAATATCAAAAACACAAGAACACAACTCAGAGGCCACGTCCACCACAGAAATCGGGGAGGGCGAGGGGCGGACATTGGGAAGGTCGATTGAAATCGGACGGGATTTTACAGTTTCTGGACGAGCGAGGCCACAAAATCCCACCCAGAGTATTTGGTAGGGACAGTGTAGAGGGAGCTTTACTCTGTATCTAACCCCGTGCTGTACCTGTCCTGGGAGTGTTTGATGGGGACAGTGTAGAGGGAGCTTTACTCTGTATCTAACCCCGTGCTGTACCTGTCCTGGGAGTGTTTGAAGGGGACAGTGTAGAGGGAGCTGTACTCTGTATCTAACCCCGTGCTGCATCTCTCCTGGGAGTGTTTGATGGGGGACAGTGTCGAGGGAGCTTTACTCTGTATCTAACCCCGTGCTGTACCTGTCCTGGTAGTGTTTGATGGGGGACAGTGTAGAGGGAGCTTTACTCTGTATCTAACCCCGTGCTGTACCTGTCCTGGGAGTGTTTGATGGGGGACAGTGTAGAGGGAGCTTTACTCTGTATCGAACCCCGTGCTGTACCTGTCCTGGGAGTGTTTGATGGGGACAGTGTAGAGGGAGCTTTACTCTGTATCTAACCCCATGCTGTACCTGTCCTGGGAGTGTTTGATGGGGACAGTGTAGAGGGAGCTTTACTCTGTATCTAACCCCGTGCTGTACCTGTCCTGGGAGTGTTTGATGGGGACAGTGTAGAGGGAGCTTTACTCTGTATCTAACCCCGTGCTGTACCTGTCCTGGGAGTGTTTGATGGGGGACAGTGTAGAGGGAGCTTTACTCTGTATCTAACCCCGTGCTGTACCTGTCCTGGGAATGTTTGATGGGGGACAGTGTAGAGGGAGCTTTACTCTGTATCTAACCCCGTGCTGTACCTGTCCTGGGAGTGTTTGATGGGGACAGTGTAGAGGGAGCTTTACTCTGTATCTAACCCCGTGTTGTAACTGTCCTGGGAGTGTTTGATGGGGACAGTGTAGAGGGAGCTTTACTCTGTATCTAACCCCGTGCTGCACCTGTCCTGGGAGTGTTTGATTGGGATAGTGCAGATGGAGCTTTACTCTGTATCTAACCCCGTGCTGTACCTGTGCTGGGAGTGTTTTATGGGGACAGTGTAGAGGGATCTATCCTCTGTATCTAACCCCATGCTGTACCTGTCCTGGGAGTGTTTGATGGGGCAGTGTAGAGGGAGCTTTACTCTGTATCTAACCCCGTGCTGCGTCTCTCCTGGGAGTGTTTGATGGGGACAGTGTAGAGGGAGCTTTACTCTGTATCTAACCCCGTGCTGTACCTGTCCTGGGAGTGTTTGATGGGGACAGTGTAGAGGGAGCTTTACTGTGTATCTAACCCCGTGCTGTACCTGTCCTGGGAGTGTTTGATGGGGACAGTGTAGAGGGAGCTTTACTCTGTATCTAATATATGGATGGACCTTCGTCATCCTCAAATCAAATCAAATGTAGAATAGGGCTGAGGGGCTGAATAGCCTCCGCCTATTGCTGTGTCGAAACCTCACTGCTATCCTTATCTACATAACAACAGTCAGTGCACACCAACCATCATTCATTGGTTGTAAACAACATCAAACTGCATTTGTATAGTGCCTTTAACTGAGTTAAATGTCCCAAGCTGCACAGGAGCAGGAAATCAAACAACATGTGAAGCGTGAAGTCATGGACCGAATTGGAACCATAGAATCTACAGTGCAGAAGGAGGCCATTCGGCCCATCAAGTCTGCACCGACCACAATCCCAGCCAGGCCCTATCCCTGTAACCCCATGTATTTACCCGAGCTGGTCCCCCGACACTAAGGGGCAATTTAGCATGGCTAATCCACCTAACCCGCACATCTTTGGACTGTGGGAGGAAACCGGAGCACCCGGAGGAAACCCACGCAGACACGGGGAGAACGTGCAAACTCCACACAGTGGCCCAAGGCCGGAACTGAACCTGGGTCCCTGGCACTGTGAGGTCCACTGGGTCCACTGTGCCACCGTGCCACCCTCAACCAGTGTGAGTCTCTGAACAGAGGGGGCAGTGATGAACGAGACTTGGTGTGAGTTAGGAGATGGGAAGCAAAGCTTTGAATTGGTTCAATTTTGTGCAGGGTGGAAGGTGTGAGGCTGCACAGGATAATGCAAGAAAAAACTTTATTGAATGTTGGATCATTTATCATCTGTAAATTTTGACATATTTTTACCTATTGGCCTTATTCTGAATTCCTTGCTCTTCCTCTCTCTCTCTCTGTGCCAGCTATGAAGACTGTGTGGGACACGGAGCGTCAGACTTGTACCTTCCGGAGGAAGACCCTCCACCATACTCCCTGACTGACCCGTGGCAAAGGAGCGACTCGACTCATCAGACCCCCGCTGAGGAAGAAGCCAACCCCCAGAGAAACAGGGGCCCCAGGAGTGCTCCCACCGTCCCCCCCCATTACCAGCAGGTGGTCTCATCCATCTCCTCGAACACGCTGCCCCTGGGCCAGGCACCTCCGTATGAGCAGGCGGTCACCAGGAGACAGGACGTGGCCCTCCCACTGACCCCACTGGGTGGCCTGAAGGACACGCCTGAGGAGTGCCGGACTGTATCCCGCACCATCGTGTAAAAGTCGGTCCCCGCACCTGCAGAAGGCAAAGAGGGAGTCGCGACGCACGCCCCACCACCCCTCCCCCGGCACCCACATCCCTCCCCCAGCACAACGGGACGTGCAGGAAGCTGAGAGAACCAGGGAACTGGGGATGTGCATCGCATTTAGCCAAGGGCGATACGCAGAGCGAATGGGAGGACTTTCCAACCTTCCGAAAAGACGGTAGAACCAATATGGAATGAGCTGCTGCTTAAATGCTGCAAATTACCAAGTTAACACCTCTAGTTGAGTGTCAGCTGTGTCTCAGTTGGAAGCACTCTCCTGTGTGAGTCAGGCGGTCCTGCTCCAGCGACCAAGAGCACAAAATTCAGGCTCGACACTCCCTGCGTTGAGGGAGTGCTGCACTGTCGGAGGTGCTGTCTGCTGGTTGAGTTGTTAGACCCAGTCTACCACCTCAGTCAGCCGTGAACAATCCCTGAGCATTATCTATTGGAGAGAAGGGGATTTCACCCCAGGTCCCTCGCCAATCAATCCCTCAGTCAATGTCACTGAAAAAGGTGATAATCTGCTCATTAATCTTGTTGCTGTTTGTGGGATCTTGCTGTGCACCAATCGGGCTGCCGTATTTCCTACATTACAACAGTGGCCACGCTGCAAGAAGTATTTCACTAACTGAAGTGATTTGGGAATGCCCTGGGGTCGTGAAAGGCGCTATAGAAATGCAAGTATTTTAATAACACGTCAGTAATATATCCTCCCTTCTCACGTTGATGTTTTTGTGACAGCCCCTCCTATCTCCTCCTCATTGAGTCCCTAGGGAATGCGGAGTTATAAAAATCTGCTGTTTGTACCTTGCATTGTAATATGTGCTGTACATAAAATAGATAAAACACAATTTGTGCACCGTGCTCGTTTGTGCTCCTGTCAGATTTATGTCAACCTAAAAAACAACTCTGTGAGTAAATTTTACTTTGTCGGTTCTGGTCCTCTCCTCCTCCTCTTGAGCCATGAACCGAGAACATAAAATCTGTACAGTGCAGAAGGAGACCATTTGACCCATCGAGTCTGCACCGACCACAATCCCACCCAGGCCCTATCCCTGCAATCTCATGTGTTTACCGCAGCTAATCCCCCTGACACTAAGGAGCAACTTAGCATGGCCAATCTGCCTAACCTGCACATCTTTGGACCGTGGGAGGAAACCGGAGCACCCGGAGGAGACCCATGCAGACATGAGGAGAATGTGCAAACTCCACACAGACAGTAAGCCGAGGCTGGAATTGAACCCGGGTCCCTGGCGCTGTGAGGCAGCAGTGCTAACCACTGTGCCACCCTCAACCTCTTGATTGTATTGTGGAATCCTAGAGCGGACAGGGTCCATTATACTCTTGGTATTCCATGGAAAATTGATCGGCTCTTCCACCATGGTAGGCCTCATTCCACACTGCCCTCGTCCAATATCTCACAGAGCGAAGAGGACTTCATTGGCTTGCTATTGTGAGCTCCCTCTGCCCCCTCTCTGCACCCACCCTGCCCCAGAGTCCAATGGCACTGGTACCAATTGTAGCATAGCTGACCAATGATTACTAGTTGACCTAGTTGAGAATCCTAGGCCCGGATGCTAACAAGAAATAATGGGGACTGAATCCCAAGAGTTTCTTTTTTTACTCATTTGTAGGACATGGGAGTCGCTGGCTGGCCAGCGCTTATTGCCCATCCCTAGTTGCCTGAGGGCAGTTGAGAGTCAACCACATTGCTGTGGCTCTGGAGTCACATGTAGGCCAGACCAGGTAAGGACAGCAGATTTCCTTCCCTAAAGGAGATTAGAGAATCAAATAGTCATCGACTTCAGGAAGCATAGTGGAGAACATGCCCCTGTCAACATCAATGGGGTAGAAATGGTCGAGAGCTTCAAGTTTTTAGGTGTCCAGATCACCAACAACCTGTCCTGGTCCCCCCCATGCCGACACTATAGTTAAGAAAGCCCCCCAACGCCTCTACTTTCTCAGAAGACTAAGGAAATTTGATTTGTCCACTAAACTCGCACCAACTTTTACAGATGCCCCATAGAAAGCACTCTCTGGTTGTATCACAGCTTGGTATGGCTGCTGCTCTGCCCAAGACCGCAAGAAACTACAAAGGGTCGTGAATGTAACCCAACCCATCGCGCAAACACAGCCTCACATCCATTGACTCTGTCTACACTTCCCGCTGCCTCGGAAAAGCAGCCGGCATAATTAAGGACCCCACGCACCCCGGACATTCTCTCTTCCACCTTCTTCCATCGGGAAAAAGATACAAAAGTCTGAGGTCACGTACCGACCGACTCAAGAACAGCTTCTTCCCTGCTGCTGCTGTCAGACTTTTGAATGGACCTACCTTGCATTAAGTTGATCTTTCTCTACACCCTAGCTATGACTGTAACACTACATTCTGCACTCTCTCCTTCTCTGTGAACAGTATGCTTTGTCTGTATAGCGCGCAAGAAACAATACTTTTCATTGTATGATGATACATGTAACAATAATAAATCAAATCAAATAATATTTTACACCAATCAATGATAGTTTCATGGTCACCATTACTGAGACTATGTTCCAGATTTTATTAATTGAATTTAAATTGCACCTGCTGCCACAGTGAGATTTGAACTCATGTCCCCAAAGCGTTCGCCTGGCCCTCTGGATTACTGTTGGGGTGTAATTAACAGTACGCTACCATCTCCCTTGCTGATGGACAGTTTAATAAATGATTGACATAAATCCTCCCCGAGACAAGATGGATAAATGGATTCTCGGGAGGGCAAAGGGTGGAAGGGAACTTTACCAGGTCGACCTTGCTGGCTCCAGCCTCGGTTAACTCAGGAAGACTGAAGGAAATGGGAGAGACTGCTACTTGCAGCCGCGGAGACCAGCTCCAGATCCCCTAAACCTCCAGGACCACGTAGCAAGTGCTGGAAAACAGGATTAGGTTGGGTGGTCAGTGCAGACAGGGAGCAGAGTGGCTTCATTCTGAGCTGTACATTTTTCTACTAAGAATGTGCAGCGGCGAGGGGAGGAGGGTGGGAGAGTGTTAGTGTGTGAACTGGGAGAACCAGCCCCAACACGATGGGCCAAATGGCCTTCACCTGTGCTGTGGCCATTCTCACTTGTTTTGGATCTTTGGGTTTTTTTTAATTCTTTGTTCAACTTTGTTAATAAATCTGCTTTAAGATCACCAGAGACTGTGACCCTGGTTCTGGGTAATCTGTGACTCTCAAACCAAAGTCCCGACAGTGGGAGGATCCCATTCCAGCATTGGGGATGAGGGTTAGGCTGGGCTGCCACACGGCCCGTGGATTCATTCAGAGCATCACACTCTGGGATCTGTCCCCAGAACGCATCCTATTTGCTGATCTTGGCCAGCGCAGAAACGGGGTGAGCTCGAGTTGGCCTCAGTGCCCTGGGGAAATCAGCCCAAGCCACTTCATTGCCCCACCCCCAGCCTCCACTTCTTGCCCATAGAACCATAGAATCCCTATTGTGCAAAAGGAGGCCATTCAGCCCATCAAGTTTGCACCGATTCTCTGGAAGAGCATATTACCCAGTCCCGCAACCCCCCCAGCCCCCCTGCCCCCCCCCCCACTACCCCCCCCCCCCCGCCCACCATCCCCCCCACACCTGGCGTTGTGAGGCAACAGTGCTAACCACTGTGCCACCGTGCCGCCCACAGCCTGGCATATCCAGAATATTGTACACAGGAGGACATAGGTTGAGAAAAGAATCAGATTTGGAAGTGATGCCCTCTGCAGATGAATAGCCAACTGGCACTGGCTGTCTAACTTCCTGCATGAAAGAATGGCCCCTTCAATGAGGCGTTGGAGTAACCCAGAGGCAGCTGTGGGGCCCCTGCATGAGTAACCCCTTCAGGAGAAAGGGGGGGAGTCAGGGATGGTGGAGAGAAGTGGGATATTCAAAGGGAGGCGTGTATATTGTCAGGGCTTTAAGGGTTAAATGCTATTTCAGAGAATTCAGGACACGGTAAGAAACCAGCCCCAGTCTGACTTGGTTACTAACGTGTCTGGAGAGTGAATTACTGACTTACTTTCATTTACTCCCTCAGGGATACCCTCAGCAAATAGAAATGGAAGCTAAATAGATCCACTTCATCACAATTATCATCAAAGACTTCTAAAAAAAACAGTATTCTTGTACACACATATTGCACCTGCATTTCTATAGCGCCTTTCACAACCGCCGGTCATCCCAAAGAGCTTTGCAGCCAATGAGGTGCTTTTGAAGTGTGGGCACTGTTATAATGTAAGGAACACGGCAGCCAAATTGTACATAGCAAGATCCTACAAACAGAAAGGAGACATTGAATAAAAGATCTGTTTTAGGAACACTGTTTTGGGAGATAAATACTCCACTGCGTGTGAGATTACTTTACATCCATCCAAGAGAGCAGGTGTGGCCTCAGATTAACATCTTGTCCAAAAGATGGCACCTCTGACAATGCAGCACTCCCTCAGCGCTGCATTGGGATTTAAACCCACAACCCTCTGATCCAGAGATGAGAGTATTAGTGGCAGAGTGGTTAGCACTGCTGATTCACAGCGCCAGGGACCTGGGTTCGATTCCCGGCTTGGGTCACTGTCTGTGTGGAGTCTGCACATTCTCCCCGTGTCTGCCTGGGTTTCCTCCGGGTGCTCCAGTTTCCTCCCACAGTCTGAAAGACATGCTGGTTAGGGTGCATGCTAAATTCTCCCTCAGTGTATCCGAACAGGCGCTGGAGTGTGGTGACTAAGGGATTTTCACAGTGACTTCATTGCAGTGTTAATGTAAGGCTTACTTGTGACACTAATAAATAAACTTTAAACTTATTATCCACCGAATCACGCCACACACCTCGAGGGCTCGATCTCACCAAGCTCAGTTCCTTCGATGGCTCGGTGAAGTGGAATCACGCTGTGCAGCATAAGAAGATCCATTTGATATTCAGTTGGCTGATCACAACATAGGGTGAGGGTAGGGACAATGCTGTAAAGGTCAGAGAGGGCGGGGAAACCCAGTCACTGCCAGAAATGTGTCTGCATGTCAGGTGAGGGCAGGAGCAGGCCTGGATACACCTCCCATGGGTCCAGAGGGACAATTCTTTCACTCAGAGGGTGGTGAGTGTCTGGAAGGAGTTGCCAAAGGCAGTAGTAGAGACGGGTACAATTTTGTCTCTTCAAAAGCATTTAGACAGTTACGTGGGAAAGATGGGTATAGAGGGATATGGGCCACAAGTGGGCAACGAGCTTAGTGATTTTAAAAAAGGCGGCGTGGACAAGTTGGGCCGAAGGGCCTGTTTCCATGCTGTAAACCTCTATGACCAACCCAAAGGGTTGTGAATCTGTGGAATTCCCTGCCCAGTAAAGCAGTTGAGGCTACTTCATTGAATGTTTTTAAGGCAAGGACAGATAAATTTTTGAACAGTAAAGGAATTGAGGTTTATGGTGAGTGGGTGGGTAAGTCCACAAAAAGATCAGCCATGATCTTATTGAATGGCGGAGCAGGCCCGAGGGGCCAGATGGCCAACTCCTGCTCCTAGTTCTTATGTTCTTATGACTCTATGAGTCTAATTGCCCAGCTAACGTGAGACGCATGGTCAGCTGGTGAAGAACAGGACGGTGACCGGTGTATCCCGTTGCTGCTAAATAAAACAAACTCCAGAGAATGGGAAAAATAAGTCAGCACAGGTTTAATGCGATTGGTCGAGGGGTGAAAGTTGGGTGGATGAGACTGGTGACTCAGTGTTGCCCTCTGGTGCTGAATGTGATCACTGCAGACTGACAGCACCAGGATACAGCGAATCAGACCTTCCGTAGCTGTATACCAGCCCACCATCGCTCTCCCAAATAACCTGCTGTGCCCTGTGTGTGCGTGTGTGTGCACGTGCGTGTGCATGTGTGTGTGCATGTGTGGGTTTTTAAAAATTAATTCCTGGAATGTAGACATTGCTGGCAGGGTTAGCATTTATTGTTCTATTCTAATTGCCCCTTTTCTTGAACAGTATTTCCTGTAACAGCTTTACGCTCCGCTGCCCAATCCACTTCAGAGGGCAGTTAACATCCAACACTCCAGGTTTATCCCAAAGTCGCCAAGAAATCGAGATTGAAGCATAACAGACAAAACAGGGATGTGGGTCAAAGTGTGATTGCTCTTGCAAAGGGTAAACACAATAAGAGTTTTAACAACACCAGGTTAAAGTCCAACAGGTTTATTTGGTAGCAAATGCCATTAGCTTTCAGAGCCCTGCTCCTTCGTCAGATGGAGTGGAAATCTGCTCACAAACAGTGCACAGAGACACAAAATCAAGTTACAGAATACTGATTAGAATGCGAGTCTTTACAGCTAATCAAGTCTTAAAGATACAGACAATGTGAGTGGAGAGAGCATTAGGCACAGGTTAAAGAAATGTGTATTGTCTCCAGACAGGACAGCCAGTGAGATTCTGCAGGTCCAGACAAGCTGTGGGGGTTACCGATATTGTGAAATGAACCCAAGATCCCGGTTGAGGCCGTCCTCATGTGTGCGGAACTTGGCTATCAGTCTCTGCTCAGCGACTCTGCGCTGTCGTATGTCGTGAAGGCCGCCTTGGAGAATGCTTACCCGAAGATCAGAGGCTGAATGCCCGTGACCGCTGAAGTGCTCCCCCACAGGAAGAGAACAGTCTTGCCTGGTGATTGTCGAGCGGTGTTCATTCATCCGTTGTCGTAGCGTCTGCATGGTTTCCCCAATGTACCATGCCTCGGGACATCCTTTCCTGCAGCGTATCAGGTAGACAACGTTGGTCGAGTTGCAAGAGTAGGTACCGTGTACCTGGTAGATGTTGTTCTCACGTGAGATGATGGCATCCATGTCGATGATCCGGCACGTCTTGCAGAGGTAGCTGTGGCAGGGTAGTGTTGTGTCGTGGTCACTGTTCTCCTGAAGGCTGGGTAGTTTGCTGCGGACAATGGTCTGTTTGAAGTTGTGCGGTTGTTTGAAGGCAAGAAGTGGGGGTGTGAGGATGGTCTTGGTGAGATGTTTGTCTTCATCAATGACATGTTGACGGCTCCGGAGGAGATGCCGTAGCTTCTCCGCTCCGGGGAAGTACTGGACGACGAAGGGTACTCTGTCCACTGTGTCCCGTGTTTGTCTTCTGAGGAGGTCGGTGCGGTTTTTCGCTGTGGCGCGTTGGAACTGTTGATCGATGAGTCGAGCGCCATATCCTGTTCTTATGAGGGCATCTTTCAGCGTCTGGAGGTGCCTGTTGCGATCCTCCTCATCCGAGCAGATCCTGTGTATACGGAGGGCTTGCCCGTAGGGGATGGCTTCTTTAACGTGTTTAGGGTGGAAACTGGAGAAGTGGAGCATTGTGAGGTTATCCATGGGCTTGCGGTACAGTGAGGTGCTCAGGTGCAAAGGGTCAGCAGAGGAAGAGTGGGCCAAATGGCCTCCTTCTGTGCTGTAAGCTTCTATGCTTCTGCGTATCTCCCAGACAATATCAATATAATATCAATCTCTCCATGCAATAAATTCCTGGAATACTATCTTTGAACGGGAGCATCACCACCTCCGAGTCACTCACCATCCTGACTTGGAAATATATCGCCATTCCTTCACTGTCGCTGGGTCAAAATCCTGGAACTCCCTCCCTAACGGCACTGTGGGTGTACCTACACCACATGGACTGCAGCGGGTTCGAGAAGGCAGCTCACCGCTCCCTTCTCAAGGAGTAATTAAGGATGGGCAATAAATGTTGGCCTTGCCAGTGACACCCAAATCCCATGAAATAAAAATGCTGGCGTGTCTGAACAATTCCAATCTGTGCTCACGTTGCCAATGCCCATATTCTTGCCAAGGCAGTCAGGGTCAGCAGGCTGACTGACCAGTGTGTGAGGGAAAGGGGCAAGAAGAGGAAGGGGTGCAAGGCCACCCCCTACTCTGCACCTGGTTAGCGTCCATGCAAGAGGAACAGGATAGCAACCAGGAACAGAACTCTGTCTAATTACTGCTGTCTCGCCTCAGGATGCTGAGACCAATTGCAGTACCTCACTGCCACCCAGTCTGAGATCGTAAGACTAGGTAAGGGCATTAAGATAGAGATCAGCCTGGATTCGAATGAATGGTAGAACAGGCTAGAAGGACTGAACTGGCTCCACCTGTTCCCATGTCACTATAGGAAGGACTCACCTGATTAAAGAGCTTGAGACTCCAAAAGCTAGTGCTGCCAAATAAACCTGTTGGACTTTAACCTGGTGTTGTGAGACTTCTTACTGTGTTTACCCCAGTCCAACGCCGGCATCTCCACATCATCACTATAGGAAGGAACACAGGAACAGGTGGAGTCCATTCAGCCCCTCAAGCCTATTGTGTCGTTCAGTATGATCATGGCTAATCTATACCTAATTCCATTCACTTAACTTGGATCTGTGGACCTTAATATGCTTAACACAAGAGTCCACCTATCACAGTTTTGAAATGTTCAATTGAAACCCCAGCCTTGGACAGGAGACAGTTCCAGATTACTGCTTCTGACATCACCCCTCAACAGCCTGGCTCTCATTTTAAGATCACGCCTAATCTTTCTGGACTCTCAGTTTCAGACGAAATAGTATTGTTCTATCTGCACTGTCAAATCAAGAACACAAGAACTGGGAGTAGAAGTAGACCATTCGGCCCTTCGAGTCTGCTCCACACTTCAATATGGTGGGCCACTCGGCCTTCAAGACACACAACGCAGAATCGCCGAGCAGAAACTGATAGCCAAGTTCCGCACACACGAGGACGGCCTCAACCAGGACTTTAGGGTTCATGTCACACTGCATGTAACCCCCACCATTTGGCCTGGGCTTGCAAAATCCTACTAACTGTCCTGGCTTGAGACAACTCACACCTCTTCAACCTGTGATTATCCTTCTCTCCACTCACACTGTCTGTACCTGTAAAGACTTGATTAGTTGTAAAGACTCGCATTCCAATCACTCTTCACATTCCAATCTGTAATTATCTTGCAGCTGTGTCATTGTCTATATATGCCGTGTTTGTGAACTAACCTCCACTCACCTGATGAAGGAGCAGCGCTCCGAAAGCTCATGATACCAAATAAACCTGTTGGACTTTAACCTAGTGTTGTGAGACTTCTTACTGTGTCCATTCAATATGATCATGGCTGATCTTGGCCTTCACTCCATTTCCGGCCTGCTCCCCATATCCCTTAATTCCCCAAGAAATTAAAAATCTGTTTGTCCCACAGTCGTAAATACATTCAACGATGGAGCATCCACAACTCTCTGGGGTTGAGAATTCCAAAGATTCACAACCCATTCCTGTGAAGTAATTTCTCCTCATCTCAGTCCTAAATAAAGTCCTTAGAATAAAAGGGAGTCACTTTAGAACAGAGATGAGGAGAAATTTCTTCAGCCAGAGAGTGGTAGGTCTGTGGAATTCATTGCCACAGAGGGCTGTGGAGGCCGAGACGTTGAGCGTCTTCAAGACAGAAATTGATAAATTCTTGATTTCTCGAGGAATTAAGGGCTATGGGGAGAGAGCGGGTAAATGGAGTTGAAATCAACCATGATTGAATGGTGGAGTGGACTCGATGGGCCGAATGGCCTTACTTCCGCTCCTATGTCTTATGGTCTTAAAGGACCAGCCCCCTTATCCCGACACTGTGCCCCCGTGTTTTAGATTCCCCAACCAGCAGAAATAATCTTTCGGTGTCCGTCCTATCGAATCCCTTCAGAATTAACTCCTTCAATCAATTAGCTCAGCACGGGATTGAGGTTATCAATAACCCTGTGCTGTACAACTCTGTGCCTGAGCCGGTGACACATTGACCCGCTGCGAGTGGTTGTTGTAGATGTTTGATGAAGCTCGGGTCAATGTCACATGTTCACTGCTAGTCATCAATCATTGGCTATCATCATTAGGAAATAAAATGAAGAGGATGTGGTTAGAAATCTCCATTTCCGACTTGCTCAGGTGGCTGGAGCGATTATAAGCTCAGACATTTATATTTGCACTCACTGCAAGTGGAGTGTCACCCTCGGTTCTCTCGGTAGAATTCTCGCCACACACTCAGCAGTTCATGAGTTCAAACCTGAATATGAGCACGTAATTCACACTGACATCTTAATGCTACACTTACAGAAATTGTTACAGCCCAGTGGGCCTCCCAGGTGGATGTAAAAGACCCCACGGCGCCGCTGGTAGGAGAGTACAAAGCTATCGCAGTCAGTATTTATCCTGCAAAGAACAGGATTAAGAATGGGGTGGCACAGTGGTTAGCACTGCTGCCTCACAGCACCAGGGACCCGGGTTCGATTCCCAGCTTGGGTCACTGTCTGTGCGGAGTCTGCACGTTCTCCCCGTGTCTGCGTGGGTTTCCTCCGGGTGCTCCAGTTTCCTCACACAGTCCAAAAATGTGCTGGTTAGGTGCAGTGACCATGCTAAATTGCCCCTCAGTGTACCCGAACGGGCGCCGGAGTGTGGCAGACATGGGGAGAACGTGCAGACAGACAGTGACCCAAGCCAGGAATCGAACCCGGGTCCCTGGAGCTGTGAGTGCTAATCACTGTGCCACCGTGCCGCTGTGGTGTGCACTGTACGGCATTGAGAACTGGACAACATGTGCTAGGCAGGAGAGAAAGCTGAACAACATCCACCTACACTGCCTCAGACATATCATCAGAGTCTCCTGGCAGGACAAGGTCGCTAACTCAGAGGAACGTGCCAATTCAGTCAGTGTAGACCCATTGCTAAGCCAATGTCTGCCCTAACTTGGCAATGCTCATCAGATGGATGCTGACTGTGTGCCCAAAGACCCTCTTCACAGTAAGCTGCTCACTGAATCACAGCCTCTTGGGTGATCAGACCCCCGCCACAAACAAGTGAGATCTGAAGATGGCGGATATTGTTGCTGACACTGGGAGACAGCCACCACCGGCAGGGACCTCTGGGGGCTGACTGTTTGGAAGGGGATTGGAAGAGTCCAGCAGAAACTAAGGCCGGAATCTTTCCCCGTCCTGCCGCAGCGAATGGGATTCGGCTGGCCGCAAAATTCTCCGGTCTCGCTGCAGCGGGAGCTTAGCGCGAACGGCCGGGAAAATCGCACCCTCAAAGTTCAACTGAGCGAGTAGAGGGCCCAGAGAGATCGGAGTTCAGCGAATCGTGCAGCTTCCCGGCTCACCGTCTACTGGGCAGCGAGTGGAGTAGAGAGACTGGCATTCCAGAGCGGCGGAGGGAGTGGGGGGGGGGGGGGGGGGGGTGGATCCTGGGCACACCAGGATGTGTTTAACATGGAGGTGACCGGAGACACCGCAAACCATCGTCTGACAAGACGGACTGCTGCCACTCAATGAAAGCCCGAATTGTGTGGTCCAGATGGGGGTTAAGGTTTGACGTTGCCTCTCACTCGAGCACGAGTAGGAAATTCTCTGCGCCCTCTTGCCCGATATTCCTCTCCCCCAATCCAAAACAAACCAATCACACCCAGTCTGGGATCTCACTGTGCGCAGAATGGCTGCCACGTCAGTCCATGCTTCACAACACCAGGTTAAAGTCCAACAGGTTTATTTGGTAGCACGAGCTTTTGGAGCACTACCCCTTCATCAGGTGAAGGAGCAGCGCTCTGAAAGCTCGTAATTCCAAATAAACCTGTTGGCTTTTAACCTGGTGTTGTGAAACTTCTTACTCTGCCCCCCCCCAGTCCAACACCGGCATCTCCACATCACATCAGTCAATGCAACAGCTGTCTGTGAGGTAAATTGTAATGTGGAGCATTTTCATTCTTGTGCTCTCTTGGTTTGTAGATTTATTTTACAACAGGCTTTGCCTTGTTTAATGGAGATCAGAGTCGCTCCCTTCCTGCTGTCAGAGAACGGGGAGCTCAGCATCACCCCCCAGTGGCAATGTGATAGAACTGAAGGTCTTCAGTGCCGAGACAGTGTGGGGTGCAGGCACTGACAGAGTCGCAGAATGGAAGGAAGAGGAGCTGAAGCTATCTCCCCTCAACCTGCTGCACCGTCCAATCAGACCATTGCTGATCCCCCACCTCAACTCCATTTTGCAGCAATATCTCATAATTCCCTTGGTACCTCAATAATCTCCCAAGCTCCATCTTGAATATCTCCAAAAACTGAACGTTCACAGCTCCATGGGGCAGAGAATTCCAAAGATTCACAGTCTCCTGAACGAAGACGTTTCTCCTCATCCCAGTCCGAATTGGCTAACCTCTTCTTCCATGATGGGCGGCACGGTGGCACAGTGGTTAGCACTGCTGCCTCACAGCGCCAGGGACCTGGGTTCGATTCCCGGCCTCGGGTCACTGTCTGTGCAGAGTCTGCATGTACTCCCCGTGTCTGCGTGGGTTTCCTCCGGGTGCTCCGGTTTCCTCCCACAGTCTAGAAATGTGCAGGTTAGGTTGATTGGCCACGCTAAATTGAGTAAGAAGTCTCACAACACCAGGTTAAAGTCCAACAGGTTTATTTGGTAGCAAAAGCCACTAGCTTTTGGAGCGCTGCCCCTTTGTCAGGTAAGTGGGAGTTCTGTTCACGAACAGGGCATATAAAGACACAAACTCAATTTACAGAATAATGGTTGGAATGCGAGTCTTTACAGGTAATCAAGTCTTAAAGGTACAGACAATGTGAGTGGAGACAGCGTTAAGCACAGGTTAAAGAGATGTGTATTGTCTCCAGACAGGACAGTTAGTGAGATTTTGCAAGCCCAGGCAAGTCGTGGGGGTTACAGATAGTGTGACATGAACCCAAGATCCCAGTTGAGGTGGTCCTCATGTGTGCGGAACTTGGCTATCAGTTTCTGCTCAGCGACTCTGCGTTGTCGTGTATCGTGAAGGCCGCCTTGGAGAACGCTTACCCGAAGATCAGAGGCCGAATGCCCATGACCGCTGAAGTGTTCCCCATAAGGAAGAGAACACTCTTGCCTGGTGATTGTCGAGCGGTGTTCATTCATCCGTTGTCGCAGCATCTGCATGGTCTCCCCAATGTACCATGCCTTGGGACATCCTTTCCTGCAGCGTATCAGGTAGACAATGTTGGCCGAGTTGAAAGAGTAGGTACCGTGTACCTGGTGGATGGTGTTCTCACGTGAGATGATGGCATCTGTGTCGATGATCCGGCACATCTTGCAGAGGTTGCTGTGGCAGAGTTGTGTGGTGTCTTGGTCACTGTTCTCCTGAAGGTTGGGTAGTTTGCTGCGGACAATGGTCTGTTTGAGGTTGTGCGGTTGTTTGAAGGCAAGAAGTGGGGGTGTGGGGATGGCCTTGGCGAGATGTTTGTCTTCATCAATGACATGTTGAAGGCTCCGGAGGAGATGTCGTAGCTTCTCCGCTCCGGGGAAGTACTGGACGACGAAGGGTACTCTGTCCACCGTGTCCCGTGTTTGTCTTCTGAGGAGGTCGGTGCGGTTTGTCGCTGTGGCGCGTCGGAACTGTCGATCGATGAGTCGAGCGCCATATCCTGTTCTTATGAGGGCATCTTTCAGCGTCTGAGGTGTGTGTTGCAATCCTCCTCATCTGAGCAGATCCTGTGTATACGGAGAGCTTGTCCGTAGGGATGGCTTCTTTAACGTGTTTTGGGTGGAAACAGGAGAAGTGGAGCATCATGAGGTTATCCGTGGGCTTGCGGTATAGTGAGATGCTGAGGTGACCGTCCTTGATGGAGATGTGTGTGTCCAAGAATGCAACCGATTCCGGAGAATAGTCCACGGTGAGTCTGATGGTGGGATGGAACTTGTTGATGTCATCATATAGTTGTTTCAGTGATTGTTCACCATGAGTCCAAAGGAAGAAAATGTCATCGATGTATCTAGTGTATAGCATTGGTTGAAGGTCCTGTGCAGCACCCTAAACACGAAGGAGCAGCACTCCGAAAGTTAGTGGCTTTTGCTGCCAAATAAACCTGTTGGACTTTAACCTGGTGTTGTGAGACTTTTTACTGTGCTTACCCCAGTCCAACACCTGCATCTCCACATCATGCTAAATTGACCCTAATGTTCAGGGGGTTAGCTGAGTAAATGTGTGGTGTTACGGGAATAGGGCCTGGGTGGATTGTGGTTGGTGCAGACTCGAAGGCCTGCATGGCCTCCTTCTGCAGTGTAGAGATTCTATGATTCTCTGAGACTGTGATTCCATCTTCTGGATTCCCCAGCCTGGCAAATCAGTATCTCAGCATCTATCCTGTCTCTCCCCTCATTCTCCTCAACTCCAATGATATCAGCCCATTCTGCTCAGAGCTGTTCTGATTCTGTTTTCAGAGAGTTTACCACAGCAGTTCTCCCAGTGTTGTGGAAATACGATGTTGCAGCATTAACAGGGAACTGGCTCAAGGAAGGGCAGGGCTGAGTGTTGAATATTCCTGGGTGCAATGAGGTGGCCCAAACAGATTGAGTGTCGGTGGGGGAATATTTAGGTGACAGTGATCATTGTATCGTAAAATAGAGCTCTTGGGGTTACAGGGATCATGGGATATGGGGGGATTAAATTAAATTTGATAACTAGCCATGATCAAAATGAATGGCGGTACAGGCTCGAAGGGCCAAATGGCCTCCTCCTGCTTCTATTGTCTATCTTTCTATATTTCTATGTATTTGATTTGATTTGATTTATTATTGTCACATGTATTAGTATACAGTGAAAAGTATTGTTTCTTGCACGCTATACAGACAAAGCATACCGTTCATAGAGAAGGAAAGGAGAGAGTGCAGAATGTAGTGTTACAGTCATAGCTAGGGTGTAGAGAAAGATCAACTTAATGCCAGGTAGATCCATTCAAAAGTCTGACAGCAGCAGAGAAGAAGCTGTTCTTGAGTCAGTTGGTACGTGACCTCAGACTTTTGTATCTTTCTCCCGACAGAAGAAGATGGAAGAGAGAATGCGTGCGTAGGGTGCGTGGGGTCCTTGATTATGCTGGCTGCTTTGCTGAGACAGCGGGAAGTGTAGACAGAGTCAATGGGTGGGAGGCTGGTTTATGTAAGGTTTAGGATGATGATAGAAAAGGACAATAGGCAATCCAGAGTAAAGATCATTAACTGGGGGAGAGCGAACTTCAGTGGGGTAAGAATGTGAGTTGGGCCGGTTAGACAGGAAGGAAAGGTTAGCGGGAAACACTGCAGCTGAACAATAGGCTCCCTTCAACACAGAAATAGACAGGATACAGTCAAGATGTATTCCCTAAAAAAGGGAAAGGTAAGGTGAAGTCGGGAATGGATTAATGAACTTTGTCACACGTAAGCATTAAGACCCAAACTCTGTGATTTTGTTGAGAACACTGCAGAGTTCATGTTTTTGTCAGAGTTCAGTGTTTTTCATGTCTGTGCCAGATAAGAAGCGTCGATCGTAGTCATGATGTGGAGATGCCGGCGTTGGACTGGGGTAAACACAGTAAGAAGTTTAACAACACCAGGTTAAAGTCCAACAGGTTTATTTGGTAGCAAAAGCCACACAAGCTTTCGAAGCTCTAAGCCCCTTCTAAGCCCAGGCAAGACTGTTCTCTTCCTGTTGGGGAGCACTTCAGCGGTCACGGGCATTCGGCCTCTGATATTCGGGTAAGCGTTCTCCAAGGCAGCCTTCGCGACACACGACAGCGCAGAGTCGCTGAGCAGAAACTGATAGCCAAGTTCCGCACACACGCGGACGGCCTCAACCGGGATATTGGGTTCATGTCACACTATTTGTAACGCCCACAGTTGCGTGGACCTGCAGAGTTTCACTGGCTGTCTTGTCTGGAGACAATACACATCTTTTTAGCCTGTCTTGATGCTCTCTCCACTCCCATTGTTTTGTTTCTTAAAGACTTGATTAGTTGTAAGTATTCGCATTCCAACCATTATTCATGTAAATTGAGTCTGTGTCTTTATAAACTCTGTTTGTGAACAGAATTCCCACTCACCTGAAGAAGGGGCTTAGAGCTTCGAAAGCTTGTGTGGCTTTTGCTACCAAATAAACCTGTTGGACTTTAACCTGGTGTTGTTAAACTTCTTACCAGATAAGAGGAACAGCGATTCTTGTTATTAAGAAATGCGATTAACCCAGCTCGAAATAAGCTAAACAGTCTCCATTTTTATGTACCTTTGTTTAACACGATGGAGTTGACATGTATGCCTTCTGTCTTTGAATCACCATAGATTCATATATATATTCATCATACGTTATTCATCGTATCCTGATATAAAGTATTATAC
The DNA here is from genome assembly GCF_964213995.1 of Mustelus asterias. Taxonomy (NCBI): domain Eukaryota; kingdom Metazoa; phylum Chordata; class Chondrichthyes; order Carcharhiniformes; family Triakidae; genus Mustelus; species Mustelus asterias. The sequence goes on along the minus strand of NC_135804.1, from coordinate 4,083,755 downwards.
AAACCTGTATGTATATTAGTTAACTTGTTTGTGCAAAACCTGTGATGTTGTTTCAAGGATATAAATGATGAACAATTGTGGCCTTGGAGATCGAACAAACTACGCAGAGGAAGATACTGCTAATACAACAAGAATCTCACCATGAACAATGACAGACATCTTAGAGAATTGCAATGTAATGAGGGCGGGGCCCGGGACATATATAAACTCTGTTCTTACTTGTGTTCAATGAGAAGGCTGGGGGTCCACTGTTAGGAACCTCACTTCTCCCACAATTGTGAAAATAAACACTGTATTTTGAACCACTAATAGTGTCAGAGGTTTTTTACCTACAACATAAGGGAAACAAATCCAGAATTCCCTGGGGATGAAAAAGGACATTTATTTTAAAACTAGCTTCGTCTTGTTTTATGACGATCACAGTCGCTCCTTGTGGGCAGGATAACCGTTTTTCAAACCTGTAAGCCTAGCCATGATCGACAAAGCCAATGAGCAGAGTGGATGGGGCAAGCTGCCAGCATTTTCTGTTTCAGTTTCACATTCCAGCATCCACTAGCTTTCGCCTTCCTTTCCATGAGACCATAAGACATAGGAGCAGAATTAGGCCACTCGGCCCATCAAGTCTGCTCTGTCATTCAATCATGGCTGATATTTTTCTCATCCCCATTCTCCTGCCTTTTCCTCAAAACCCCTGATCCTCTTATTAATCTTAAAGACACTCAATGACCTGGCCTCCACAGCCTTCTGCGGCAAAGAGTTTCACAGATTCACCACTCTCTGGCTGAAGAAATTCTTCCTCATCTCTGTTATAAAAGGATCATCCCTTTAGCCTGAGGTTGTGCCCTCTGGTTCTAGTTTTGCCTACTACTGGAAACATCCTCTCCACGTCCACTCTATCCAGGCCTCGCAGTATCCTGTAAGTTTCAATAAGATCCCCCTTCATCCTTCTAAACTCCAACGAGTACAGACCCAGTGTCCTCAACCGTTCCTCATACGACAAGCTCTTCATTCCAGGGATCATTCTTGTGAACCTCCTCTGGACCTTTTCCAAGGCCAGCACATCCTTCCTTAGATACGAGGCCCAAAACTGCTCACAACACTCCAAATGGGGTGTTTCATCCATCTCCTTGCTTGCTCCAAAACCCAATTCACGTTCAAATTGAATCCAGTTCATGGTCTGAACAAGAGAGACATTTCAGACCCAATCTGAAAGCTGCTGTTCCAGTTGAGATACGTGTGTCCTCAAAGGCAAAACCCCGAAAGGTGACAGATAACTTAGAATGGACTCCATTTTCATTGGAAGGGAAGTTACTTGCTGCGGTATTAAGGAAGGTATAATTATATCAGCTTGGTGTTTCAATCATTGTGAAATTATAATGAATTTGAATTGTAATTTATAATGTATTTGAACAAAGAACAAAGAAAAGTACATTGAGAAGTCTCACAACACCAGGTTAAAGTCCAACAGGTTTATTTGGTATCACGAGCTTTCGGAGCGCTTACTCACCTGATGAAGGGGCAGCGCTCCAAAAGCTCGTGATTCCAAATAAACCTGCTGGACTTTAACCTGGTGTTGTGAGACTTCTTACTGTGCCCACCCCAGTCCAACGTCGGCATCTCCACATCAAAGTACAGCACAGGATCAGGCCCTTCGGCCTTCCAAGCCTGTGCCAATCATGATGCCCTAACTAAAAAAAATCTTCTGTTCTTATTCGGTCCGTATCCCTCTATTCCCTCCCTATTCATGGACCCATCCAGATGCCTCTTAAATGTTGCTAATGTGCCTGCTTCCACCACCTCCTCTGGCAGCGTGTTCCAGGTACCCACCACTCTGTGAAACACTTCCCCCGCACATCTCCCTTAAGCTTTCCCCCTCTCATCTTAAACCTGTGCCTCCTTGTAATTGACACTGCCACCCTGGGGAAAAGCCTCTGACTATCCACCCTGTCTGTGCCTCTCATCGTTTTGTAGACCTCTATCAGGCCTCCCTTCAGCCTCCGTCTTTCCAGTGAAAACAATCCTAGTTTTTTCAACCTCTCCTCATAGCCAACACCTCAAGACCAGGCAATTTGGATGAATTATTCAAATAAAAAGAATGTTGGGACTCTGAAATAGGAAGCTGACAAGAAAAGGCTTTGCACCTGATCTCAAGCTCGATCTTAGCCAGAAGAGGCAGCAAGGTGGCACAGTGGTTAGCACTGCTGCCTCACAGTGCCAGGGGGCCGTGTTCGATTCCCGGCTTGGGTCACTGTCTGTGTGGAGTCTACACGTTCACCCCTTGTCTGTGTGGGTTTCCTCCAGGTGGTCCAGTTTCCTCTCGCAGTCCAAAAAAATGTGCTTGGTTAGTTGCACTGGCCGTGCTAAATTGCCCCTCAGTGTACCCGAAGAGGCGCCAGAGTGTGGCAGCTAGGGGATTTTCACAGTAACTTCATTGCGGTGTGAATGTAAGCCTGCTTGTGACCAATAAATAAACTTTAACTTTTAACTTTACATCGGCCATGCTAAATTCTCCCTCAGTGTACCCGAACAGGCGCTGGAGTGTGGCAACTAGGGGATTTTCACAGCAACTTCATTGTGGTGTTAATGTAAGCCAACTTGTGACTAATAAATAAACTTTAATTTTAAACTTTAACTTTACATTGGCCATGCTAAATTCTCCCTCAGTGAACCCGAACAGGCGCTGGAGTGTGGCGACTGGGGGATTTTCACAGCAACTTCATTGCAGTGTTAATGTAAGCCTATTTGTGACAATAGCAAAATAAAACTAATCAAATAAAAGACTTTAAACTGGAAAGGCGATGCCCTTCCCGGCTGAATATCCTACCCACGCTGACTCTTGTAGAACAGCAGCCTGTGTGTCGGTGCGGGAGGGGAGGGGAAGGAGATGTGCCCTCCCGAGCCAGTTTCCGCGGGCAGGGCTCTGAGTGAAACAAGTGGTGAGTGAGGAGCTGCAACATTGCGCAGAGATACTTTCACTTTGGCAGCGGCCGGCAGCAGGCAGTGGGGGAAAGTTGTGTCCCCGCTTCCCCCCCGCCGCTGGCCCGGGGCTGGGAGAGTTGAGTGAAGCGGGCGGCTGGACACAGTGTAGCGGCGGCGGGGGAGACACGGATACATTGCAGAAACTGACACTCTGGGGAATCCCCCACCCCGGGCCGCCCGGAGACATGGGCAGCTGCAGCAGGACCCAACTTTACCAAAACTTCCTGGCTTGCCACCAGAAACACTTCGCCTCCGGCACCCTGGCACCCTGCAGCGGGCAGGAGCAGCTGCGCCTGGGCAAGGACTTTCTGGACTCGGTGCCCGCTCCGTGCCAGCGCTTCCAGCGGCTGGATTTCTACCGCCTGGCCCGGGACTATGTGGCAGGCCAGGCGGGCAGGCAGCAGCTCCTGCCGGCAATGGGCAAAGCCTTCGAGCTGCTGGAGCTCATCTCCCTCAACCTGTACCTGTGGCCCTGGCGGAAAGAGATCAAATCAATCAAGGTCAGTGCCTTCAAGGGGGAGAGGGGTGAGGGGGCTGGGAGGGAAGAGGGGGGGAGAGGGGGGAGGAGGGGTGGGTTTAGGGCTGAGGGAGCTGGCAGTCTGTTCAGGCCATGGGAGTGTGTTGGGGGGGGTGTTTTCAGCAGTCAGGGTGTCCAGAGGTTGGGGGTTTTTTGGATGGGGAATGGGTTCCAGGGTGGGTTGTTCAGGAGTTGGGGATGTTTTTTTTTAGTCATTTGTGGGACATGGGTGTCGCTGGCTGGGCCAGCATTTATTGCCCATCCCCAGTTGCCCTTGGAAGGCGGCTGAGAGTCAACCCCATTGCTGTGGCTCTGGAGTCACATGTAGGCCAGACTGGGTAAGGACAGCAGATTTCCTTCCCTAAAGGACATTAGTGAACCAGATGAGTTTTTCCGACAATCGACAATGGTCATCAGTAGATTCTTAATTCCAGATACTTTTTACAGAATTCCAATTCCACCATCTGCCGTGGCGAGATTCGAAGACGGCTCCCCAGAAGATTAGCTGAGTTTCTGGATTAATGATCTAGCGATAATACCACTAGGCCATCACCTCCCCAGGCGATGGGGGTGTCCAGATAATGGAGTGGCCAGGCGGTGGGTGTGTCCTGGGGGTGGGCATGTCCAGGGGGTTGGGCATGTCCAGGGAGGTGGGTTTGTCCTGGGGGTGGGTGTATCCAGGAGGTTGGGTGTGTCCAGGAGGTTGGGTGTGTCCAGGAGGTTGGGTGTGTCCAGGGGTTGGGTGTGTCCAGGGGGGTGGGTGTGTTCGGGGGGGGGGTGTGTCCTGGGGTGGGGTGGTCCAGGGGTGCCCAGTGGGTGGGGGTGTCCCAGGGTGGGGGTGTCCAGGGGTGCCCAGGGGGATGGGATGCCCAAGGGATGGACGTGTCCAAGGGGGTGAGTGTGTCCTGGGGGTGGGTGAGTCCCGGGGTGGGGGGGATCAAGGTGGTGGGGGTGTCAAGGGGTGAGGGTGGGGGTGTCCAGGGGGTGGGGGTGTGGGTGGGCTGGCTGTGATCTCTGCCTGGGCTGGGGATTTCCCTGGTCACTGGATGCTGACATTGTAAGTTCAGCCTAACAGGTATTTAAGGTGGAGGCACCTACTTTGGGTTGGGTTATTCACGCATCCCAATTACCCGCCCACTTCAGTTGCGCCAACAATACTAATTCTAACAGTTTCAAAGTAGGACTGAGTACCATCATTCAAACACTGTGCTTTATAACTCCGAATAATATGTCCAAATGTTACCATTTAAAAATAGTGCCCCATCCACAGGGGAGATCCTTTGTTATTGACCCAGTTTCTGCCCCTCTTTCCCTGAAGGTTTTATGATGCACTCTCCAGCCCCACCCCCAGTGCCTATTCCATCACAACCTCTGGCTGAAGATGCTATACACCAATGTCTGGAGACTATTCAGAGATCCAGGCATTGAAGCTTACGTGGATATTTAACCTGGAGTAGCATCACAGAATCCCCACAGTGCAGAAGGAGGCCACTCAGCCCATCGAGTCTGCATGACCACAATCCCACCCAGGCCCCATTCCCATAACCCCACATATTTATCCTGCTCATCCTCCTGACACTAAGGGGCAATTTAGCACGGCCAATCAACCTAACCCTAATCTTGGACCAAGGGAGGAAGCTGGAGCACCCGGAGGAAACCCACGCAGACATGGGGAGAATGTGCAAACTCCACACAGTCACCCGAGGCTGGAATTGAATCCGGATCCCTGGCACTGTGAGCAGCAGTGCTAATCACTGTGCCACCTTGCCGCCCCGGCATAGTTGGGCATTATTACCAGCCTCCAGATACATCTTTATGAAGTGTCCATCCTATTTAATTCCTACATAAAAGTCAGTACTACAACTTGTATTTTTACAGCACTTTTAATGTCCTGATAATATTCCAGACTTTCACAAAAGGAGGTCAGTTCAGAGTCAGCTGTGTTGCTGTGGATTGGAGTAGAGTGGTAGCACAGAGTGAGGACACCAGGCTCCAATGTGAACCACATGGATTTCAATGACAATCCAAGTATGTAGAAAAAAAAGGAAATTTTAAAAAGTCAGTAAAAGTTACCATGGAGTTTTATTTATCTATTCATTCATGGATGTGGATGTCATTGGCTAGGCCAGCATTTATTTTCCATCCTATTCCTCTTGGGAAGGTGGCGGTGAGCCAGCTTTTTGAATCGCTGCAGTCCAGTGTGGTGTAGGTACACCCATAGTGCTGTTAGGGAGGGAGTTCTAGGATTTTGACCTAGCGACAGTGAAGGAACGGTGATATATTCCTAAGTCAGGGTGGTGTGGAGCTTGGAGGGGAACTTGCAGGCGGTGGTGTTCCCAGGTATCTGCTGCCCTTGTCCTTCTGGATGGTAAAGGTCACGAGTTTGGAAGATGCTGTTGAAGGAACCTCAGTGAGTTGCTGCACTGCATCTTGTAGATGGTACACACTGCTGTCACTGTGCGTCAGTGGAGAGAGTGAAAGGTGCTGGATAGGGTGCTAATCAAGCAGGCTGCTTTGTCCTGGAGCTTCTTGAATGTTGTTGGAGTTGCACTCATCCAGGCAAGTGGAGAGTATTCCATCACACTCCTGACTTTGCCTTATAGATGGTGGACAGACTTTGGGGAGCCAGGAGGCGAGTTACCACAGTATTCCTAGCCTCTGACCTGCTGTTGTAGCCATTGTATTTATATGGCTAGTCCAATTCAGTTTCTGGTCAATAGTAGCCCCCAGGATGTTGATAGTTGAGGGATTCAGTGATGGTGATGACAAGGGGAGATGGTTGAATTCTGTCTTTTTGGAGATGGTCATTGCCTGGCACTTTTGTAGTGCGAATTTTGTGTTATCAACCCAAGCCTGGATATTGTCCAGGTCTTGCTGCATTTGGACATGGACTGCTTCAGTATCTGAGGCGTTGCGAATGGTGCAGCGAACATCCCCACTTCTGACCTTATGAAGCCATTAAAAACGTAACTGGCTCGGAGGGGAGGGGAGGCGATGGCCTAGTGGTATTATCACTTAACTATTAATCCAGAAACTCAGCTAAAGTTCTGGGGCCCCGGGTTCGAATCCTGCCAGGGCAGAAGGTGGAATTTGAATTCAATAAAAAATGTCTGGAATTAAGAATCTACTGATGACCATGAAACCATTGTCAATTGTCGGAAAAACCCATCTGGTTCACTAGTGTCCTTTAGGGAAGGAAATCTGCCGTCCTTACCCGGTCTGGCCTACATGTGACTCCAGAGCCACAGCAATGTGGTTGACTCTTAACTGCCCTCCAAGGGCAACTAGGGATGGGCAATAAATGCTGGCCAACCAGCGATACCCAAGTCCCATGAATGAATAAACAAAAATGTCCTCAATGCAAGAAGCTGTTAGCTTGCACTGCCGACGGAGTGCCACTCTGCCCGCCTGCACTGCCGATGGAGTGCCACTCTGCCAGCCTGCAGTGCCGATGGAGTGCCGCGCTGCCCGCCAGCACTGTTAACAGAGCGCCGCGCTGCCAGCCTGCACTACCGACAGAGTGCCACTCTGCCAGCCTGCAGTGCCGATGGAGCAACGCTCTGTCACCCTGCGGACTGTTGTAATTCAGGTGAATAACTCCCTGACCTTGGAGACCGAATCAGCTCAAACGCGACCCTCTCACCTCACGGGGCAGCTAAATCAGAAGAGGAAAGCTCCATCAATGGAGAGAGAATTGTAGGATTAACTTTTTGACCACACAGACTTTTCATTGTGAGCCAGTTCTGAATAAAGGATATCGCCTTGACACATGGCCCGAATTCTCCAACCTCGCCCGCGGCCGGCATTCTCCAGTCCCGCTGCTGCGAATAGAGAGTTGGCTGAGTACCAAATTCTCCGATCTCGCTGGCAGCGGGAGTGGGGTTTATGACATTGGAAAATTTGGGACAGGAAACTCTGGTTCTCTCTCCACACCAGCTGCTGAGTGGCTTGCAGCATTTCCAGTTTGATGTCAGATTTCCATCACCTGCGGTGTTTGGCTTGTTTTTCTGAATCATGTTGTTTATCATTTTAATGTTTTCTGTTTTGGTTTTCCACACACGCACTTTCCATGGGAGATCATTGAACAGCAACCTCCCTCTGTCTCTCCATGAAAAAAGGTTCAATGTTCATTTATATAGCACCTTTCACACTTCAGGGGGTCCCAACACTCTTCACACTGATGAAGTAATTTTGAAACGCTGTTGTAATGAAGAAATGATGGTATCCAATTTACACATCGCAAATTCCCACAAGCAGCCTGATTGGTACCCCATCCACCACCTTCAACATTCCCTCCACCACTGACACACAATAGCAGCCGTGTGTACCATCTACAAGATGCACTGCAACAACTCACCAAGGCTTCTTTGACAGCACCTTCCAAACCCATGACCTCTACCACCCAGAAGGACATGTGCAGCAGACACAAGGGACACAAGTTTAAGTTTATTTATTAGTGTAACAAATAGGCTTACATTAACACTGCAATGAAGTTACTGTGAAAATCCCCTAGTCACCACACTCCGGCACCTGTTCGGGTACAGTGAGGGAGAATTTAGCATGGCCAATGCACCTAACCAGCACTTCTTTCGGACTGTGGGAGGAAACCAGAGCCCCGGAGGAAACTCACGCAGACACGAGGAGAATGTGCAAACCCCACACAGACAGTGACCCAAGCCGGGAATCAAACCCGTATCTCTGGAACTGTGAGGCAGCAGTGCTCACCACTGTGCCGCCCAGTGGAATTTTGGTCAAAGGTTAGACCTTATTAGATGGCAGAGCAGACTCAAGAGGCCTCCTGCATTTATTTCCTATGCCCTGGCGATAGAATTGAGGGGAAGAGGAGGCTGTGAGGAGGAGGAAGACAAGATGCTGGAGCTCAAACTGAGATTATATTTTCTTGAAAAACTAACACAAACGTATTTGTTTCAGACTTTCACAGGGGCATTTGTCTACTTCATCCAGCCCGTGTTCCCTCCTGACGTTCTGCAAGGGATCTTGGAAAAGATGGGATACACTCGGAAAGGAACCAGTGACTATGTGATGTCAAAACAGGTCAGCAAGGAGGAAATTGGTCAACTTGGGTTTGAGTTTTTCTTGGCCAGGGCCGAGTGTGAATTGATGCAGGAGACGCTGGACCGAGCAATGCAGAGTGGCTGTGAGGATATTCTGCAGGTGAGGTCCAGTCAGTCCCATAACCAGGCCGACTGCATCAAATACTTAAAAGGCAAGGAAGCTGGACCCAGAGGAATGGCTGAAGAGCTGGCTCTGGGTAATGAGGGGGCCTCAAAATCAGGCTTGCGTCCTGAAGAAAACCTTGCCAAATCTGAGTTGCCCAGTACGCCCTTGCTACTCACTGATGTCAACCATGAAGGAACCCTCGGGCTGCGGGTAGAAGCACTCGATAGAGAGTCTGATGCCACAAATGATCCGTTGTCCACCTCCCCGAGGTTACCATTAGACAGCCTTGACCTGTACCGTGAGTACACCGACATCACCATCAGTGCCAACATAAGATACCCAGAAACTCAGAAGCTGGTGGAGGCTGCCAGTCCAGATGGGAAACCGGAGCAGTGCGATTACCCACTCATCTTAGACGAATCGCTGATGCAGAAGGCTCGGACGGAAGCTCTGGTCAAACTCTCCCCAGGGCAAACTGGACCTCTCTCCTTAAGTCTCTTCCCCGATTCAACTCCCATTGCAACGTCATCAGAAAGTAAGAATTTGAAGAGTAAAGAACGGTCACCTTTCGATACCATTGACCCAAAATGCTCAGTGAGACACAGTGTGCTGGATGCTACTAACCAGATATATCCAGACGATAAAAGATCCAGCAAAAACTCTCAGAAATTAGATGGCACCTCATCTGTTAAGTACGGGAGCTTCCTAAACGATGCTGCCAACAGCCGGAAAAGGGATTATGTGGAAATTGAACTGAAGAAGATAGATAAAGAGAAACTGCCCTATCCAATAGCCGAGACTGCTGGGCCAGCTCCCTTCCTCCAGGCTAACCACTTCCAAACCCTGGAGTCCCAACGTGTGGAATTAAGACATCCTGAACCAACAGGAGTCAAACCTCATGGGCAAACCCAGACCCTTCGGCAGGTTCCAGCTTGTCAGACCCCCAACATTCCCGAGTGCTGTGTGTGCGCCCCAAGTGAACTCCTGGGGGTTCGCCCACTGCTGGATGACCCTGAGCTTGCGGGCAACACTCCACAGGATGTGGAAGACCAGATTGTCCGAGAGCCCCCCCAGTCTTTCTACATCCCGCCCAGCAGCCTGGAGGGCCTGCCGTCCTCAGCCATGTCCTGTGATAACTGCAGGTCTCCGATCTGTTCAAGCTGCAACTCCAGGCTCTCTGCGGGTCACGGCCAGGTCATGTCCAGGGATTGCCTTCAAATCCAGGAGCTGATGATTGGCGGAGGCACTGACCCTTATCTCTACGTGACCAAGTTAACCGACAAGAACATTAGCCTTGACGATGACATGTCCGTGAGATGCAATCGCTGTAACGAAGAGGAAGACATTTAAATCCTGTTCTTCAATGGAGGCATTCTTGGTGCATTGAGCCAACCAACTGAGCCAAGCCGACTGGTCAAGTCTCGATGTGCCAAGTTAGCTAACCGTAATTTGCTTGGTCGCCAAGATGCTACCATTGTCCCCCACCTCCCTACCCCGAGGGAGGGAGGGGAAAATTGGCCAAGATTCCTCCTCCTGTTCCCTGAAAAAGTAAAGAGTCTTTGGGAAGTGCCTGCATGTGGTCATCAATTGAAGCCATCCAGAGGTCTTCTGCCTTCCGTCTGGCCTTTCACAAGGAGAATGACCACGTGACTGATGCTCCAAAAGTATCTGCAAAGCCCGGGAAGAGTTAACGCCTTCAGGAGAGGAGGAGAGATAACACTGATCCAAATATCAAAGCCAATTATTGTTGAATACTTCAGTGAGTGGACCCCTCCTTCTGCCAAAGAGACTCTTTGCCCCAATGATGCCCTCAATTTGTTCTAAGGAAACAACCTGTGTTTTTATTGAGAAACTCAGAGTAAAAGCGGCGACCGTATTGAAGGGAGAAGGGTGACTTCAATGAAGAAACCATTGATGAGTGAACCTTTTGTTTTGAATTGGTTTTTGGGATGTGGGTGTTGCTGGTAAGATCAACATTTATTCCCCGTTCCTGGACCTCCCTGAGAGGGTGGTGATAGTGAGCTGCCTGTTTCAATGGTAACAACACAGTATAACTCGGTGCCTCACTCTGACAATCCAGGGGACAGTTAAGACTCAAGTATGGTGATGTGGGACTGGAGTCACCCCTAGGCCCCAATTGGATATAGACAGCATGTTTCCTTCCGGAGAGGACTCGGCTAACCTGCTGAGTTTATACAACAAAGCGACAGCTTCAAGCTCACTTGGCTGAAAACAGCTTTTTATTTCTAGACATTTATTTAAAAACAAAATTAAACTCTTCTCAAATTTCTGAATGGAGATTTGAGTTCACATTCTGCTACAAACCCGGTAACCAAACCACTTAACCAATGGAGGTGGATAATGAGTCACTCATAGTCTTCCTCAGTTAGATTAGTGTCCCTACTTAGTAAGTATGCTTGGATTCATATCTATCACAGGAAGACGGTTGTGGTTATTGAAGGTAAATCACCTCAGTCTCAGGACATCACTGCAGGAGTTCCTCAGAGTAGTGACCTTAGCCTAACCATTCTCAGCTGCTTCATCAATGAAGTTTCCTCCATTAGTTACCATAGACCAAAAACTGTATAAATACTGTGGCTACAAGAGCAGGTCAGAGGCTGGGAATCCTGCAGCGAGTAACTCACCTCCTGACTCCCCAAAGCCTCTCCACCATCGACAAGCTTCAAGTCAGGAGTGTGATGGAATACTCCCCACTTGCCTGGATGAGTGCAACTCCAACAACACTCAAGATGCTCGACCCCATTCAGGGCAAAGCAGCCGGTTTCAGATGGGAAATTAGGATGGGCAATCAAATGTTGACCATGTCAATGATGCCAACATCCCATGAAACAGTAAAAAGAACATACAAACATCTGAATTAGGAGCAGGGGTAGGCCATTCAGCCCCTCAAGCCTGCTCCACCATTCAATGATAACAAGGCTGGTCCAATGGTAACCTCAACTCCACATGTGAAAGGTTATCTATCCGGATAACCTTTCACCCTCTTGCTTTATCAAGAATCTATTTCTGCCTTAAAAATATTCAAAGACTCTGCTTCCACGGCCTTTTGAGAAGAGTGTTCCAAAGACTCTCACCCTCTGAGAGAAAAAAAGATTCTCCTCCTCTCGATTCTAAATGGGCCACCCCTTATATTTAAACAGTGACCCCTGGAGATGAAACATTCTTTCTACATCCACCAACAGTGTCTTGTATGTTTCAATCAAATTGCCTATTTCGCTTCAGACCTCTCGTGGATACCAGTCTAACCTGTCCAACCTTCCCTCATAAGATAATCTGCCCAATTCGGGTATTAGTCTGGTAAACCTCTGAAATGCTTCCAACATATTTACACCCTTCCTTAGATAAGGAAACCAACACTGTACACAATACTCCAGATATGGTCTGTACAACGCATGATCACCCTAATTTTATATTCAATTCCTCTTGCAATAAGCAATAACTTTCTATTAGCTTTCCTAATGACTTGCTCCCCCTTTTGTGATTCATGCACTCAGACAGCCAGATCCCTCTGCGTTTCAGAGCTCTGCAATCTCTCACCATTTAGATTATATTTTCATTTTTCCTGCCAAAACATACAGTTTCTCACTTCCCCAAATTATACTCCATTTGCCGGGTCTTTGTCCACTCACTTAACCCACCCGTATCTTTTTGTAGCCCGCCTGTATCCTCTTCACATCTTACTATCCTAGCTGTCAGTGTCATCAGCAAACGTTTCGTCCTGCCCAAGAGGAGCTACGGGTTTGAGGGGGTGATTACACTTCTCCAAGCCTTTCATTGGCGACGAGGCACTTTGGGAAGTTCTGACGTTGTAGAAAGCGCTGCGTAAATACAATTCATTCACTTCCTGCGTCAAGCTGACAACCTCCTGTCGCAAGATTCCCTTGTGACAGTGGGGAAGGGGGTCACTGTGCAGGAGGGGCACTGCCCTCCACCCCCACACAGCCCACTGACCCCCCCCCCAGCCCACTGACCCCCCCCACCCAGCCCACTGCCCCCCCCACCCAGCCCACTGACCCCCCAACCAAGCAACTGCCCCCCACCCCGCTCACTGCCCCCTTCACCCCGCTCACTGACCCCCCCCCACCCAGCCCACTGACACCCCCCCCACCCAGCCCACTGACACCCCCCCCACCCAGCCCACTGACCCCCCACCACCCAGCCCACTGACCCCCCCACCCAGACCACTGACCCCCCCCACCCACCCAGCCCACTGACCCCCCCCACCCACCCAGCCCACTGACCCCCCCCCACCCAGCCCACTGACCCCCCCCCCACCCAGACTGCTGACCCCCCCCACCCAGCCCACTGCCCCCCCCCTCACCCAGCCCACTGCCCCTCCTACCCAGCCCACTGAGCCCCCCCTCACCCAGACCGCTGACCCCCCCCACCCAGCCCACTGCCCCCCCCTCACCCAGCCCACTGCCCCCCCTACCCAGCCCACTGCCCCCCTACCCAGCCCACTGACACCCCCCCTACCCAGCCCACTGCCCCCCCCTCACCCAGCCCACTGCCACCCCTACCCAGCCCACTGACCCCCCCCACCCAGCCCACTGACACCCCCCCACCCAGCCCACTGCCCCCCCACCCCGCTCACTGCCCCCTTCACCCCGCTCACTGCACCCTTCACCCCGCTCACTGCCCCCTTCACCCCGCTCACTGCCCCCTTCACCCTGCTCACTGCTCCCCCACCCAGCTCACTGCCTCCCCCCCAGCTCACTGCCCCCCCCACCCAGCTCACTGCCCCCTTCACCCCGCTCACTGCCTCCCCCCCCAGCTCACTGCCCCCCCCCACCCAGCTCATTCTCCCCCCCCCCCCCACCCAGCTCTCTGCCTCCCCGTGTGACCAAGGGATAGGGGCAGAAAGAATCACCTCCCTCCTTTCCCAATTTTCTGCACACTGGATTGATTCAGGGAGAAGTTCTCCTGTTGGAAACTTGGGACAGAACTGGCCAGGTTCTCGAGGTGATCCTACCAAACAAGGTTCTGCATGGACGCCCGTTTGTAGAATCCACACACTCACAACTCCCGCATTTAAATGTCCTGTCCAGCCAGGCACTGAACTGAGAGATGGATACGATCTGAGGCACAGTGAGTTTATTTTTTTAATGGATGTGTCTGTAATCATTGGCGGTTCATCTGTTGTGAATTTGCCGCTCTGTTCGACCCAGGTGCCAAGCTGAGCCAGACTGTGGATGAGAGATAATTACACGTGTGTCATGGTGTGTGTTCATTGAGTGTAAACCACCTCACGGGACTGAACTCTGCTGATCTGCTCGGTACATTTGTAATGTTGATTTTGTCCAATAAAGCTCAATAAATATTAGAAAATGAATCTTAATGAGTTTCTGTCTGCTGGTTCTCAAAATCTGATTGGTGTGGGATAGTAGGGAGTTAGAATCAGAATTCCCACTGTGCAGAAGGCCATTCAGCCCATCGAGCCTGCACCGACAACGATCCCACCCAGGCCCTATTCCCATAACCCTACATATTTACCCTGCTAATCCCCCAGACACTAATGGATAATTTAACACGGCCAATGTACCTAACCAGCACGTCTTTCGGACTGTGGGAGCAAACCGGAGCACCCAGAGGAAACCCACGCAGACACGGGGAGAACGTGCAAACCCCGCACAGTGAGCCAAGCTGGGAATCGAACCCAGGTCCCTGGCGCTGTGAGACAGCAGTGCTAACCGCTGTGCCACCGTGCCGCATATTGATAGAGCACAGGAGGCCATGGCGCGTAAGAAACAATACTTTTCACTGCGTACTAATACATGTGACAATAATAAATCAAATCAAAAAATCCTTCTGGAACATTCTTAAAATACCACAGAATAAATGCTGGGGTGAAAGATTCGCAGTTAATTTCCAATATTAGCTCCCATACAGCACCAAGCAGGGTAGAGATGAATTCACTGTCCTCGTGTACTCCCCTGGTGTGTTACATAGCCAGTAAGTAGAGACACCACAATGCCTGAGGGAACATGAAATGATGGCAGAAAATTCGAGAGTTACTCAGTGGGACTGAAATGGGGACAGACGCTTCAGCTTCTTTGGTTCGTGGTGTCCCATTGGTACTCAGCTTGACTGAAGTAAGGAGTGGGACAGGAAGGAGGAAATCAGCTCCTGCCTTTTGGCCTCTGACATTCCTCTGATGCATATCGGAATGGGTGCCAAGTAAAGGAAGACCTTAGCATGGTTGTCCTCCTCTACCATCTAGAAGGAGAAGAGCAACAGATTCCTTGGGAACCCTCCAAGTCTGACTTGGAAATATATCACCTTTCCTTCACTGCCACTGGGTCAAAATCCTGGAACTCCCTAAGCGCACTGTGGGTGTACCTACAGCTCTGGGACTGAAGTAGTTCAAGATTGACCTGGGTTCAATTCTAGCCTCGGGTGTCTGTCTGTGTGGAGACTGCACATTCTCCCCATGTCTGCGTGGGTTTCCTCCGCCAGTCCAAAGGGTTAGATGGAATGGCTATGCTAAATTGCCCCTTAGTGTCCCAAGATGTGTAGGTTAGATGGTTTCGCCATGATAAATGCATGGGGATTATGGAAATAGGGCAGGGGGGAGATCCTGGTGGGATGCTCTTTCGGTGAGTGAGTGCCCAGACTCGATGGGCTGAATGGCCTCTTTCTGCAGTGTAGGGATTGCATTAAATGAAGGCAGCTCACCATCACCTTCTCAAGGGAAACTAGCGATGGGCAATAAATGCTGGCCGAGCCAGTGATGCCCACATCCCATAAAATTAATTTTTTTTAAACTCCCACAGACCTGCTATCACAGTAGCATACGTACAACCGCTGGCAGCAGAGAAGAGGGAACACTCTGAACCCGGCCAGATCCAGTATCTTGAGAAAAAGTGGATAAATTTGAAAGCGACAAAAATGAACGAAAGCACAAGATTAGTTTTACTAAATATGGATGTCACTCGCAAGGCTGCCAGTCATTGCCAATCCTCAGTTGCCCTTGAGAAAGTACTGGGAAGCCTTCTGCTGGAACCATTGCAGTCTGTGTAATGATCCAGCTCATCCTTGTGCTGCCTCACCCTCCCTCCCTATCTCTCGAACCTCCTCCAATCCCACCACCCCCAGCAGATCTCCAATTCTGCCATCCTACATGGCTTCATTCATCACTCCCGCCTTAGCTGCCTGAGCCCCAGAATACTCCTGCTTTAGCTGTGTGAATACACAATATTTACAGTGGAAGTAAGGAAAACATTAACTTTATTGGAACATCTCCGACGGTAGCTTTCGATCGACAAGAGTGAGCGAGATCACAGAATATTGCATCACTTCCTGCAATGATGCATATTGTGTCTCATTAGCATGTCAGGTCACATTAACTCCTCACAGTGCAGGGCCAAAGCACTAGAGTTACCACAAGCTCTCTCTGCTCCTTTAACACCGCTGACTTCACAGTCCCTTTAAAGTTGATACACAATCCTGCCTGTACGCAGTTTAAAGGGAGACATTTGTTTGTGTGGGGCCTGCAAGCTTCATTCAAATTACAGCATAGCTGTACACCCTGGCAGCTAAGAACAAACATTGTTTTTAAGTAAGAAGTCTCACAACAGCAGGTTAAAGTCCAACAGGTTTATTTGGTAGCACAAGCTTTCGGAACGTTGCCCCTTCATCAGGTGAGTGGAGAAGTGGGTTCACAAACACGGCATATATCGACACAGGCTCAATTGCAAAATAATGGTTGGAATACACGTCCTAACAGGTTAAAGAGGTTTAACTGTCATTATTCCTTTCTCCACTTGCATTGTCTGTATCTGTAAAGACTTTGAGACTGAGGGCAGCAGTGCTAACCATGCTCCTTAGAAAATCACAATCAGTAGTTGAGATAAATATTATAGATACACTTGAGGGCAACGAGGTAAATACATGAGGGAGGAATATAGAAGGTTATTTTGATGGGATTGGGTGAAAGTGGGAGGAAGTTCAAACAGATCACTAATCATAGAATCATAGAATCCCTACAGTGCAGAAGGAGGCCATTCGGCCCATCGAGGCTGCACTGACAACAATCCCACCACAGGCCCTGTCCCCACAATCCCACACATTTACTAATGCCAGCACAGACGTGCTGGACCGAATGGCCTGTTTGTGTTCGGTAACCTCTCCTTTCCTTTGTGATGTTTTGTCTTTTGAAGGTGGAGTTGATCCGAATGATCGAGAGGTCCATTTACAGCGCAAAGTACGTCTTTGTGGAGAACCATTACCGAAGGTGAGCACTTAGGGCACCAACTAAATCAGTGCGAATTCTCCTCTCATTCACTGCTCCGGTTGATGTGACTCTGTTCCCACGTCTGGCAAAGATAAGCGCATTTACTTTAATTTCACCTTGAAGTAAGTGAAGGCAGGAACTGAGTTAAGAGGAAAGGTTAATAACGGGTTAAGCTGTTGGGTTTGGAGGTGGGACTGGGACTGTCTGGATTGAGGTCTGAGTCCTGAACCCTCTGACTGAGCTGGAAATGCTACCCCTGAACTGTGAGCTCATTGCAGGGAGAGGTGTTTGCCCGGATATCTCACATAGGGTCTGATAGACGACATTGAGCTCGTTCTGATGTTCAATTAAATCAGGACTAACCCGCATCTCAACTTCATTTACCTGAGTTTGCTGCCCTACTGACCCAACAGAAATCTATGATATGGAGATGCCGGTGTTGGACTGGGGTGGGCACAGTAAGTAGTCTCACAACACCAGGTTAAAGTCCAACAGGTTTATTTAGTAGCACGAGCTTTCGGAACGCTGCTCCTTCATCAGGTGAGTGGAGAGTTGGGTTCACAAACACGGCATATATAGACACAGACACAGTTGCAAGATAATGGTGGGAATGCGAGTCTTTACAGGTAATCAAGTCTTTGATTTAATTACCTGTAAAGACTGTTAAAGACTTGATTACCCGTAAAGACTCGCATCCCAACCATTATCTTGCAATTGAGTTTGTGTCTATATATGCTCTGTTTGTGAACACAACTCACTCACCTGATGAAGGGGCAGCGTTCCAAAAGTTCATGATTCCAAATAAACCTGTTGAACTTTAACCTGGTGTTGTGAGACTTCTTAATGTGCCCACTCCAGTCCAACGCCAGCATCTCCACATCATTGTTTTTAAGATTCCCTTCAAATCTATCATTGACCAAATTTCTGATCACCTGACATATAAATCCCAGGGGAACTTACCCTCTTTAAGCAGCCTGGTGTTGGGTTAAATAGAGCCTTCGTTCCCCAGCACTCTGCCCCACTCTGGCCAGTCTGGAGCTGCTGTCCTACACATGTCTCATCCGATCCCTGTCAGAATTCCAGACGAGAAAAGTTGTGGGGAGGGGGGAGAATCGTAACCTGGCAGATGCGCTGGGGTATACCCTCCTGCCAAGGGAATTACCTGGGAAGTTCAAAATTCCAAGAGGCAAAATACCCTGAAGCAGGAGCCCCCAAAACTCTGATTTAAATCACAGGCTTCAGGTGGTTCTGACGACTGTTAGCAGAATAGTTACCCAGGAAACTTTGAACATAAGAACATAAGAACATAAGAAATAGGAGCAGGAGTAGGCCATCTAGCCCCTCGAGCCTGCCCCGCCATTCAATAAGATCATGGCTGATCTGACGTGGATCAGTACCACTTACCCGCCTGATCCCCATAACCCTTAATTCCCTTACCGATCAGGAATCCATCCATCCGCGCTTTAAACATATTCAGCGAGGTAGCCTCCACCACCTCAGTGGGCAGAGAATTCCAGAGATTCACCACCCTCTGGGAGAAGAAGTTCCTCCTCAACTCTGTCTTAAACCGACCCCCCTTTATTTTGAGGCTGTGTCCTCTAGTTTTAACTTCCTTACTAAGTGGAAAGAATCTCTCCGCCTCCACCCTATCCAGCCCCCGCATTATCTTATAAGTCTCCATAAGATTAAAACCACTTCTAACTCCTGGGTAACTCTGGTACTGAGCCTGACCTCCGACCTCCCCCCTCCCGACTCCAAACCACCCAATCCCCCCCTTCCCCCCACTCCAAACCACCCAACCTCACCTCGATCCCTCTTTTCCCTTTTTCTCAAAGCGGTTGGGACATTGAAACTTACCCTCTTTAAGCAGCCTGGTGTTGGGGTTAAACAGGGCTTTTGTTCCCCAGCACTCTGCCCCACTCTGGCAAGTCTGGAGCTGCTGTGCTGCACATTTCTCATCCGACCCCTGTCAGAATTCCAGACGAGAAAAGTTCCAACCTGGGGTGAGGAAAAATATAAGGTGAGGCAATCTGACAGCGATTGCCAATCGACAGAAATTCAGGGCCAAATATCCCCTGAGGTGGCTTGGTGCAATGTTTAACTTGTTGGCAAACTCATTTCAGGTCAAACCTCTTTCAGGCGAAGGTGGATTTGGACCGGATTTGAACCCAAGTCCCAGAGTTAAAGCACAATGTTGCAATGTAGCAATTTTCAGCAAATTAACTCCTGAGTGAAGTTACCAAATAAATCACAACAAGGATCGCCATCACTGCTGGAACACTTTATTGACAGTTTAACGTATACGATCTGGGACAGATGGCGAGATGTCGAATATAGCAAGCTGTGTCTGAGAGAGGTACAAAATCACAGAAATCATAGAATCCCTTCACTTCAGAAAGGAGGCCATTTGGCCCAATGAGTTTGCACCGACTCTTCGACAGAAGAGGGCGGCACGGTAGCACAGTGGTTAGCACTGCTGCTTCACAGCTCCAGGGTCCCGGGTTCGATTCCCGGCTCGGGTCACTGTCTGTGTGGAGTTTGCACATTCTCCTCGTGTCTGCGTGGGTTTCCTCCGGGTGCTCCGGTTTCCTCCCACAGTCCAAAGATGTGCGGGTTAGGTTGATTGGCCAGGTTAAAAAAATTGCCCCTTAGAGTCCTGGGATGCGTAGGTTAGAGGGATTAGCGGGTAAAATATGTGGGGGTAGGGCCTGGGTGGGATTGTGGTCGGTGCAGACTCGATGGGCCGAATGGCCTCCTTCTGCACTGTAGGGTTTCTATGATTCTATGAGAACATCCCACCCAGACCCTCCTCTGCCCCACCCCCGTTACCCCACACATCCCACCCAGGCTATCCCCCAACCCATCCCCATAACCCCGTGCATTTACTCCACTAATCCCCCTGACATACATATTTTGGGACATCAAGGGGCAATTTTTATCATGGCCAATCCACCGAACCTGCACATCTTTGGAGAGTGGGAGGAAATCGGAGCAACCCACACAGACACAGGGAGAATGTGCAAACTCCACACAGACAGAGGCTGGAATTGAACCCGGGTCCCTGGCGCTGTGAGGCAGCAGTGCTAACCACTATGCTGCCCTATCACGAAGGAATGATTTCCTTTTCTCTCCTGAAGCCACTGACTCTTCCTGACAGTCAGTCTGATTGTAACAGGCTAGTTCTATAATACATGCAGTAATACTGTAACAGACATTTCCCCTCCTACCCCAGGGAACAATCCCAGAGCAGGAATGGAACCTGCAGCCTCCGGTTCAGTGAGACTCAGTGGTTCCATCCATTCTGCAGAGAAAATTAATTCTTCAGAAAGTGGACGGTTATGTAACAATTGGTTATTAATTTTAACAATATGTAAAATATCATCTCCAACGTTAAAAGCTCAGAGCGAGTAAATACAACCAGCTCAGAGGCTCAGCAAACACTAACCATCCATTGCTGACATCATCATCTTCTATCCCATCCCTCACAACCCTGAGCTCCTCTTTCAGCTTGGTCAAAGTCCAATAGGAGCTTGCCTTCTTGTCCACCACCTTGCCCTTTCCTTATTGGTGTTGGCACATGACTGTCCATCAGCCATGGTAAGAAGTTTAACAACACCAGGTTAAAGTCCAACAGGTTTATTTGGTAGCAAAAGCCATACAAGCTTTCAGAGCCATAAGCTCCTTCTTCAGGCGAGTGGGAATTCTGTTCACAAACAGGGCATATAAAGACACAAACTCAATTTACAGAATAATGGTTGGAATGCGAATAGTTACAGCTAATCAAGTCTTAAAGGTACAAACAATGTGAGTGGAGAGAGCACCAAGACAGGTCAAAGAGACGTGTATTGTCTCCAGACAGGACAGCCAGTGAAATTCTGCAAGTCCAGGCAAGCTGTGGGAATTACAGATAGTGTGACATGAACCCAATATCCCGGTTTAGGCCGTCCTCATGTGTGCGGAACTTGGCTATCAGTCTCTGCTCAGCGACTCTGCGCCGTCGTGTGTCGTGAAGGCCGCCTTGGAGAACGCTTACCCGAATATCAGAGGCCGAATGCCCGTGACCGCTGAAGTGTTCCCCAACAAGAAGGGAACACTCTTGCCTGGTGATTGTCGAGCGGTGTTCATTCATCCGCTGTCGTAGCGTCTGCATGGTTTCCCCAATGTACCATGCCTCGGGACATCCTTTCCTGCAGCGTATCAGGTAGACAACGTTGGCCGAGTTGCGATCAGCCATGGCACAGTGGGTGGCACTCACCAACAGAGTCGAAGGTCGTGGGTTCACATCCCACTCCGGCGATTTGAGCACGCCATCTAGGCTGACATTACCAGTTGCAGTACCGACAAAGTGCCGCACTGTTGTCATCGCTGTATTTCTGATGAGACATTATAGTGACGCCCAACTGCCCTCTCTGGCGGATGTTAAACGTCCCACCGCCACTACTCTTGAAGAACAGTATGTTTTCCCCAGTGCCCATCCCTCAACCAACATATTCTATGAAAAGAAAGTTTATCAGCTGGTTATCATGTTGCTATTTGTCGGAGCTTGCTGTGTTTAAACTGGCTGCCAGGATTCTACATTGTAACAGCGAGTGTACTGAAGTATTCCAATGGTTGTGACAAGAAATCCTGAACTTGTACAAAGTGCCTACTTTCCTTAGCAACACAGCTTAGGGAATAAACTGGCCGACTAACCCCAGCACCTCACTGAGAGTCCTATTCGCACAGACAAGAACAATAAAAAACAATAGTTATTCCAGCACTCAGCAGTATTCACACCGAGAAATGACCTTTTCACTTGTAGAGACCAAAGTGAGAGTCCATTGAACAAGACAGTTATTCATAAATCCAGTAAACTATTTGGGAGAAACGTCCTCCTCCAGTGATGAGAATGTGGAACTCGCTCGGACAGGGAACAGTTGAGGGGAATAGCATAGATGAATTTGGTGGGGAGAAGCATTATAAGGCCACCAGCAGATACCACCTTCACAAGGTCCTCCAAATTCGGTGGCAAGAAAGGTGGCCCGGCTTCAATGCACTCTCCCCTTAGACCCCTCTGCTTTCTAGAGAAACAGCCTCAGATTTCCAGTCTATTCACACAGACACACACACACACACATACACATATACACACACACGCACACATACACACACATACATCTACACACACGTGTAATCCCTCAACTTGGAAAAATTGAGCACGTGTGAAATAAAACTGCCTGGTTTTTACAATCTATGCATCCGTTAATAAAACCCCACAACCCACGTGCATTAACACCCTGTACACGAGCGAGAAAGGAATAGGAGGCCACGCTGACAGAGATTAGACATTAAAACATTGAATGTTTTCAAGAAGCAGTTATCATAGAAATCATAGAAATCCTACAGTGCAGAAGGAGGCCATTCGGCCCATCGAGTCTGCACCGACCACAATCCCACCCAGGCCCTACCCCCACATATTTACCCACTAATCTACGCATCCCAGGATTCTAAGGGGCAATTTTTAACCTGGCCAATCAACCTAACCTGCACATCTTTGGATGTGGGAGGAAACCGGAGCACCCGGAGGAAACCCACGCAGACACGAGGAGAATGTGCAAACTCCACACAGACAGTGACCCGAGCTGGGAATCGAACCCGGGACCCTGGAGCTGTGAAGCAGCAGTGCTAACCACTGTGCTACCGTGCCGCCCTAAAAGATAAAGCACTTGGAGCAAAGGGGATCAAAGGATACAGGGGGAAGGTGAGATTAGGTTATTGAGTTGGACGATCAGCCATGATCGTAATGAATGATGGAGCAGGCACAAGGGGCCGAATGGCCTCCTCCTACTCCTATTTTCTATGTTTCTATAGCGGGAGAGAGTCCGTGTAGAGCGTAAACATTGACTAATTGGGCCAAATGACTGGTTTCTGTGTTGTAAATTCTGTCCAGCACATTCAGTCGACAAGACTGGCAATTTCATGTTTCATTTCTATTTTAAATTTGCAAGTCACATGAGATTTACACATGACTACACCTCCATGAGTTAAGAATGCCTGAATCCCACCCCCCCCTATCCCATACGAGGTGTGGAATGTAACATCTCCCAAAGCCAGGAATAGCACAGGAAAGGTGCAGGAAGAGGAACAAAAGGGCGGCGAGCTTCAAGCACAAATAGCGGCTGGAAGACACTGTCAGAACTGAGGCCGAGGAGATTGACCGAAACTATCACCTGGACAGGCCGTTTCAATTAAGCCCCCAACAAAGCGAGTCCAATTGGTCCAAAATGTTCCAACTGGGAGTTTATGGCGAACTGAATTTAAAATCTGAATGGGATTCTTGGCAGCCTTTGGTCACACAGCCGGGATTGTTGGGTGAAAGATTTCAGTTCATGATCCCGTTTTTACGTGCAATTCTCAGAGGGTTTTGTGCTTCCAGCGGGATACAGAATCTTCTCCCTATGCTCCTCATACTGTTGCAGCATCTTCTGGTAATCGTGGTCCGCAGGAATCACCTAGAACAGAATATTCAAATAATAAGAGGACACAACACCAGCCATTACAACCAGCTCCAATTCCCTCATTACAACATCAGCATTGCAACCAGCTCCAATTCCCCTCATTACAAAACCAGCTCTACTCCAGCATTTATTACAATACCAGCCATTAAAACCTGCCCCACTTCCCCTCACTATAAAATCAGCTCTACTCCAGTCCTCATTATAGAACCAACCATTACAACCAGCTCCAATTACCCACATTACGAGACCAGTTCTTCTTTGGCCCTCATTACAAACACCAGCCATTAAAACTAGCTCCAATTCTCCTCATTACAAGACCAGTTCTACTCAACCCCTCATGACAATACTAGCCATTACAACCAGCTCCAACTCTCCTCATTACAAAACCAGCTCTACTCCAGTGCTCATTACAATACCAGCCATTAAAACCCACCCCACTTACCCCATTACAAAATCAGCTATACTCCAGTCCTCATTACAGCATCAACCATTGCAACCAGCTCCAATTCTCCTCATTACAAAACCAACTCTACTCTGTCCCTCATTACAACGCCAGCCATTACAACCAGCTCAACTTACCCTCATTATGAGGCCAGCTCTACTCTGGCCCTCATTACAAATACTAGCCATTACAACCAGCTCCAATTTCCCTCATTACAAAACCAGTTCTACTCCACCCCTCATTACAACACCAGCCAATATAATCAGTTCTAATTCCCCTCATCACAAAACCAGCTCTACTCCAGCTCTCACTAGAGCACCAACCATTACAAACAGCTCCACCTATGTTCATTACAAAATCAGTTCTCTTCTGGGCCTCATTACAAACACCAACCATTGCAACCAGCTCAAATTCCCCTCATTACAAATCCAGCTCTACTCCACCCATTATGGCTATATGACACCAGTCATTATAGACAGCTCCACTTGCTTTTATTACAAAACCAGCTCTCCTCTGGTCTTCATTACAAACACCAACCATTACAACCAGCTCAAATTCCCTTAATTACAAATCCAGTTCTACTTCACCCCTCATTACAACCCCAGCCATTACAATCAGCTCAATCCCCACCTCTTTAGGCTAGTAAAATATTTTCCAGTTAAATTACTCACCAGCACTGGGGCAGGTGCTTTGAAGGAAGTCTGTTTGATCAGCCAGTCTTCATAAAGCTGGTGAAGAGTTTCTAAATATTCCTGACAAATGGGACACAATCAGACTGAGAGAAACCTAGGAAATGAACACAATTCCCTCCCCCTCCCCAGGCCCCTCCCATCAGTGCCAAATCCTTCCTGGGAGACAGTCCCTGCCTCAGGTAGAGGAACTCCGCATAATTCGGGAGGCGGAGGTGGAAGTTGATAGGAGTTATAGAGAAATAGTAACTCCTAGAAATGAGGCTTGGGTCAATGCCAGGAGGAGGGGTAAGAAGCAATCGGGAAGACAATCCCCTGGGGCGGTTCCCCTCCATAATAGGTTTTCGGTGCTGGAGGCTACAGTTGAGGAGGAATCAACTGAGCATAGAGAGCAGATCTCTGGGGGTGAGCCGAGTGAGAAAGCTCAGGTGGTTAGGGGCTGTAAAAGACTGGGCCTTGTGATTGGGGACTCCACAATTAAGGGGACAGATAGGAGGGTCGGAACTAAAGGTAGGGACTCAGGGTTGGTGTGTTGCCTACCAGGGGCTGGGGTCCGGGATGTGTCTGACAGGGTATTCAGGACTCTTAGGGGGGAGGGAGATAAACCACAAGTTATTGTACATGTGGGGACACACGACATAGGGAGGATAGGGGAAGGGGATATTAGGCAGGGATTTATGGAGTTGGGGTGGAAACTAAAGGCCAAGACTGACAGAGTGGTTATCTCTGGACTCTTGCCTGTACCACGGGATAGTTTAGAGAGGAATAGGGAGAGGGAAGGTTTGAATTCATGGCTGAGGGGATGGTGCAGGAGGGAGGGGTTCAGGTACTTAAGCAATTGGGGCTCGTACTGGGGAAGGTGTGACCTCTATGAGAAGGATGGTCTACACCTTAATCAGAAGGGGACCAATATCCTGGGGGGTAAATTTGCTAAGGCCATGCAGGGAGGTTTAAACTGATTCGGGGGGGGGGAGGGATCCTGAGTAGTGGGGCTGAAAGTGAGGGATGCATGGATGGGGACTGCAATGCACGGCATTGCAGAGGTGGGGTGGAGCAGGGTTTGAAATGTGTATACTTCAATGCCAGGAGTATTCGCAATAAAGTGGGTGAACTTGCAGCGTGGATCAGTACCTGGGACTTCGATGTTGTGGCTATTTCAGAGACATGGATAGAGCAGGGGCAGGAATGGATGCTGCAGGTCCCGGGGTTCAAATGTTTTAGTCGAAGTAGGGAAGGAGGTAGAAGAGGGGGAGGGGTAGCATTATTGGTCAGAGATTGTATCACAGTGTCAGAGAGGAGGTTTGATGAGGACTTATCTGTTGAGGTAGTATGGGCGGAGATTAGAAATAGGAGAGGAGAGGTCACCCTGTTGGGAGTCTTTTATAGACCTCCTAAAAGTTCTAGAGAGGTTGAGGAAAGGATTGCGGAGTCAATCCTGCTTAGGAGTGATAGTAATAGGGCAATTGTTATGGGGGATTTTAACTTGACTAATATTGACTGGAATTGTTATAGCTCTAGCTCGTTAGAGGGGTCAGTTTTTGTTCAAAGCGTGCAGGAAGGTTTTTTGACTCAGTATGTAGACAGGCCAACTGGAGGTGAGGCTATATTGGATCTGGTGCTGGGAAATGAGCCAGACCAGGTGCTAGACTTGGAAGTTGGTGTGCATTTTGGTGATAGTGACCACAATTCGGTTACGTTCACCTTAGTGATGGAAAGGGATAGGCATGAACCTCGGGCCAGTGGTTTTAGCTGGGGGAAGGGTAATTATGAGGCTATTAGGAGAGAATTAGGAAACATAGGTTGGACTAGGAGATTACAGGGACTGGGAACGTCCGACATGTGGAGTTTTTTCAAGGAGCAGCTACTGCGAGTCTGTGATAGGTATGTCCCTGTCAGGCAAGGAGGAATTGGTAGGGCTAGGGAACCGTGGTGCACCCAGTGTATTTGGTAGGGACAGTGTAGAGGGAGCTTTACTCTGTATCTAACCCCGAATTGATAGGTGATAGTCAGCATGGTTTTGTGGCAGGTAGGTCGTGCCTTACTAACCTTATTGAGTTTTTTGAGAAAGTGACCAAGGAGGTGGATGGGGGCAAGGCAGTGGACGTGGTATATATGGATTTTAGTAAGGCGTTTGATAAGGTTCACCATGGTAGGCTTCTGCAGAAAATGCAGATGTATGGGATTGGGGGTGATCTAGGAAATTGGATCAGGAATTGGCTAGCGGATAGGAAACAGAGGGTGGTGGTTGATAGTAAATATTCATCATGGAGTGCGGTTACAAGTGGTGTACCTCAGGGATCTGTTTTGGGGCCACTGCTGTTTGTAATATTTATTAATGATCTGGATGAGGGTATAGTTGGGTGGATTAGCAAATTTGCTGATGACACCAAAGTCGGTGGTGTGGTAGACAGTGAGGAAGGGTGTCGTAGTTTGCAGGAAGACTTAGACAGGTTGCAAAGTTGGGCCGAGAGGTGGCGGATGGAGTTTAATGCGGAGAAGTGTGAGGTAATTCACTTTGGTAGGAATAACAGATGTGTTGAGTATAGGGCTAACGGGAGGACTTTGAATAGTGTGGAGGAGCAGAGGGATCTAGGTATATGTGTGCATAGATCCCTGAAAGTTGGGAATCAAGTAGATAAGGTTGTTAAGAAGGCATATGGTGTCTTGGCGTTTATTGGTAGGGGGATTGAATTTAGGAGTCGTAGCGTTATGTTGCAACTGTACACAACTCTGGTGCGGCCGCACTTGGAGTACTGTGTGCAGTTCTGGTCCCCACATTACAGGAAGGATGTGGAGGCTTTGGAGAGGGTGCAGAGGAGGTTTACCAGGATGTTGCCTGGTATGGAGGGGAGATCCTATGAGGAGAGGCTGAGGGATTTGGGATTGTTTTCGCTGGAAAGGCGGCGGCTAAGAGGGGATCTTATTGAAACATATAAGATGATTAGAGGTTTAGATAGGGTGGATAGTGATAGCCTTTTTCCTCTGATGGAGAAATCCAGCACGAGGGGGCATGGCTTTAAATTGAGGGGGGGTAGTTATAGAACCGATGTCAGGGGTAGGTTCTTTACCCAGAGGGTGGTGAGGGATTGGAATGCCCTGCCAGCATCAGTAGTAAATGCGCCTAGTTTGGGGGCGTTTAAGAGATCCGTAGATAGGTTCATGGACGAAAAGAAATTGGTTTAGGTTGGAGGGTCACAGTTTTTTTTTTAACTGGTCGGTGCAACATCGTGGGCCGAAGGGCCTGTTCTGCGCTGTAATGTTCTATGTTCTATGTTCTATTGTTCAGGTGCTTTCTCCGGTACCTCGCCCACGTGGCCATTCTTCAAGCTTTTCAGCTAGCTATTCAACTGTGTTGGACATCGCAGTTATCACCCAATGGCACCACACATTCATTCCAGTGACTGGCTGAGATGTGGGGGGGGAGCTGGAGCAGTGCTCAATGTTAAGATGCAAAACCCTGCTTATTTCCATTTGTTTCCCGTCTTCAGTCGGTTTGCTTTGCCCCCAACACAGAGGAAGAGACGGACCCTGGGGCCTCCAATCGCACTAACTTGCTACTTCCTCCAGCTAAGTTCTGGAGAATATCTAAACAGCCGAAGTCATTGCCTTCTGTCCAAACCACAACCTTTCCTGTCCAATTCGATAATCCTCAAGTCATAACCTGAACCAGAACAGTTTGTAATATCAGTGTCCTATTCACCCCCAACTTATGTTTTCTTTATTCTTTCATGGGATGTGGGCATTGCTGGCAATGTCAGCATCTGTTCCCAATCCCAAATTCCCCTTGAGCTGAGTCTCTCACTCAGCCATTTCAGGGAGCTGCTAAGAGTGAACCACATTGCTGTGGCTCTGGAGTCACATGTAGGCCAGACCAGGTAAGGACGGCAGATTTCCTTCCCTAAAGGACATTAGTGAACCAGATGGGTTTTTCCGACAATGTTTTTTTTTTGGCCACCATTTCTGAGATTTGCTTATTTCAGATTAATTAATTGAATTTAAATTTCACCAACTGCCGTAGTGGGATTTGAACCCCTCTCCCCCAAACCTTTGGATTACCAGACCATGGACATTACCACTACACTACCATCTCCCCATTCGAGTTTCTAATCTCCATCAAATAAATTCCACCTCCCCTGCCTCGGACCGCCTGCTGCTGGAACTCCCACTCACAGACAACCATAGAATCCCTACAGTGCAGAAGGAGGCCATTTGGCCCATCAAGTCTGCACTGACAATAATCCTACCCATCCTCTATCCCTGTAACCCCACGTATTTACCCTGCTAATCCCTCTGACACAAAGGGGCAATTTATCATGGCCAATCCACCTAACACACACATCTTAGAAACATAGAAACATAGAAAACTACAGCACAAAACAGGCCCTTCGGCCCCACAAGTTGTGACGAACATATCCCTACCTTTTAGCCCTGCCTATAACCCTCCATCCTATTAAGTCCCATGTACTCATCCAGGAGTCTCTTAAAAGACCCTATTGAGTTTGCCTCCACCACCACTGACGGCAGTCGATTCTACTCGCCCACCACCCTCTGTGTGAAAAACTTCCCCCTAACATTTCCCCTGTACCTACCCCCCAGCACCTTAAACCTGTGTCCTCTCGTAGCAGCCATTTCCACCCTGGGAAAAAGGCTCTGAGAGTCCACCCGATCTATGCCTCTCAACATCTTATATACCTCTATTAGGTCTCCTCTCATCCTACGTCTCTCCAAGGAGAAAAGACCGATCTTGTGGGAGGAAACCAGAGCACTCGGAGGAAACCCACACAGACACAGGGAGAATGTGCAAACTCTACACAGACAGTCACCCGAGGCCGGAATTGAACCCAGGTCCCTGGTGCTGTGAGGAAGCAGTGCTAACCACTGTGCCGCCCCATTCACATTGCAATGGTTAAGTCTGGAGTTGGCAATGCTTTTGTGACTAACCTCCCTTCCCCTGTAACCCTGAGCTACTGAGCTAATCTGTGGTGCCCATATCCTCACTCACATCACATACCGTTAACCCATCACCACCCACACTGAATCCCAGTTGAGCAACACCCTAATTTTAAAATTCTCTTCTATGTTCAAATCCCCCCCCCCCAACTCCTCATCCCCGACTCACTCCACCCCCACACTCGCTCCCCTCCCCGCCCCCCCCCCCCCCACACACACACACACAGACACGCATTTTCCTTATGCTTTGCATCACCAAAATACCCATTCCCCAAACATTGTTCTTCTGATCTCTTGTGAACCACACACTTCCAACACCTGACCATTTGTGGACAAGTCTTCTAGAAAGCTCCGCCTCCCTCTCTTTAGACCCTACTTAAAATCCAACTCTGCAAACAAGCCTCACCCCATCAACTGATCATCTTCTGTTCAATCCTCATAGAATAGAAGCCCTACAGTACAGAAGGAGGCCGTTCGGCCCATTGAGTCTACACCAACTCTCTTAAAGAGCAATAACCCCCACGCATTTACCATGTCTAATCCACCTAACCTGATCGAAAGGATCTTATGGCCTCACTCAAGCGAGACCGGAAATTCCCAGCCAAGATCAATGGACATTTCCGTTGTCCGCCCTTCACCCGCTCTGATCCGTGGCGGGTGAGGTGGTGGAATTCCGGCTCATATCTCCATGAAGGATCTTCATCCCATCCTATCCATTTTGATTTAGTCTTCTCACCAAGGGAATCACTTTTTCTTCATTCCGGCACCGTGCCTTCAGTCTCTGGTAACAGGTCTCAGGAGCAGTTTGAAGATACACTGAGGAGGAAGGAGATTGAGGAGTCAATGTGTTAGGTAACAAGATTTATTGAATTATAAATAATGAGGAGAGTTCCAAACTCAGGTTGATTGTAGATTCCTTCCACCTGGCTGAGAGCAGCTAACTCAGCAATACTCTCTAATAACACAACCTTACTATTCTAATGCCCAGTTCCAAATTTTGTCCTTTCATTATCTTAGAATTAAACAGCACAGGAGGCCCATCAGCCCATGCTGTCTGTCCCATCTCTTTGGAGGAGTTGTTAAAATACGGGTCAGAAACTAGTTGAAGCCCAACGAGGCCCTAACTATTTTTTATTTTGGCATTAGTGTCAGGATAAGGTGTTTCACTCCAGGTGTGATTCTATTGACCCACTGGGAAGCTTTTATCATGCAAACTTTATTTAATGATAGTTTAACTATAAAAAGTGAATTAGCTTAACTTTCACCAATTGAAGTACTTCAACATGACAAGATATAATAATTCTTAACTGCTAACCTATCTCTATGAGTTCCAATTCAAGCAATATTCCTCTTATAGACTTAAACTCCTCTTCAAAATCAGTTACCAACACAGAGGCTTAGGGGTTTGTACTTGGGCTGTCAGTCCTCAAGCCTCCAGAACACCTCTGGAGAGAGACAAAGAGACAGACCTATTTCTCCTAGCAGGTCACTAACAGCAGCCTCCAGAGAGAGAGAGAGGGACACCTCTTGCTACTTTCAGAACCCGGCAGTAGCCACTTGCTTTTCCCTGTAAGCTTAGCTCCTCCCCTTTAGCACGTGACTCTGTCAATCAACCCAATCAAAACCCTACTCTGAAACCCCAGGGGGAAAAACAAATAAACAAAAATGCGTTAACTCAGATTAAAACAACCACATCCTGAACTAAAATCAATCATCAGCCCGTGTTCTCAGCATGTGGGCTGCCTGGTGCAGACAAATCAGCACCGTGTAAAGCAGAGCTGAATTTTAAACATACCCCTTACAAGAAACATGATATAAATACATTTCTTAAAGGCAGAGTATCATCACAAGAGTTCTCCAATTAACCCTGCCCCCTGCCTTCCCCTCCCCCGACCCATCTGCAATTTGTTCTTTTTTTCTCAAGCAGTTATCCAATCTCCTTTCAAAAGTCACTATTGAATCTGCTGCCATCACATTTTTAAACAAAGTGTAGCAGATCACAACTCACAATGGTTCATTTGTCATCTTCCTTAAATGTGTCTCCTCTGGTTAACAGCCCTCCTGACCAATAGGAGCAGTTTCCAACCCCCACCACAACCCCCCCCCCCCCCCCCCCCCCCACAATCCCCCGGCCCTGAATACTGCCATCAGATCCACACAGTGACCGAGGCCAGAATCGAACCCGGGTCCCTGGCGCTGTGAGATTGTGCCACCATGCTGCCATCAAATCCACCCTCCCCCCCCCCCCCCCCCCCATTCCTCTCTTCTCTGAAGAGCGGGGAGAAGCTGAGGCTGTTCCAACTTAACTTTGGGTTTTCATTCTATTCACACACACTACCCAAGATCAACAAATATAGATACTAAAATATACCCAGGTACCAGGCCCCGCACCCGGGAAGTTCGAGGCCGGATGTATACTGGATTTGGAGATTTGACAGATTCTGGGTCCTAGGCCTGGCATGTAGTGAGAACACATTAAATAAAGTATGAAAGATAAAGAGTAAAAATGTTATCCAGGTCTTACTGTGTGGGAGCTGCTGTAATATCCAAAAAGCTGAACACACATCATTGGAGAACAGCCCCACCCTTGTCTCTAAATGGAGGGCGGGGGGAGGTGGAGCAGTTGAAGATGGTTAGGCCCAGAACACTTCCCTGAGGAACTCCTGGAGATCCAGGGCTGCATCCTGGCAGCATTGTGGCACAGTCTCACAGCGCCTGGGACCCGAGTTCAATTCCCGGCTTGGGTCACAGACTGTGTGGAGTTTGCACATTCTCCCCGTGTCTGCGTGGGTTTCCTCTGGGTGCTCCGGTTTCCTCCTACCCTCCAAAGATGTGTAGGTTAAGTGGATTGGCCATGCTAAATTGTACCTTAGTGTCCAAAGATGTGTATGTTGCAGGGATTAGCCAGGATAAATGTGAGGGTTGGGGATATGGCAGAGGGGTGTGGGTCTGGATGGGATGCTCTATCGAAGAGTTTGGTGCAGACTCGATGGGCCGAATGGCCTCTTTCTGCACTGTATGGAATCTATGATTGTATGGACTGGCCTCTGAGCCCACAACCATCTTCCTTTCTGCTGGGTGTGAGTCCAGCCAGTAGCAGGTCCTCATGAACCTCAGGACATTAAGGGCTGTTTGGTACCACACTGGGTCAAACACTGTCCAGTCAGTGGGTAAATCTTTTCACGCCAGCTGTCGATAATACTAACACTGAAATGCCAGACGTTTTCTAACTGCACACAGCTGCTCGGTCACAGCCTTTACATTGAGCACATTGTAAACACATCACATTGCTCACATCACAGACACACCAACATTAAACAGCTCTTTGATTGAACCAAATCCTTTAGCCCCTCCCCCATGGTCATTAGTGCTTCTTACCGATCAAATCGATTGGAACATGGGTGTTTGTCACGATCCAATTAAACCACTCAGTCAGCACGGCGTAATCCACAGCTGGCATGGTGGAACTGCGAGGGGAAAAGACAAATGTTACTCAGCATTCCTCCAGAATTCAATGTTAAAGTCAGAATGAGGCCATTCAGGAAGCAAACGCTTCGAGAAACCTGGATCTCCCTCCCTGAGACAAGGTTGTGGAGCTTCAGAGTCCGAATGGAAACTTCCGGAGAGAGAATGCACAGATTTCTGTTGGAAGTCTCACAACGCCAGGTTAAAGTCCAACAGGTTTATTTGGAATCAGGAGCTTTCGGAGCGCTGCTCCTTCCTCAGGTGAGTGGGGAGGTAGGTTTCACAATCACGGCATCTATAGACAAAGACTCAATTGCAAGATAATGGTGGGATTGCGAGTCTTTACAGGTAATTAAATCAAAGACTTGATTACCTGTAAAGACTTGCATTCCAATCATTATCTTGCAATTGTGTCTGTGTCTATATATGCCGTGTTTGTGAACCCAACTCTCCACTCACCTGATGAAGGGGCAGCGCTCCGAAAGCTCGTGCTACCAAATAAACTTGTTGGACTTTAACCTGGTGTTGTGAGACTACTTATTGTGCCCACCCCAGTCCAACACCGGCATCTCCATATCATAGATTTCTGTTGGGTCAGTAGGGCAGCAAACTCAGGTAAATGAAGTTGAGATGCGGGTTAGTCCTGATTTAATTGAACATCAGAACGAGCTCAATGTCGTCTATCAGACCCTATGTGAGATATCCGGGCAAACACCTCTCCCTGCAATGAGCTCACAGTTCAGGGGTAGCATTTCCAGCTCAGTCAGAGGGTTCAGGACTCAGACCTCAATCTAGACAGTCCCAGTCCCACCTCCAAACCCAACAGCTTAACCCGTTATTAACCTTTCCTCTTAACTCAGTTCCTGCCTTCACTTACTTCAAAGTGAAATTAAAGTAAATGCACTTATCTTTGCCAGACGTGGGAACAGAATCACATCAACCGGCAGTGAATGAGAGGAGAATTCGCACTGATTTAGTTGGTGCCCTAAGTGCTCACCTTCGGTAATGGTTCTCCACAAAGACGTACTTTGCGCTGTAAATGGACCTCTCGATCATTCGGATCAACTCCACCTTCAAAAGACATAACATCACAAAGGAAAGGAGAGGTTACCGAACACAAACAGGCCATTCGGTCCAGCACGTCTGTGCTGGCATTAGTAAATGTGTGGGATTGTGGGGACAGGGCCTGTGGTGGGATTGTTGTCAGTGCAGCCTCGATGGGCCGAATGGCCTCTTTCTGCACTGTAGGGATTCTATGATTCTATGATTAGTGAT